>NC_056739.1:1488604891-1488934829 GCF_019279795.1 Protopterus annectens
TTGTGTTCTCCAGGACAGATTGGATGTAGAAACAGTGAGTGGAAGAGGCTTCAGAGGTCAATTACAGTTGCATAGATGGTTGGTGAAGAGATATGTTTTAAGTAGACTTTTGAAAGAGGGTGTGGAGTTTTGTAGTCTGAAGTCAGGGGGAAGGTTGTTCCATATTTTTATATATGTTCATATTTTTATAGTATATTTAAGACTTTTTCCCTGATTCCCTGATGCCTTAATGGCAGTATGACTGTGTGCAGGTGCCATGGTCCTTTGACCTGTTCTACTACCCACAGTAATCTGGTGGCTACCAAGGCATATGGTCTCATGATCTTTACCACTGGGCACAAACTGACCTAAATATAAAATATCAATATAAATGTATAAACATCTCACTGAGTAAAGCTTGAACTCTAAACACATGCAGGAAATGTGTGCTATTGACATGGGTATGGGTCTATAACATCCGCACCCAAGGATAGGCTTCACACTGAGAACCTACCAGACAGGTGTTTTGAACTATGTTCCCAGGCCCTTTTCTCACATCCCTTTGGATTCGTTAACTCTCATTGCTTCCTTCCCTATAATAACTGTACTTTGAATAAACGGTACTTGTCCGTTAACAGGGCAGCAGCCAAATCATCCGGTTGATGTGAAGTCACAGCTGCTTCTTTTTTCTGCTTGTAACTCTGTCTTCATCCTCCCACTCTTAGTCATTTTTATATTCTCAAAGTGTTCTTTTGCCTCTTTTCCTCAAATAGAGCCCAAGCCACAGTTTTCATTAAAGGGACTCAGATTATTTAAGTTTTATCAGATGTAAGGTAGAGTCAGTTATCAAACTGCAAAAAATATCATGTCCTACAGTGTAAAGTATATTCTCATCAATACCGCAGTTCATTTACACTTGCTTGACTCTGAACATAAAGTACAGCTATCTCTGACAAACATTAATAAAGCAAAGTGGCAGTTTACGTGGTGGTTAAGAATAATAAGATCCCGTTTTTGTGAATAATTGCTTAAAAAGCAAGACGTCATGTTTCGGAACTTCCAAGACATCAGATGTTCAGACTTCAGCATCTGACCGTTTTTTTTTTTTTTCCTTCACGGAAATGAACTCCGGTGCCGTTGTGCTGAAGGTTTGCAGCCATATTATTTATCTTCTGAAAAGCACCAACTATTTTTTTAACTGACTTTCCCCAAATCAAGAAATTTTACTACCTTAAAGTGAAACACACAACTTCAGGATGAATGTTCGCCGTAATTTTTATCTGGGGCACTACATTTATTTATACATGCATTTACATCAAAGAGTTTAGGGAAACAAGGAGAAAGGAAAAAGATCCTTAAAAAGTTTAGGTACTCCTCCAGGCACGCTTTGCAGCAACAGTTCTGTTTCATGAAAACTATTGCCCTGTTAACGGAAAAGTACAGAATAAACTATTACATTCAAAGGCACGTGGGCATGCAACACACACACACACACACACACACACACACACACACACACCCACCACACACTCACTATTTTTCATGGAAGACTGGTAATATGTCTGTGTTATAGCTTGTTCTCCTGGCCAAAGGTTGGCCACAGCCATCACCCTAGATTATCTTAGTGGAGAACTTCAGTTACTGTTCTACTTTTGAGAAATACCCAAATAACTATAAACACAAACTGTAATGTATAGCTGAGCAGTATGACCAATCAGAAGTAGATTCTAGCAGCTTGTCACCATTTATAGTAAGCACTCACTTTTCAGCAAATATATCAGTCAAACGTGTAAAGGGAATAAATGAAAAAATACTTAATAATTGCACAGGGAAAACAGGAAAAATAACCTGTATAAGTAAATGGGATACATAAAAGAAGACCCTATTTAACCAGTAAAATCTTTTCTAGTTGTATCTAACTGGAAGAGGTACTGGAACCTATCTAGACAATCTGTATTTTCAGCACATAATAGGCAGAAACACAGAGGTGGACATAAGCTCATTTGTACAGACTAGTAAGCCAGTTCATAGACAGCAAAATAAGGAGCAACACTCTACCCAAATAGTAAAATGACAGCTGCAAGTTTGACAGTCTCTGCAGAGAGAGAGAGACAATCTACCTAGCCCTGGAACAATGTCTTATAATGGGTCTACAGTTAGAGGCATACCCTTAACATGATCCTTTCAAACCCTTCTTCCCTCAGTGAGCCACAATCCATAGTATTTTTGTAACTTTCCATGAAATAATGTCTAGGAAAAAACATTTCTTTCTTGTTTTAGTTAATGTTGTTGTTTTTTCTCCTTCTGGCCAACAACCCCTTCACAGGAAGACAAAGTTAGAGGTTAAGTTGTCAATCTCGCCTTCATTCTTGCTGGATGGGTTCGCCACTTACTAAAGCTCGAGAGCTTATTTTACTGGCTCGAGGCAACCCTATATCCCATGATGCTAGGCGATAACTCCCCAGATCTCGTTTGCTGCTTTCGCTTGCGAGGTGCGTATTTTTACCGGCTCCTGGTAAGTCTTTTGAATACATGGTTTTCAGTCACCCTTTTTGGTTAGTTTTTCACCCAGTTGTTTTTTAGTAGTTAACGACTACTTTTAATCCTATTCCTGTTAATACCTTCCCTTTTTTCCCCTTATATCCCCCCCCTCCACTCTTAGGTTAGGCCTTAAGCCTGCCCTTTCCTAATTATTCTTAGGGATCCTGTGGAGTGTTTGGGTGTGTCAGTATCCCAATTAATATTTTTATTGTTTTTTGAGTGTTGTGTGTGTGTGTGTGTGTGTTTCTCTTTCCTTTTGTGCTCCCTCGACACTGTTATGTCGAAGGAACCAAAGGAAACTAAGGTCTCAGGCTTTAAGAAGTGTGACTCATGCTGTCAGAAAATGTCTCTGACAGACGGTCACACTTCTTGTGTTTACTGCCTGGGACCCCTGCACCTGCAGGACTCTTGTTCTGTGTGTCATGCATTCAGTCCAAGAGTCCTGCAGGAGCGCAGGAACAAACTAATATTGAGGGGCTTGTTAAAGCCCGAGGGCTCCCCGACTAAGTCTACGTCGGGGAGGCCTTCGAAACCAGCAAAACCGTCGGCTCCGAGTACTAAGCCTTCGGCTGCTGGCTCTTTGTCTGTGCCTAGATCGTCTCCGGCGGGAGCCGATCCCTCTGAGTCACAGATTCCTGTCTTGGCCCCACTCGGTGCCGATACCTCTGAGTTCATGCATTCACAGTCGTCTCCGGCTGGAGCCGACGTGTCTTCGGCTCCTTTGGCTCCATCCATATCTAAGAAGAGATCAAGATCCCCTTCGTTGGAGTCCATCCATTCGGCTCCGAGATCCCCCCTGCTCTTGGAGTGGAGCCATCAGAGTCGATCTTCTCGGTCGTCCAGGCTTTCAAACCATGACCTTGAGAGAGTGGTAAGTAGGCTGTTAAAGTCTCAGGCATTGGCCCAAATGATCTGTAGCCCGTCTCATCAGACGGTAGCTATTACGACTCCACCTATTTTTCCTCCTTCGACTCTCCCTCAGAGTTCGGAGCTGGAGCTCCTCAGAGCCGTGACTGTTGTGGCGTCAGAGCCGATACCTCCCCCAACGGCTCCTTCGTCTTCCGCTCCGATCTCCTCCTTGATGCCTTCATTGGACGGATCCGGGCACCTGGTCTCTCTCGTCGGCTCCGAGGGGGCGAGTGGCATCGGACCATTGTCCGACCCCGTTCTCCCTCTCGGAGCGTCGGCGCTGGTGAGCTCGGCCCCGACATCGGCCTCGGAGCCTTCCCTGTTGGTGCGGCCTGGGGTTCCTACCTCTTCGGAGTGGGAGCCCTCTGGCCTTTCTGATAGGGGAGCCTTCGAGGTGATGAGGAGTGTACTAGCCCCAGGGCATAGTCAACGGTCAGCTCCATCAGCTCCTCCCACTACAGTGCCTGCTGATGTCTCTTCCCACTCTCTTGCTCCCGGACCCAGAGATCCAACGCCTCAGGTTTCCCCACTGGGAATATCTTCCCCTTCTGAGGCTTCTCCTGACCTGTCAGCGGAGCCTCTGCATAAGAGGACATGTAAGAGGAAGCATGTGGACTCCCCTGAGTCCATTACATCTGACACCAACTTGGATGAGTTGGAGGGATCCCCAAAGTCCCCCTCTGAGGATGTCTCTTTCTCAGACATCCTAGAAATCCTAAAGCAGAGGGGGAACTGGTCTTCCCTTAATCCTTCCGAGGACGAGTCGGTGTACCTGGAGGCATTTGGTTCTCGACCCTCCACCTCTTGGGTGTCTCCACTTTTCGACCCCCTTATGGAAGTAGTGGCTCGGAAGGCGTGGTCAGCCCCGGATTCGGTGGAACCCACCCCTCGGAGGCCATTTAAATTCATCACAGCACCAGTTGGCAAACAATTCTTAACAAAAGGTGTACCGGCAGATGCCATGGTGGTGGCTGCAGCCACCAGAAAGGAACTAGCTGATCCTTCAGTACCTATCCATCCTCCTAATAAGGATTCTAGGACTATGGATAGGTACGGTAAGCGGATGTTTTCTTCAGTGACCTTTGCCATGCAGTCGCTGAATTACTTGTGTCACTTCATCCGCCTTCAGAGAGATATTCTCAAAGAGTTGGGAGAAGTCTTACAGGATCCGTCAGCTGCTGGGTCCCAGGATAAAATAAACTCACAGCTTGGAACCCTAAACTCGATTGTTAACTCCTCCATGCGTCTAATTTCATATGCAGCCGATGGAGCGAGTAGGGCCGCGGGCACAGGAGTGGCCTTAAGGCTTCACGCCTGGATGCGGCTGTGTAATTTCGCGGACCCTTTCAAGGCATCCTTCACAAATTCCCCTTTTGATGGTTCGGCTTTGTTCGGACCTCAAGTGAAAAACACCTTGACCAGATGCGAACAAGATGGCAAGACCCTTTCTGTCGTAGGAGTCCGTTTCTCCACCCCTTCAAGACCATACCCTAAGGGTCAGAAGGGTGGGAAAATGTGGTTCCGCAAATCTCAAGGAGTCACGCCTGATGCAAGAGGTCAGTTTACCCCCAGAGGCAGAGGGGGTAAGAACAACAGACGCCGCCCTAGGGGCAGAGGGGGTCTGCAGAACCAGGGTAGCAGGGATCCTCTCTCTGACAAACCCTTCCAGCATCCCTGAGATGTTGCCCGATTGTCCACCTTCGGAGGCAGTTGGGGAAAGATTGTCGCTGTACCCAAAAGCCTGGCTTTCCCTTACTCAAGACAAATGGGTACAGTCGATCATATCTGAGGGTTACAAAATTCCCTTTATCCAAACCCCAATTCAACAAAAGGGAACCCTTCCAGACGTTCCACCCGGTCTAAGGGAACTAGCAGTACCAGAGATATCAAAACTGCTAGCAAAAAGAGCCATCCAGCCAGTCCCAGCAGACCAACTAGGATCCGGAATCTACTCAAGGTTCTTTTTGGTACCGAAAAAGACAGGGGACTGGAGACCAATATTAGATCTCAGCAAACTAAACAAGTTTGTAAAGAGAACAAGATTCCGGATGGTCACGCTACAGTCCATTCTACCCTTTCTGGGCAAGGACAATTGGATGTGCTCCGTGGACCTTCAGGATGCGTACTATCACATCAAAATTCACAGGCGCTCCAGAAGGTTTCTCCACTTCGGCTGGGGGCCAGTCACTACCAATTCAGAGCCCTGTCCTTTGGTCTCACTACAGCCCCAGAGTGTTCACCAAATGTATGGCAGCAGTTACGGCTCACCTGAGACGGCAAGGATTCCAGGTGTTTCCATATCTAGATGACTGGCTCCTCACTGCCACCACCAGGCATCAACTTCTCCAAGCCAGAGCTTACACCATTCACATTTGCAGAGGGCTAGGAATCTCTATAAATTTCGAAAAGTCTGCCTTGTCGCCTTGTCAGTCTATTACCTTTATAGGCGCCAACTTGAACACCGTACAACTTTCAGCAAAGTTAACAGATCAAAGGGTCTTAGATATTCAAAACCATGTCCACGTTCTTCTTCAGAGCGACACAATTCAGGCCAGGTATGTCCTGAAAGTATTGGGTCTTATGGCGGCCGCCATAACACTTCTTCCTCTTGCACGTTTTTACATGCATCTTCTACAGTGGATGCTTTTCGCCCAATGGTCTTTTCAGCAACTCCCTATGCACCACAAGATCATGATAACTCCAACTTGCAAAAGTCATCTGTCCTGGTGGATATTGTCCCCTCAAGTCCATCAAGGCAGACCCTTTGTTCCTCCTCCCCCGGTCGCCACGGTGACATCAGACGCCTCCCTGATCGGGTGTGGGGGGGGCATTTTCAGGGCAGGATGGTCCATGGCACTTGGCAACCTTTCGAACGCCACCTGCACATAAATGTCCTAGAGATGAGAGCAGTGCTTTTAACGTTGCAAGCCCTCCACGACTCTCTTCCCCTCGGAACTATTGCAATCCAAACGGACAATATGTCCGTAGTGTGGTATATCAACAAGCAAGGCGGAACCAAGTCCTATCCCGTGTGTTGAGAGGCACTCAGACTTTGGCAATGGGCAATCTCCTCTCAGCGGTTTCTGATAGCAATGCATATCCCCGGGAAGTCCAACATCATAGCGGACAGGTTGAGCAGAGCTATACTCATGCCACACGAGTGGTCTCTCAAACAATCTGTGGCGGAAGAGATTTTTCAGAAGTGGGGCCTTCCTCGCTGCGATCTTTTTGCTATACCCCAAAACAGCAAATGCCCCGACTTCTTCACCCTCTTCCCCCTTCCAGGCCATCCCTTCAGAGACGCTCTAGTCTAAGATTGGCCTCGGGGACTTCTCTATGCTTTTCCACCCTTTCCTCTAATTACACAAGTAATTCAGAAAGCAACCGCCTTGAGAGCCAAGTTGATTCTCATTGCCCCTTATTGGCCTCGACAGATATGGTTTCCGTTTCTACATCGTTATCTTTTGGTACAGCCTTGGCATCTGGACCCAGCTCCAGATCTGTTGACCCATCAGTTGGGGTAGCTGCACCAATCCCTACATTCTCTCAACCTCACTGCTTGGTTGCTCCACTTCCGTCCTTAGCCAGGCTTCCTATGATTTCTAATCCCGTCCGGGATATCATAGTAGCTTCCCTTAAATCTTCCACCAGAAGGATTTACACTAGTAAATGGAAACGTTTCTCCTTCTGGGCAAAGGCAAGGAATATAGATCCCTTTACTGCCCCAATTCATTCGGTCTTAGACTTCCTAGCCGAAATTTTTCATTCAGGGTTTTCTGCCTCTACAGTAAAAGTTCAGTTGGCAGCCATATCGAATTTTCATATAGGCTTATCGGACCACAACATCATGTCCCATAAGCTTTGCAAAGCTTTCCTTAAAGGTGTATTTTTACTTAAGCCTCCGATCAAAGACCCTCCACCTCAGTGGGATCTTAATTTAGTCTTAACATCCTTGATTCTTCCTCCCTTTGAACCTGCGGTCTCCTTTTCATTGAAATTTCTTTCCTGGAAGACACTCTTCCTAGTCGCCATTACTTCTGCTAGGAGAGTATCTGAGCTTCACGCCCTCTGCATTCGTCCTCCCTACTTAATCTTCCATAAAGTCAGAGTTTCTCTAAGGACTAATCCATCCTTCTTACCTAAGGTGTCTTCGCACACAAATTTAAATCAATCAATTGATCTCCCAGTTTTTTTCCCAAACTATACTAATAGAGCGGAGCAAAAGCTACATTATCTAGATGTTCACCGCCAGCTCCGATACTATTTGGATAGAACCAAACAAATAAGGAAGTCTGATCAACTGTTTTTATCGTATGCAGAAAATAAGAAAGGCCTTCCTTTTTCTAAGGTAACCCTATCTAGGTGGCTGTCTTCTGTGATTACATCTATTTATCAACTCAGAGGCAGAGAATTAACTTCTAAGCCAAAAGCCCATTCAACTAGAGCACTAGCTACATCTACAGCTTTTCAAGCTAGACTACCAATAGACACTATCTGTGTGGCAGCCACATGGGCCTCTCCTCATACCTTTGTTTTGCATTACAAATTGGACATGGCCTCCAGGGACAGAGCAAAATTTGCTTCCACCGTTCTCATGAGTCTGTTCCAATGAGCCACCCAGGATGAAGGTGCTAGGGACGCGGTCCCATCCAGCAAGAATGAAGGCGAGATTGACAACTTAACATTGAGAAGTTATGTACCTACCATAACGTTCCATGTTAGTTGCCTTCTCTCGCCTTTTTTCTTGCGTCCCATCCACCATCCCCCTAGCCTGGACAGACCGAGAAGATCTTCCCTTCCTTGAAGGGTCCTTATATTCCCTTGTTTCACCATCTAGGTGTCCTAGGATATATATAGTGTAGATAACGATCTTTGGTGGTTTTTATCCCTCTTCCTCCTCCTTTCCAGTTGGAGGATTTTGTTTTATTGGCCTATGCTAGGTTTTTCAGCTTCCAAACGAGATCTGGGGAGTTATCGCCTAGCATCATGGGATATAGGGTTGCCTCGAGCCGGTAAAATAAGCTCTCGAGCTTTAGTAAGTGGCCGAGTCGGAGCCGAGGATCGGCTCCGAACCCATCCAGCAAGAAAGAAGGTGAGAGAAGACAACTAACATGGAACGTTATGGTAGGTACATAACTTCTCATTATTGGTTTAGAGCAAGCAATTACATACTCAGTGTAACTGCCCTCCCTTGTAAGAGAAGCTCAGAAAGTCTTTTGGTTTGCTCCCTGTACCTAAAGACTGCATTTTTCCTTTCATGCACGTATACACATCTGCTGCAGTTTTTACATTTTATTTTTTTAACATCTTTATTAAATCACATTTAAACAGTGGTATAGGTACACACACATTAATAAAAAAAGAAAACAAACCATAGTAACATTTTTGTCTTTATTTTCATGTATTAAACATGTTTTCTTTTTAATGGTTATTCACTCCAATAGTACGTAATTTGCTCAAGTTCCTGCCTTCTCATATCTCAGTCTTTCTCTTGAATTATCACGTTATATTTTGTAAATAGTTGCTGTTCTTTCTGGAAGAACACAATTAGAATTACAGCTGCAAACCTTATATACTTTTTTATATATGATACAGAAAAATAAGCACAATTGTGCAAATTTTTTTGAATCTTGAATAACTTGTGCAAAGTTCTATATTATACAGCCTTGCCAATGAATAAAAACAATTACAGCTTTTATAAAGTTATGTGCAGCTCTCAGATGTTTTACAGTCATTAAATCTGCCACTTTTTTGTACACAAACTTTCCAGGCAATAAATGCAAATTTGTTCTGCTGTGGGCCAAATAGAAGTTCTGACTATGTAAAATGCTTAGTTTAAGCAATCAAATAACATTATAACAACATAGAATGCTGATCTCTAAAGTTTCTGAGCACTGAAACAAGATACTTTGCTCATTCATACACTAGCCAGTCATACACTGATTATATATTATTTGGCCTAGCTAGTACAACAGTATGGAATCTGATCTCCAGCATTCTGAAAAGCTAGCTGTTTAACTTAGCTCCATCACATACTTTTTTAGTGTACAATATGAATGTAGTTAGAATAGTCTGACAATATTAAATGCTGATATCCAAACTACTCCTCTCTCTCTCTCTCTCTATATATATATATATATATATATATATACATAGAAATTATAAGTTGTCTTTTTACTACATTTTTCTGGTGTTCAGAGACTACAAACGTACTGATTATTCTATTGGTAGACAGTAAATTTTTTTTAATATTTAATAATAAACTCTTTTGAGCTTTACTTTCAGTGTCAGCATGAAGTATTACTCTCAAAAGTGTTAGTCAGTTGAACAGTAGTCATTATACTTTATATTATTATTTTAGTGGTAGTACTATTAACAGCCTATTACTACAAAGCTTAAATATCTGAAGCATTAATAATAAAGACACACTTACTCCATGCTTTGCTGTCCACCTACTCCCCGATATACTATCTCTTACTATCTCTAACTGAAACCTGGTTAAAACCTACAACACCTGAGACCGCATTCCTCCCAACTGGATACAGTGTACTACGCCACGACAAACTGTATAAAAAGGGGGAGGGGTAGCACTAATTTACAAAAACAACCTAAAACTTTTCCCTATTAATGCTCAAACCCCCGCCCCAATAACTCTGAACGTCTCCTAGCAAAACTCAATCTTAGCGACAAAAAAACAGTCAATATTATCACATGCTACATACTACCAGGTAACAATATTCCCTCCCTAGAAGCCCTTTTACACTGCGTAAATCAAAATCTACCTCTATAAACTATCATCTTAGGAGACTTTAATATTGACTGGAACACATGCATAACTGTAAAGCCCACCAACCATACTAATCTCTACAGCTTCTCTCAAGTCATTCAATCAAACACTAGGCTAGGAAACACTAAAACCAAAGAAAACCTCCTAGACTCGATTTTAATAAATAAGACCAATTCTCCATACCAAGCAGGAGTCCTTCTGGATACCCACAATGATCAATAACCAACCTTCTTACTAAAACTCAAAACCATGCCAAATCTACCCCTGTATTACAAGCTACCAAGAACAAAAAAAACTTTGACCCAAATTTAAACTTGAATTAATGCACCATAACTGGAACAAACTAAAAGAATTACCCCTAGAAGAAGCATTAACCCATTTCAATAACACTTTCCTAAAAATCTTGAATGCGCATGCCCCCGCCCATACCACAAAACTCAAAATGAAAACAGCCCCCTGGATCACTAAATAGAGTAAAAATAAGATAACACAAAGGAATAGAGCCTGCCACCATTGGAGAGCTTCAAAAACCTCAGTAACTAGGGAACAATTCCAAAAACTTAAAAATGAAACAAAAAAAGCGATTCTCCTGGATAAAATGAACCATTTCCTGCAACTGCAAAGCAGGCATCAAAACAACCCCAAAATGTTCTGGGCAGGAATAAATAAACTACTTTACCCTGGCAAAACAACCCCAAAATGTTCTGGGCAGGAATAAATAAACTACTTTACCCTGGCAAACCCTCCACCCCAGCTCCTACTTCCACAGACACAATCTCAAATATACCCGATTCATTCAATAAATACTTTATTGAAACCATCCCCAAGCTAGTTCAGCAACAGCCCACTTCTACCAACACCAATTGCCCCAAACCTGTAGTCAGACCCAAAGGCTGCTAGCCAAACTTAAACCTATTACCCTAGCAGCTGATAGCATCCCTGCAGAATGCCTTCAGTTAGCAGCCAAGGAACTCAGCTTCCCAGTCTCTGTCCTTCTTAACATATCAATATCTGAACACCATCCCACCAATCTGGAAAACCTTTTATATCATCCCCCTACACAAAGGTGGTACATCCACCGACCTCACCAACTATCGCCCAATTGCCATCCTGTCCCTTCTAGCAAAAATACTTGAAAAATGCATTCACCACCAACTTATGCCTTACCTACTCAATAACCAATTTCTCTCTCCCATCCAACATGGATTTCACCCCGCCCACAGCACCACCACAGCCTTACTCTCTTTTATTAACTTCATCAACAAAAACAGACACTTAGGCATGCTAACATCTTCCATATTCCTGGACATGTCAAAAGCCTTTGACATCGTCAACCATCTTAAAATACTACACTCCCTTACTGATCTTGGCCTTAGTAATCATGCATTATGTTGGTTTCAGAACTATCTACAAGATAGACAACAAGCAGTTAAATGGGACAACAACCTATCCTCACTGCTACCCATAACCATAGGAGTCCCACAAGGGTCCATACTAGGTCACCTTCTATTCTCCATTTTCACCAATAATCTCTACAGCATCTGCCAAGATGTAACTGTTCATAGGTTCATAGGTAGGTACTTGGCTATCTGCCCGAGGGCATTTATAAGCCTAGCCAGAGTGTGTCAGCTTTTGCTGCCCCATTGATTAATTAACTGAGCCTCTGTCAAGAAGAGCCAATTAAGTGATCCCGGGGTGTATTTTCTGTTACCCATCCACTCGTCAAGGTTTCTCTTGAAGAGTGTTAGTGAGGGGCTCCGCCTAATGTAGTTAGGAATTTTGTTTCAAAGCATGGGGAGTCTCTGTGACAGGAATCTATACCTCCAGCATGTTCTATTTATTGTTGTGGTGAGGTTTAGCTCACTAGAGCGAGTGGCTCGCAGTGACTTGGATTTCTTTAGGTGGTGCATGTCCATCAATTCTGAGTTGGACATGGCTTTGTAAGTCAGGCAGAGATCACCTCTGAGTAAGCGATATGCCACTGAGTACAGCCAGAGTTTTTCCAGTCGGGCTGCATAGGACATATGTTTGAGGCCAATAACCCTCTTGCTGAGGTACTTTTCTGGTCTTTCTAGCTGTTGGAAGTGTTTTGTGAGGTACATTCCAAATGGGGCATTGTACTCTATGATGGGTCTGATGAGTGATGAATAGAGGGGCACTATAACCTCTTTATTTCTAGATGCGAACCCTTTAGTAATTAGATGGGCTACATAGAAGGATTTTCTAACTACTTTGGCAATATGATTGTCAAAGGAGAGATTACTATCTTCCTGGGTCCCCAGATCTCTTATTACCTCTTCTGTGTTAAGGGGGCTGCCACCTATGTGATAATTCATGGGTGTTTTGTTTTTCCCAAACGGGAAGACTATGCATTTTTTGGCATTTAGCTGGAGACCATGACTTTGACACCAGGTGTCCGTCTCAGTAAGGCTCTTTTGGAGAATATCCATGTCAGCCGGAGAGTCAATTATGGCTCTCAGTTAGCAGTCATCGGCAAACTTGGTTAGCCATAGTCCTCCTCTGTTTGCCTGTACTTCTGAGAAGTATATGCCAAACAGTAGGGGTCCCAGGACCGAGCCTTGTGGGACACCACTTGTGACTGGTTTAGAGTCGGACCTGGAGCCCGCTATTCTTACCATGTGAGTTCTGTCTGTAAGCCAGTTGGCAGCCCATCTCGTGACGTAGGGGTTTATGTTCAGGCTGGTGAGTTTTTCTATAATTCCCGAGTGGGGAATGGTGTCAAAAGCCTTAGCGAGGTCAAGATAGGCTGTGTGAACCACCTTCCCCTCATCTATGGCCTTGGTGACTGTCTCGAAGAAGTCATCCAGGTTTAGTAGGCATGATCTGCCCTTAACAAAGCCGAACTGGGTCGGGTGAAGTGTTTGGCAGTTCCCAATGTCTTTGTTAATGAGTTCCATGATGATGCACTCCATAGCCTTGCAGACCAGGTTAGTCAGGCTTATGGGATGATAGTTACCAGGGTCAGTTGTGGCTCTTCCTTTGTTGAGCGGAATAACCATTGCTGTGCGCCATTCTATGGGCACGTAGCCTGTGGAGAGGCTGAGGTTGAACAGTGTGTTTAGGCGGAGGGTTAGTTCGCTCTGTAGTTCTTGCAAGACGCAGCCTGGGACACCATCTGGCCTCATTGACGCTGTGCTTTTGGCTTTTGAAAGGGCTGTTTTCACCTGTGCGTCTGTGATTTCCGGGGCACTACAATTTTCTGGTATTGTTGTGGGCCCTTTTGGGGGTGAGAGGGGAGTGAAGTTTGCACTGAATCTTATCTGCCAGGATGTTGGCAATATCAGTAGGTTCAGTATATTTTGTGCTATTTTACACTAGCTCAGAGCATATCTCCGAGTTGCCACTTAGAATCTTGACATAGCTAAAGAAGGCTTTGTGGTTTCTGTGGATGTTATTCAAAATATATATATATATATATATATATATATATATATATATATATATATATATAACTGCCAAAAAAGTCCAGCACTCAAAAATAAAGAAATAAACAGCCGTTTTGGTAAAAAAGGCTTTATTAAGCCAGAACAGTCTGCCCCACAGACCGGTTTCGCTTCAACTGAGCGTCATCAGTGTGTAAAGGCAGTGACGCCAATACGCAAATACATATACACACACTCTCCTCAGCAGTTAAAGGTACAGTCATCAGATATCACCCCAACTGGAAGGAGCAATGTACAAAGGCTAAACCTGCTATCTAATGCAAAAGACAAAAACAATACCAATAGCCCTCATACGGCTATATTTCCAATATGTACATACCAAATACATTATAAATGCACAAATAAATATGCATACATACATACATACACAAAAATTGTATATATATATATATATATATATATATATATATATATATATATATATATATATATATATATATATATATATACACACACATACACATGCACACACAAATGCACATAAATGCATACTAATACATACTCATTCCAAAAACCCAAAAGAACTTATTACCACTGGTCATTAAGACCTGGCTTAAATAAAGCCCCTAAATTAACTATCCACCTACGTTCTTTAGTTGTTAAAATGTTATGTCTAACTGCCTCAGGCTTATTCATATCTACAACTTTGTCAATCCCTACAAATACAAAATGTGCCTTAGGGTGAACTAAAATATGCTTGTATAGTGCACTTCGCATTCTCTTACACTTGATATCACTAATATGGGTGGCAATTCTTTGTTTAAGAAGACATGAAGTCTGTCCAATATAAAAGGCACCACACCGACACAAAGCCATATATATCACCCACGAAGTATTGCAGGTGACAAAGCAACGAATATCATACACCTTACTGGTATTGTTAGATGTAAACGTTGTGGTTTTAGACATCAACATACAATATTTGCAGTGACCACAATATGTGCTTCCCTTTCTTAATGTGTCAAATTCCATTGAGGTCACACCTCTCTTATAGTGTGACAAATGCTCACCAATGTTTTTACCTCTCCTATATTCAAACTGACACCTATTATCCAAAATGGTTGACAAAAAAGGATCATTGTGTAAAATAAACCAGTGTTTGTCAATAAATCTAATGTTATCAGACTCATGTGTCAGTTGTTCTCGATCTTGTAGGAGTGAACTCCTATCTAATAACCTACTCTCATCATGAGCCTGTTTAATCATTCTGGTTTGATAGCCCCTGACTTTAAACCTAGAAGTTAAATCTTGTGCATTTTGTTTATACTCTCTTTCCTCCGAGCAAATAGTTCTAATCCTTTTAAATTGTGCCTTAGGTATATTCTTGATAGTATGGGGTGGGTGGCAGTTATTCGCATGTAGTATAGAATTTTTCAGAAATGGTTTCCTATATAAAGAAGTAATTATTGTACCATCAATAGCTTTGGTGACATTCACATCCAGATAATCTATGGTAAATAAATCTAACCTCCCAATAAAGGTTATTCCGAATATATTGGAATTTAAATATGTCTTGAAACTTAACCATTCTTCTACACTGCCCTCCCATACCTCCCAACAATCATCAAGATACCGATGCCACATACTAAGATGCTCAGAGAAAGGGAATTGATCATTATAAATCAACATTTCCTCCAGGTAGCCCATAAACAGGTCTGCATATATGGGGGCAAACGTGGCCCCCATAGCTGTACCCTTAACCTGTAAGTACCATTGGTTATTATATTTAAATGCATTATGCTCTAGAACCAGCTTTAAAAGAGATAGTAAGAACTTCATTTCAAGCTGTGTGTATAACCCAGATTTCTGCATCCAAAAATCAACTGCCTCTATCCCACCTAAATGTGGAATACTGGTATATAGTGACTGGACATCTAGTGTCCCTAGCCTACTATTAGTGGACAATTGTAAATCTTCCATTAGTTTTAAAAACTGCTTGGTATCTCTAATTCTGGCTCTAACTTGTAATAGTAAAGGTTTTAACTTCCCTTCAAGGTACTCAGATAGTGGTTCAGTTAATGAGCCACGGCCTGACACAATGGGTCTACCTGGAGGCTCTTGCAGTGTTTTATGTATTTTTGGTAACAAGTAAAAATACTGAAAAGTAGGGCTATCAACCTTAAGCTGTTCAACCAACTCAATACTAACCAAATTTTCCTGTACTGCTTGTAATAGAAAATGATCTATAATATTTTTAAATTGTGACATGGGATCTTTTTGCAAACGACAATAAAAATTGGAATCATCCAACTGCTTATTAACCTCAACATCATATTGCATTTTGTCCCAGATAACCACTGCACCTCCTTTGTCTGCCTTGGTAATAACCACTTTCAAATTCTGTGTCAATCTGACCAGAGCCTCATGTTCATCCATTGATATATTGTGACTAGTGTTCCTAAAAATTTCCACATGTTTAGTTTGTAGATCTTTCAACACCGTCTGCTCAAAAATTTTTACACTACTATTGTATGCTGGTGAAAAATTAGATTTCTTAAAAGTAAAACCACAACTTTTAGATACTTGAGGTTTAGCCTGTTGATTGGCAAAATAACATTTTAAATTAAGCATTCTACTAAAATTTTTAACATCACAAACAGTGTCATACTGTGACAAATAAAAAGAAGGCACAAAATTCAAACCTTTATGTAGCAATTTTAATTCAGTGAAACTGAACTGGTGATTAGTCAAATTAACCACTATATTATTAATATCATTGATATGCTGCTGGTTCAAATTCTGGTTCTGTATCAGTATTTGAATATCCCGATGAACCCTCAGAAGTGCTTGTAGCATAATGCCTCAAGATAGACCTAACCCTTTTGCGCTTAGGTCTAATCTGTTTCCCAGTCTCAAAATGCACTTCTTTCCGTTCCTTCTTCCAACTAAACACTCTGTTCTAAAGTGTGGCACAACAAGTTACTTAAAGCTTATTTGCAAGCTAAGATTGTTCCAAGGGGACTTAGAGTGCGAATAGAGCCTGGCCTTGGTAAGGAGGATTCTGAGTTTATCAAGAAATGGCGCGATACACAGCTAGCGGCCTCGAATATGTTTATGGCATTACTTGTTGAATATTATGATAAACAACTTTCAACCTTGTTTATTGAGTTAAATGAATGTCAAGAACGTATTTTACTATTAGAATCTATGCCAGATTATCAATATTTGCACACACAGTTCATGGAAGATATTGATAGATATGAAAAAGAACTGAGTGGTCGTAAAATGAAGAAATACCATAGAGATATTAATGACTTTAAAAATAACAGAGTGTTTAGTTGGAAGAAGGAACGGAAAGAAGTGCATTTTGAGACTGGGAAACAGATTAGACCTAAGCGCAAAAGGGTTAGGTCTATCTTGAGGCATTATGCTACAAGCACTTCTGAGGGTTCATCGGGATATTCAAATACTGATACAGAACCAGAATTTGAACCAGCAGCTGTTGTTTCACCAGATTTACATGTTTCTAAGAAATCTAAATCCCCTTTAGGAGGGGCAGCCGGAAACATAAGAACTCATGTGGACATTTAGGTTCTGTTGAGGGGGTTAGCCCCACAGAACTGGTTTCAGCAACATCATTAATATCTGTTAATAACATCAATGATATTAATAATATAGTGGTTAATTTGACTAATCACCAGTTCAGTTTCACTGAATTAAAATTGCTACATAAATGTTTGAATTTTGTGCCTTCTTTTTATTTGTCACAGTATGACACTGTTTGTGATGTTAAAAATTTTAGCAGAATGCTTAATTTAAAATGTTATTTTGCCAATCAACAGGCTAAACCTCAAGTATCCAAAAGTTGTGGTTTTACTTTTAAGAAATCTAATTTTTCACCAGCATATAATAGTAGTGTAAAAATTTTTGAGCAGACGGTGTTGAAAGATCTACAAACTAAACATGTGGAAATTTTTAGGAACACTAGTCACAATATATCATTGGATGAACATGAGGCTCTGGTCAGATTGACACAGAATTTGAATGTGGTTATCACCAAGGCAGACAAAGGAGGTGCAGTGGTTATCTGGGACAAAATGCAATATGATGTTGAGGTTAATAAGCAGTTGGATGACTCCAATTTTTATTGTCGTTTGCAAAAAGATCCCATGTCACAATTTAAAAATATTATAGATCATTTTCTAGTACAAGCAGTACAGGAAAATTTGGTTAGTATTGAGTTGGTTGAACAGCTTAAGGTTGATAGCCCTACTTTTCAGTATTTTTACTTGTTACCAAAAATACATAAAACATTGCAAGAGCCTCCAGGTAGACCCATTGTGTCAGGCTGTGGTTCATTAACTGAACCATTATCTGAGTACCTTGAAGGTAAGTTAAAACCTTTACTATTACAAGTTAGAGCCAGAATCAGAGATACCAAGCAGTTTTTAAAACTGATGGAAGATTTACAATTGTCCACTAATAGTAGGCTAGGGACATTAGATGTCCAGTCACTATATACCAGTATTCCACATTCAGGTGGGATAGAGGCAGTGGATTTTTGGATGCAGAAATCAGGGTTATACACACAGCTTGAAATGAAGTTCTTATTATCTCTGTTAAAGCTGGTTCTAGAGCATAATGCATTTAAATATAATAACCAATGGTACTTACAGGTTAAGGGTACAGCTATGGGGGCTACGTTTGCCCCCATATATGCAGACCTGTTTATGGGCTACCTGGAGGAAATGTTGATTTATAATGATCAATTCCCTTTCTCTGAGCATCTTAGTATGTGGCGTCGGTATCTTGATGATTGTTGGGTGGTATGGGAGGGCAGTGTAGAAGAATGGTTAAGTTTCAAGACATATTTAAATTCCAATATATTCGGAATAACCTTTATTGGGAGGTTAGATTTATTTACCATAGATTATCTGGATGTGAATGTCACCAAAGCTATTGATGGTACAATAATTACTTCTTTATATAGGAAACCATTTTCGAAAAATTCTATACTACATGCGAATAGTTGCCACCCACCCCATACTATCAAGAATATACCTAAGGCACAATTTAAAAGGATTAGAACTATTTGCTCGGAGGAAAGAGACTATAAACAAAATGCACAAGATTTAACTTCTAGGTTTAAAGTCAGTGGCTATCAAACCAGAATGATTAAACAGGCTCATGATGAGAGTAGGTTATTAGATAGGAGTTCACTCCTACAAGATCGAGAACAACTGACACATGAGTCTGATAACATTAGATTTATTATTGGAATTTGACACATTAAGAAAGGGAAGCACATATTGTGGTCACTGCAAATATTGTATGTTGATGTCTAAAACCACAACGTTTACATCTAACAATACCAGTAAGGTGTATGATATTCGTTCCTTTGTCACCTGCAATACTTCGTGGGTGATATATATGGCTTTGTGTCGGTGTGGTGCCTTTTATATTGGACAGACTTAATGTCTTCTTAAACAAAGAATTGCCACCCATATTAGTGATATCAAGTGTAAGAGAATGCGAAGTGCACTATACAAGCATATTTTAGTTCACCCTAAGGCACATTTTGTATTTGTAGGGATTGACAAAGTTGTAGATATGAATAAGCCTGAGGCAGTTAGACATAACATTTTAACAACTAAAGAACGTAGGTGGATAGTTAATTTAGGGGCTTTATTTAAGCCAGGTCTTAATGACCAGTGGTAATAAGTTCTTTCTGGTTGTTGGAATGAGTATGTATTAGTATGCATTTATGTGCATTTGTGTGTGCATGTGTATGTGTGTATATATATATATATATATATATATATATATATACACAATTTTTGTGTATGTGTGTATGTATGCATATTTATTTGTGCATTTATAATGTATTTGGTATGTACATATTGGAAATATAGCCGTATGAGGGCTATTGGTATTGTTTTTGTCTTTTGCATTAGATAGCAGGTTTAGCCTTTGTACATTGCTCCTTCCAGTTGGGGTGATATCTGATGACTGTACCTTTAACTGCTGAGGAGAGTGTGTGTATATGTATTTGCATGTTGGCGTCACTGCCTTTACACACTGATGACGCTCAGTTGAAGCGAAACTGGTGTGTGGGGCAGACTGTTCTGGCTTAATAAAGCCTTTTTTACCAAAACGGCTGTTTATTTCTTTATTTTTGAGTGCTGGAATTTTTTAGCAGTTGTATTTGGTTGTCTCGAGCACCTTGGGGACACGTGCACGGATTTTTTGGTGTCGTTGGATATATATATATATATATATATATATATATATATATATATATATATATATATATATATATATATATATATATATGTATATATATATATATATATATATACTGATGACTCAGCACTAGTCTGCTCAGCCAGTGATCCTCAGAAACTCCTCTCTATCACCCATAAAGTCTTCCAAACTACCAAAACCTGGTTTCTCAACAAAAACCTATTGCTAAATAAACCCCAAAAAGACCAAACTGCTACTATTCAAACCAAACAAATCTACCACATTACTCACCCCATTTAATATTGCCTCCAGAGATGGGACTATCATCTCACCATATACTCATACTAAACTGCTAGGTGTGGCCATTGACAACAACCTCAAATTCGCTTAACATATAAATCAAGCCATTAAAAACATCCACAAAAAACTAGGCTGTCTTTATAAAAATAAACCATTTCTAACCCATCCTGCCAGAATAACCATAGCTCAATGTCACCTCATATCCACATTATTCTACGCCGCACCTATCTTTACCAATGTACCCAAAACCAAAATTGCCAAACTCAACATCTGCTACAATCAAATTGCCAAATTTGCCACCGGTGCCCCTACCATGCCCACCACTGTCACTCATTAAAACAACTGAATTGGCTTGAATTCCCGAATCTCCTATCCTTCCATCAGCTTTCATTTGCCCATAAACTCCTCTCCTACTACTTCCAGATAAAACTCCAGCACTCTCCAACCTACTAAATTTGCAGACCAATCCCAGACAGCTCTGCTCTACTGACAAAAAAACTAATCAAGGTGACCAAAAGGTATAACGCACCAGGTGACTCCCTCTGCCCTAACTACATAGGCAAAATTTGGAACTCCCTACCTTTTGCTGTTACCTCAGCAGAGTCAAAAGTTAAATTTAAAAGACTACTCAAAGAACACCTGAAACTCTCATGGATATGCTCCTGTTCCCCTCTAGGCTGACCTACCCAACCACCCCCACTTTCTTCCCCTTCTCTTTCTCCTCGTTTCAACCATTCCATTAAGGAGAATCATATTTCCTTCTGTTCTTCTTTAAAACTATCTTAACCTCCAGCCTCCCTTCATTCCCATCCCCTCATCAGACTCCTTAACTAGTACTTATTGAGTTAAACGGAGCACTAAAACACCACTACGTTACTCTCTAGCAAACCTCTATATTATTCTTTTGATCTACATCCTTATATCTCCTTTTTCCTTGGTTCCTTACTTAAACCTTACAACCTACCACCTAACTCTGTTATATTTGCTAATACTCACCTTAACAAGCCAAACGTTCACATATTCCAACTTGGAACACAACTTCTAGACACAAAAGTTAATCCAATCATCTAGACTTACCTCCTCTTCCCTGTGTTTTGTCTTATGCAATTCTACAACTGTAAAGATCTGTACATTCTATGTAACTATTGTAATTTTAAAACTTTCTAATTATCTAACTTTGCTAAGCTTTATATTAGCTATGAAAATTTGCATGCTATGTATTCACCTTATACTTGTCTTATCCAGTTCTAAAACCTATAAAGATCTGTACATTTTATGTAACTATTGCAATTTTAAAACTTCCTAATTATCTAACTATGCTAGACTTTGTATTACCTATGAAATGACATGAAATATGATTGAAAGGTCCTGGGGTGGTTATCATGCAGTGGGGCATCAGATGGCACAGAAGCTGTAGCATATAACAGGCAAAAGCGTGGATATAAGTTATTTTAGGGATTGATGGGAAAATAAGTAATTTAATGAGCTATTTCAGCATAGACACGTATTTTGGAAAAATAGACATCATCTGCCTCTCCTTGCTAGTGTTATAAAATAGGTTTGTTTGTCTGGTTGTTACATGATAGGATTAAGGGGGGCAGGGTAGCTCCTTTTCAAATATGGCAAAGAAAATGTAGTAAAAATTTTTGGAACGGCACTCAAAGAGAAAAAAGTGAAATGATAAATATAGATAAATGTTTACTTTGGTAAAGGCATATGGCATACAAGGTGGTGGTAAAAATGTACAGTAGAAAATTATGGGAGGAGTTTTAGTCATAAAGTGTACAACTTGCAAGCCCACCAACATTTTGGATGAAATAATTAACATTTTGAAAGTAGAAATGTCTTACAATTGTTATTTTGAGCTCCTTGTTAATCTAGGTGCAATGTGACACAACTGTGCGTAGTTAAAGAAGGTCAGAAGAACTAATACTACATATAATTCACTGAAACAGACCTTAGTAGGAATATAAGGGGTACATTACACCATGTAGTTTTCATCTCTACACTCTTAGCTAATTAATCTTATTCACTCTTATATAAAAGAAAAATGCTATAAGAAATAGAACATGTACAGTAAACAGTAGCAGGTGTCCACTAATATTATAAACTCTGCTCTGTGCAGCCTAAACCTGTTGTATAGACACTAGTGCATAGGCAATAGTGCAAGTCTAAAGGTGTTGCATAGTTCCTAGTGCAATCTCATTAGGAGTCTATCAGAAAAGGAGTCATACTGGCACAGAAGACACATGTGGAGAGTTACACCATGTTCACAACTAAATAAGACTTAAACCCCATATTCCCCATTTTGCTTCCTATTTAATGATTCCCTTCATAACTTTTGCTGCTATTTCCCTGGGCTTTTCCTCTCCAGACCTGAATGGTGTTTGCTAGAAAAGTTGATTATCAGTAACTGGTCCACTGCATGCTTTGGCTTGCCATGCAGTGCCATGCCATATCTTTTTTTGTGCTAAAGTACATCAGGGAGTTTTATATATAACAGAGCAGACAACCAAGTTTCTGCTGTGCTTTTATATACAACAAAGTAGACATACAGCTATATTTATAATATCCTTAAACTTCCTACCTATAATTTTATTTGCAATAAATACATTGTTTTGACATTAAATGCAAAAACATAACTTCAAAGAACCTGTGTTTGACAGTGCAAATGTACTCTATAATATAATGTAAAATCAAGCAATGCATTATATGTTGCAAGTAACTAAATGCAAGTTTAGCATGCCATATGCTTAATTTCAGCAGTGGATGTAGCCACAAATAAAACTCATTTTAACTCCATTTCATATTCATGGCATATAATTCAAAGAACTCGGGCGAAGTTTGTACTTCCTCTTTAAGGTTTGAAAAATTAATTAATAAGAGAGATCCCTGCTGAGTAGCCCTTTTAATTTCTTATGACTGCCACTTTTTTATATATCTTTTTTTTTTTTTTTTTTTTTTAGCAAAAAAGATATATTACATTTTTTATGCCCCTTGACCTTTGACTGGAAGAATGCTTTTCCTTGTATGATCACATTAATGCTCTCATTCATGCTGACTGCATGTATGTTAGTATTGTTTCATTAGATTATGAATCATGACAATGACATTATAGCAAAATACCACAGCAAGGAGTAATAAATTCTTATTTTACTCATGGTGAAGGAGTTATGTACCCCTTTGCTGAAACTAGAACTTTTGTTTTATGCGTAACAATATGAATTACCTAGGAACCTGACATGATATACTGGCATTATACAGTACCATTATTTTTTCATTTGTTTTGTTTATTTAGTGGGCTAGATTAGCTGGGTCATTTAAAAGGAGGGGTCTTTTCTGTGATGGCCTGGAAATGAAAGCTCCATAGTGAGGTACCAATAGTACAATGCATGTACTGTTTGAAACGTTGAAACATAGTATATGCAAAATAAGTGGGAATATATAGCAATGCATGTATGATTGAACATTTCAATGAATAATGTAAAATACATTGAGTAGTACAACAGTATCTCTAAATTTTCAAAACACAAAAACAAAAATTTCTAAGCATGTAAAGTTTTACAAAGGATGGTGCAATGATAAATTAGAAGAAATGTTAACTTTATAGGACAGTGTGGAGGTTTAAACAAATATTAGTAAGTAGGCTGAGTTATTTGCTTGAGCAAATGGTGTAGTTATCTACTTATTCTACTAAGTCAGAGTAGGATGTGCTTTAGTACATGCCGTTAAGGAAAACATTAAAAGTAAGACAACCCAGAACTAATCCTTGAGGGTCACTGTCAGTTATTGGTCTGAAGGAGGATTATGTGTATTTTGCCTTTGATTGGTTTGTAATCTGTTTTGTAAGAACTATGTATTCATTTTACAGTGAATTTATTTGTATCTAGATTAATCTGTTAGGAGTTGCTCATGTGAAAATGAGTTCAATGCATTGAATGCATTGAATAAGCCTGTGAATAATGATGTAACTGTGTGCTCTTGATTTCTTAATTGACTTATCTTATCCTGGAAAGTAAGAAGGGCTGTATCAGTATTATGTACAGGCTGAAAGTCATGTTGAGTTGTCAAGAGTAAGTCATGCTTTAAGTGATTGAAAAGTTGTGTCTGAGGACTATTTTCTAGAATCTTTGGTAATAATGATAATATAGCAGTGGGTCTGAAGTTTCGTTTCATTTGTGGTTACACATATGTGGAGGGTTTTAATATAAGTTTTTTTCCAGATGGCCAGAATATATTCCCTTAGATCCGTTTTTGAGAATTGTAACAGGATATGCAAGTGTTCCAGCAGCTTTTTTTTTAAATATTCTCCTAGAAGGCTGTTTTTAGTAATAATATTTTTATGAATTGAACTGTTACTGCTTATAGTGTAAAACTGCCATAGACTGCTTGACAGTTTTGGATTATGCAGGTTTGGTTATACTGATACTAATTCAATGAAATATTAATTAATTCCTCAGGTGGTATTTCCTGGAGTTATTTATAGGATCGTATGATCATAGGAGTTAAATGGTAAACGAGCCACAAGGCCATTTCCGCCTTGTTAGTAGCTTCCATAAGGCCTTGGCCCTCTTTATAAGGAGGGCCATGGCAGTTATACCAGGGGTAAATTCATGAATGCCTATCCAGTTTTTCGTCTCTTTCTTAAAAGCACAGACGTGTTCATCATTTATTTACAGTATTCTAGAAGTGTTTTGGATTAAATTTGTTGACAGCTTGTAGCTTACTGAAGTAGTTTCTTTTATCTGTGTGTAAAATCTGCTTTGTTGTACTTCTGAGTGTTTTATAACATTGGTGGTTAGAATTTCAGAAGGTTTTATATCATTGGTGATTTGTGGCTATAGTGTTTTCCTAAGTATTTCCTAAGTATCTAATACTTTTCCTAAGTATTTCACGTTATATCGCCTTATGTACTGTTCTTACCTCCATGTATAAGCAGTGTAACACTTCATGCTTTATTCCTTTCTTATTAATTGCTGCCACAGAGTTTAGTATGTTAAGGAATGTGTTATTAAAATAATCAAATGCCTTTTCTATGTCTAGGTGTTTGAATAGTGATGAGCTACATTGGTTAAGTAAAGAGATAAAAAGAGAGACTTGAAATTTATTTCTTATGGACAGTGTGAAGGGATATGAAGCAGCTTGTTTTCATTTTGAGTGTTTCCAGGTGAAAATGTTGGATTGTGGTCATGTTTAGAAGCTGAGAGTACACCTACTCTGTCAGTGTTAGTTGGCTTGGATGTTAGGATCTAGTCTAACATGCTTTACTTATCACTTGCTTTATCAGACCTGATAGGTTGAGTGATACCAAAAAAGTTTTTATGTTGCATTTTTCTGCTTAGACCAGTGAATATTGATGTCTTCAAGAATGAGGGTGTCTTTTTTAGGGTAGACATTAGCCATGATAGTATATTTTCATGAGTGTTAGTGCTAGGTGATGCTGGGTTTTGTGAAGTATATGGCATCTAGATGAACCTGTGAATATTGATTGAAGTGGACTGTTGTTACTAGCTTTCCTGATATGTCAAATAATAGAACAGTTACAGTATTTTTAGTTAGTTTTGTATTGTTCAAGTATAGGAAAGCATCTCCGTCTGATCTTTTGCTGATATGATCAATGTGAAGCAAGAATTTCATTGTCAAAAACTGGATTTTAACCATGTTTCTGTTACAGCCAGTATGTCTCCTTTATGTTGAACAATACAACTGTCTGGCTCAATAATCTTATTGCAGGTATTTTGTGTATTAATATGGAATATACTCAGGTTGTATTGGTTGATGTCTGTAAGTGCTATGTCCAGGATTTGCCACTATGTCACCAATGAACAGGAGATTTACAAATAGTGGTATGTGATGCTTCTGGAGGTGTTCCTTTTTTTCTACTAGTGTTGGCAGGACATTTAATACTGGCTTTGTTAAGATTAATATTATATCGGTTGTCATTGATTATTAAATTTACTGCCTGGTAATGTTGTTCCTTAGTACATGTAATTCTGTATTGTTGGTAGTAGCTGAAGAGAATATACTGTTAGCTGATGAATAAGGTACATAAGGTAAGGACTGACACTATTATTTGATGACTAAATCACATTTTGAAAAGAGGTCACATTTTGGCTAATAAATTCAGGAAATAAGTTACTTTGTTTTTTGTTTATTGATATATTAAATTGTACTGAGGTCAGAGATCTCTATTAAATGCTATAGTATGGTTAGTATGCATCAGTGCAATAGGTGGCATTGGGCAGTAGTAAACTGTAGGTATACATTCGTCAGTAGTGACTGGAAAAATTATGATGCAAGAACCGACAAAGTGAAAACATTCAACCAAAACAACACAGTCCTGAATAGGGAACAGCGACCATGCGATAACAAATCAGTTTTAAATTGATTCATAGGATCATAGGAGGTTACTAGACTAATGGCCCCAGGGCCCTTACAAGCCTAGCCAAGTTCAACCCATGTTCCCAAGGGTGTCTGGTTCAAGCAGACACTAAAATCAGCATCTGTTAACCCTGTCCAAGAGGGACACAGGTGGAACCCCAGAGGTGAATTTATGGTTACCCATCCAGACGTCCAAATTATGCTTAAATAGGGCCAATGAGGGGCTTTGTTTAACATTAATAGGAAGCTTGTTCTAAAGGTGGGGAAACCTCTGTGAGACAAATCTGTCTCTCCAGCAAGTTTCGTTGATGTCACATACCAGGTTATGGTCCTTTGAGCGAGTGACCTGTGTGCCATTTGACTTGTGAATGTGCAGTATTTCCATAAAGCTGGGTCAGAGATTGCTCTATATGCAAGGCACAGGTCACCTCTGAGCAGTCTGTATGACACAGAGTAAAGTGACGATGATTTCAGTCTGTCCACATAAGACAGATCTTGAAGACTGTGAATTTTCTTTGTAAGGAACCTTTGTGGTCTCTCCAATTGCTGCAGGTGCTTGGAAAGGAACATGCCAAAGGGAACATTGTACTCTATTATTGGAGCGATGAGGGAAGAATATGGGGGGGGGGGTTATAACCTCTTTTTTTCTGGAGACAATGCCCTTACTTATGAGATGAGCAATATAAAATGCCCGTCTTACCACTGTGGAGACATGTTGGTCAAAGTTAAGGTTGCTGTCGACCTGTGTACCAAGATCTCTCACCACTGACTGTGTATTTAGGGTATTGCTATTGATGTGGTAATTTGCAGGAACATCACCCTTGCAGAAGGGGATGATAATGTATTTTTTGCATTAAATTTAAGATCATGATTTGGCGCCAGTCATTAGTCTGCATAAGACCTTCTTGCAGGATGTTGACATTGATAGGGTTTTCAATGATCGCTCCCAGTTTGCAGTCATGAGCAAACTTTGTCAACCACAGTCCTTCAGTGTTAGCCTGTACTTCGGAAAAATAGATTCCAAACAGTAGGGGTCCCAGAACTAATCCCTGTGGAACACCACTGGTTATGGGTCTGCTGTAGGAAGTGGAGTCCTATGTTTTGACAATATGAGTTTTATTAGTGAGTCAGTTTGCAACCCACCTGACAATATATATATATATATATATATATATATATATATATATATATATATATATAGATAGATACCCAGCCGGGTGAGTTTACCAATGATGCCTGAGCAGGGGATTGTGTCAAAGGTCTTGGCTAAGACTCGGTAGTCCGTATGCACTGATTTGCCTTCATCTAGAGCTTTGGTGACTGTCTCGAAGAAGTCCACCAGGTTTAATAGGCATGATCTCCCCTTGATAAAGCCAAATTGGGTGGGGTCTAGCTTTTGTAGATTTCCTATATCTTTGTTAATAAGGTCCATGATGATTTGTTCCATGGCCTTGCAGAAAAGGGTGGCCAGGCTAATGGGTCTCTAGTCCACCATATTTAATAGGCATGATCTCCACTTGACAAACCCAAATTGGGTGGGGTCTAGCGTTTGGAGATTTCCTATAGCTTTGTTAATAAGGTCCATGATGATTCGTTCCATGACCTTTCAGAAAAGGCTGGCCAGGCTAATGGGTCTGTGGTTCTTGGGGTCCATGGATGCACCCCCTTTGTGCAAAGGGATGATGGTAGCTGTTTTCCATTCTACTGGGATGAAGCCAGTGCTTAGGTTGTGATTGAAAAACGTGTCCAATGGTGATGCTAATTCCTGTTTTATTCCACGTAGAACACAGCCCAGGATGTTGTCTGATCCCATAGAGGCTGTATTTTTGTTCTTGGAGAGGGCGTTTAAGACCTGCTCCTCAGGGATATTAGGTGGGGACAGATGTTAGGGATACTTTGGCGTATATGTGGTGGGGACAGGGGAGTGAAGTTTTCACTGAACATGTCAGCCAGCAGGTTTGCTATATCCACAGGTTCTGTATATGTAGTATCATTAACTATGAGTTCAGTGCAAATCTAGGCCTTTGAGGTTACATATGTATCTAAAGAACGCCTTGTAGTTATCCTTAGTTAGGGAAGCTAATTTGGATTCTTAGTTAGGTTTGGAGGACTTCACTAGGAGTCTTATTTGCTTGTTTAAGTTGAGGAAGGAGTGTTTCCAGTTTTGAGACCTTTCCTTCCTACTCTTATGCAGCAATTTCTTTCTCCTATTGTATAGCCCATTAATTGTTGTTCCCCAGCCAGGCTTGTTTTTTCTCTGAAGATCTTGCTTTGGTACTATCAGGTATGGCAGTCAGTACAATTGTACAGGTACTAATATAAAGCATTGGTGTACAACTCGGCATTGGTGTCTGTTCCATCAATGGGGGAAGGGCCTATGAAGCTATTTATGCTGTTACATAAGAGGTTATAACTGGCCTTGGAGAAATGTTTTAGTGTAGTTGTTGCTTGGGGGGGGGGGGATTGTGTTGTAGTTGCTTCTAGCGAGACTGATTTGTGGTCAGATCACACCAGGGATGGGCACACACTGGGGGTGGTGCAGCAGTCCCCCATGTTGGTGAGCACCAGATCCAGGGTGTTTGAGCCTTTTGTGGGTGTGTTAATCAGGTGGTCTAGGGCATTTGAGTTAATGAAGTCCATGAACTTTGCGCAAGTGAGTTAGAACATGTATAATTTACCCTGTCAATGGATGAGTAATTAAAGTCACCCCAAACCAGCGTGTTTGGTTGTATCTTGATTTACTCAAGTAGATCCAAATAGGCTGAGTGAATGTTCTGATACATGGAGGGGGTCATATAGCTGTCAATGACCAAAAGAGGGGTCTTACCTCCAGTCAATTGCACCTGGAAGTAATTCAAGGGAATTGTGGTGTTTAACCAATCTAGAGGTGTATTTAGCTTTAATGAATATTTATACACCACCTCCTTTACTTCTCATGCCTTCAGTTTATCATCTGAATGTGTGGAAGAAAATGTAACCTGGTATAGCTGGGGTGCTCACAGCAGCCTTAAACCAGGTCTCAGTGACTGCACAAATGTCAGCATCTTCCAATGTAAGGACTGCTTCCAGTGAGTGCAGTTTCTGGTTTAGACTGCTAGCATTTAGTAGCATAACCTTGAAGTTGTTTTTAGAGGGTATTTTTATGTCAGGAATTTTGTTCTTCTCACATTGCCTAAAAAAGGCACTATGGGGGTTGCAAGAGCCACTAACCAAAATCTCAGGAGTGACAGATAAAGACCATCTCTGTCAAAGCATTGAGGTCTCTCGACCATGTCATCCCAGGCTAACAGATACTGGATCCCCTTTGAATGACACCAGAAACTAATCCATTTGTTGAAATCAATAATTGTTTTGTTTGTCCTAAGGTATCATCGTAGGCAAAGGTAAAATGCTGCTTAAGGCTAGGGCCATATCTGCCTGAGACACATAATCGGAGATCTCAGTCCTGTCTGTCTTCATATAGTCCAGTGAAGTACGTCTCACGTTGTTCACACCAAGATGAACTATGATGGAGTCATAACATGTCCTCTTGTTGAGAGACGTGAGTGCATGTGTGATGTGATGGATTCTGGCACCTGACAGACAGCTGACCGTGACTTTTTCCTTATCCAGCCTGGTGAGTGAGACACCTGTGTGTCTCACAACTGAGTTGCCTATGACTAAAATGTTTGATGTTAAGTTGTCAATCTCGCCTTCATTCTTGCTGGATGGGTTCGGAGCCGATCCTCGGCTCCGACTCGGCACTTGCTTAGCTTGAGAACTCCATTTACCAGCTCGAGGCAACCCTATATCCCATGATGCAAGGCGAGACTACCTCAGATCTCGTTTGCCGCTTTGCGAAGAGGTCTCTTTTTTGCCAGCTCAGGTGAGTTTGAATTTTCAAACAATTTAGTCAGGGTTTTTCTCTCCCTTTCTTTCTTTTAAATAGTCAGATAGTGTGTAGTTTTTCTACAGCCCACCCTATTTCCCCTTTAATTAAGCTTTCAAGTTAAATTGCTAAGTTTATAATTTCAGTTAGGCCTAGGCCTCTTTCTCTTAATCCCTATCTGTGTGTGTGTTTTTGGGATTAATAGTGTGACTGTTTAGTGTGTGTGTGTGTTTTTTACTTAGACTATGTCTAGGGAAGGAAAGGTCTCAGGCTTTAAGAAGTGTGACTCGTGCTGTCAGAAAATGTCTCTGACAGACGGTCACACTTCTTGTGTTTACTGCCTGGGGCCTTTACACCTGCAGGACTCCTGTGCTATATGTCATTCTTTTAGCCAGAGAGTCCTGCAGGAGAGGAGGAACAAGTTAATCCTCCGTGGCTTATTAAAGCCAGAAGGTTCACCCACTAAGACTGGGTCGAGTAAACCTTCAAAGCCACCTAAGGTTCAGGCTACAGTTGTTAAGCCTTCCCCGGTGGCTCCGACTCCTTCGGAGTCGAGATCGGCTCCGGCTGGAGCCGATCTTTCTACCTCTGATGTGGTAGTGTCGGTTCCTACCGGCTCCGACACTCAATCTACAGTTGTCTTGTCAGCTCCGGCTGGAGCCGACGTGTTATCCAGTATCGGAGCCGAGAAGCCTTCAGCTCCATCTGGAACCCAGAGGACGTCGGCTCCGATGGCTTCGTCCAAGAAGAGATCTCGGTCCCCTTCTTAACCCGGTCAAAGGGATTTGGCAAAACAGGAGGTTTCAAAGCTCCTAGAAAAAAGATCCGTCCAGACTGTTCCAGCAGACCAAGTAGGATCCGGCGTCTACTCGAGATTCTTTTTGGTCCCCAAAAGGACGGGAGATTGGAGACCTATTTTAGACCTGAGCAATCTAAACAGATTTGTCAAGAAGGCAAGATTCCGGATGGTCACGCTTCAGTCCATTCTGCCCTTTCTGGGCAAGGACAACTGGATGTGCTCGATAGACCTTCAGGACGCGTACTATCACATAAAGATACACAGGCGCTCAGGAGGTTTCTCCGCTTCGGCTAGGGTCCAGTCATTATCAATTCAGAGCCCTGCCCTTTGGTCTCACTTCAGCCCCCAGAGTGTTTACCAAATGCATGGCAGTGGTCACAGCTCATCTGAGACGTCAAGGATTCCAGGTGTTTCCTTATTTAGACGACTGGCTCCTCTCTGCCACCACCAAGCATCAGCTTCTTCAGAGCAGAGACTACACTCTACAGCTTTGCAAAAGGTTGGGAATATCGGTGAATTTCGAAAAATCTTCTCTGCTGCCTTGCCAATCTATCACCTTTATAGGCACAGAATTAAACACCGTCAGTATGTTAGCCAAACTAACAGATCAGAGAATTCTGGACATCCAAAAATACGTTCGGATTTTATTGCAGAGCAGCAAAGTCAAAGCCAGATTGGTTCTGAAGGTTCTAGGTCTTATGGCTGCGGCTATTGTACTTCTACCATTAGCTCGCTTCCACATGCGTCTTCTGCAGTGGATGTTATTCACTCAGTGGTCGTTCCAGAACCTTCCCATGAGACACGAGATCTTGGTTACACAATCGTGCAGGACTCATCTAACCTGGTGGATAACTTCCCCTCTACTTCATCAGGGCCGACCATTTGTTCCCCCTCCTCCGGTTGCCACAGTCACTACGGATGCTTCTCTGATCGGGTGGGGGGGCATTATCAGGGAAGGATGGTCCATGGGACCTGGCAACCCATCGAATACCATCTGCACATAAATGTCCTGGAGATGAGAGCGGTGCTTTTAACGTTGCAAGCCCTCAATGACTTTCTTCCTCCGGGGACTATTGCAGTTCAAACGGACAACATGTCTGTGGTCTGGTACATCAACAAGCAGGGCGGGACCAGGTCCTATCCTTTATGTCGAGAAGCTCTCAGACTTTGGCAATGGGCAATCTCCTCTCATCGGTTTCTGACAGCAACGCACATCCCCGGCAGGTCCAACCTCTTAGCGGACAGACTGAGCAGAGCCATTCTCATGCCTCATGAGTGGTCTCTCAATCAATCGATAGTGGACAAGATTTTTCTGAAGTGGGGCACTCCTTGTTGCAACCTTTTTGCTACACCCCAAAACAACAAATGCCCGGACTTCTTCACCCTCTTTCCCCTACCAGGCCAACCCCTGAGAGACTCTCTAACCCAGGATTGGCCCCGGGGACTTCTATACGCCTTTCCACCTTTCCCCTTAATTCCACAGGTCATTCAGAAAGCTACCATTTTGAGAGCCAAGTTGATTCTCATTGCCCCTTACTGGCCTCGACAAATTTGGTTCCCGACCCTACATCGTCACCTCCTGGTGCAGCCTTGGCATCTGGACCAAGTTCCGGATCTTTTGATCCACCAATCGGGTCAACAGCACCGGGCCATTCGTTCTCTCAACCTCACTGCTTGGTTGCTCCACTTCCTTCCCTAGCCAGGCTTCCTATGATCTCTGATCCTGTCAGAGATATATTAATAGCTTCTTTGAAGTCGTCCACCAGAACAGTTTATGCTAGCAAGTGGTGACGTTTTTCCCTTTGGGCAAACTCCAGGCACATTGATCCCTTTACTGCACCTGTGCATTCTGTTTTAGATTTTCTGGCTGAAGTTTTTCAGTCAGGATCCTCTTCATCAACAGTCAAAGTTCAATTGGCGGCTATTTCCAAATATCATGTTGGCTTGCAAGATCATAACATTATGTCACATAGACTATGCAAAGCCTTTCTGAGAGGAGTTTTTCTCCTAAAGCCTCCAATAAAACATCCTCCTCCGCAATGGGATCTGAATTTGATGTTAGCATCCTTGATTTTACCTCCCTTTGAACCGTCTGCTTCTTGTTCCTTGAAGTTATTGACCTGGAAAACTATATTCTTACTGGCTGTCACTTCAGCAAGGAGGGTATCCGAGATTCAAGCTCTCTGCATCCGTTCCCCTTACTTGGTTTTTCACAAGGACAGGGTATCCTTGAGAACAAATCCATCCTTTCTTCCCAAGGTTGTTTCTCAAACTAATATTAATCAATCCATCGATCTACCAGTTTTTTTCCCAAATTATTCGGACAGAGCTGAACAAAAGCTTCATTTTTTGGATGTCCATCGTCAGCTCAGATATTATTTGCATAGAACTAAACAATTCAGGAAATCAGATCAATTATTTGTCTCCTATGCAGAAAACAGGAAAGGTCTCCCAGTATCAAAAGTAACCTTGTCCAGATGGTTATCTTCCACCATTTCTTATGTGTATTCGCTCAGAGGCAAGCAACTATCCTCAAAACCGAAGGCACACTCAACAAGGAGCCTATCCACTTCAACAGCTTTTCAGGATAGGCTACCCATTGATACCATTTGTGCAGCAGCTACTTGGGCCACTCCTCATACCTTTGTCTCTCATTACAAATTAGATTTGGCCTCCAGGGATAGAGCCAGTTTTGGTTCCACAGTACTCAAGAGTCTGTTCCATTGAGCCACCCAGGATACAGGTGCTAGGGACGCGGTCCCATCCAGCAAGAATGAAGGCGAAATTGACAACTTAACATTTAGAAGTTATGTACCTACCATAACCTTCCATGTTAGTTGTCTTCTCTCGCCTTCTTTCTTGCGTCCCTCCCTCCTTCCCCCTGGCCTGGACAGATCTTGAAGAGTTTCTCTTTATCAGATTCACTCTCCTTAGTTCTTTAGAGAGTCTATCTTAAGAACTTTTTGCCTAGTTCTTCTAGGCTAGTTTTGCTCTTCCTTTGGGATTAGTATTTTGGCAGGGTTATTTAGCTACCAAACGAGATCTGAGGTAGTCTCGCCTTGCATCATGGGATATAGGGTTGCCTCGAGCTGGTAAAAGGAGTTCTCAAGCTAAGCAAGTGCCGAGTCGGAGCCGAGGATCGGCTCCGAACCCATCCAGCAAGAAAGAAGGCGAGAGAAGACAACTAACATGGAATGTTATGGTAGGTACATAACTTCTAATTTTTGTGTTATGCCTTAGGGGTTTGACTGGTGAGACACTGGTGTGGGATATGTTATGTGTACTATGTCCTGCAGAGGATGTACTATGGAAATCATGCTTTTGTTTGTGTTTGGGAGGTCTCTAATGTTTAGGTAAGTTTCTGGTAAGGATCTCTGCATATGTAGGTTTATGTGTTGTTGGTTTGGTAGGTGCAGGAGGTGAGGTGTGCATGCTGATAACCTGCTTAGTATCAGATGAACTGACTGATGAAAGAGAGAGCCTGGATTCTAGGTTCTTAATATATATGCATCTTTCACATAATGAATTTGTCTGGACTAGAAGAAGTGGGTTGCCAGTGTACATTAGGCAATTGCTACATTGCCTCAGAATGCCCATGTCAACCAGGCTGGCTGGAGGAACTGTGGGAAATTGTCCATTCATAATGCTAGGTAAGTTGATGTGGTCAGAAAACGGAGAGGACAGGAAGGACCAGATAAAGTCGAGGACAGGAGAATTGGACAAAAATGTGAAGGGCTAGTGGGTAGGATCTGTGTTGGTACCTCAGGAGCTTTGCTAAATGTATCACCTATCAGAGAGGGACAATTGCGAGAACTCACTGATGGAGCATCAGCAGAGTACCAAGGGAAAATTTGCAGGCAGACGTTTTTGTGTCTATAACTGCCAATGGTGCCCACTGCTGTTCAGTAGTGTGAGATGCACAAACAAGTGCAAACTCATGGAAAAGCAGGGCTTATGTAGCAAAAAAGAGAAAATTGATTTAAACAAATTAACCAATATTAAAGCCGAAAACTGAGCCCTGTTGCAGCAACCTTCAATCAGATGAGTTCTAACTGCACACTCCTGCCACTAGGGTGCAAGGGAACCCTCTCCCAACAAAAGATGGCCAGGCTTGGTGCTAAAATTATACAAACAGAATTATATTCAGCAGGTCTGAATCTAGTCTATGCTACAACAAACAAACTGCACCAATTTCAGAAAAAAAAACAGCAGGCACAATAAGCCTTCAGTCAGCAACTCCCACCTCAGAAGGACATAAGTTACCCTCTTCTCTTACAAAAGTGTAGGCCACAAACCTCCTTAATGTAAAATAACTGGCCTGAAACCCAAGCAATTAAACCAGAACTAGGAGACTTTTAGAATAACAGACACACTCAGCCTTCAACCAGCAATTCTCAACTTAGAAGGATGTAAGTTACGTCTCCTGCCACAAGAGTGTAGGCTACAAACCTTAATGTAAAACAACTGGCCTGAAGCCCGAGTGCTTAAACCAAAACTAAGAGGCTTAGAATAACAGTTACAATTTAATCAGGCTACTAACAAGCAGTAATAAATGCAGCAGAATAAGTGTAATTGAACACTTTTAAGAACAAGCAGCAAAAGCAAAATAAAGTAATAAAGTAGGAAGAAATGCAACTACAGTAAAAGCAGCTGAAGAAAGTGCAATTTTGTTTAAATTAAGTGGGAAGGGAAGAAACAGAAGATAATTCAAGGTTGAGAAACTAAGGGGGTGAGCCTTCCCAAATGGTCTCTCTCTACTCAGTACAACGAGCTGATGAGATGGGACTGGGAGGAGTGCACAAAATCAGATTTATATTAGGGGCTGACAACTCTAAAGCCACCAAGTTTAAGAATACAACAACACTTGGGCAGGTGAGTGGGAAAAATAAAATGCAGACACAGATCAGCAATATTCAAGCGGAGTACAGCAAGCCAAACAAACACTCCAGCTAAATAGAGATATTTCTAGCTAAAGATTACTAAAGATAAGTGCTTTCATCAGTTTCTAGCAAATCACTTCATCAGAATACACAGCACATATCTTGTAACACATTTAATGTTCCCATCTTAAATCATGTACTGGTACTGTGACCAGTAAAACAATGAGATACATAGCTACCAAGGGCCATCTTAAAAAAAACTCCAGTTGCTTATAATACTTAAAAAAATTATAAAAAATATAAAAAATAATACATTGTCCTAAAATCAGTCCTTAAATACTAAGACTGAAAATTTCAAACCAGATAAGAACACAATTTTAACAGACTAGATATTGATAAACATTCATTAAGCCAAGGAAATACACATGGATTCAGCCTGATTTGCCACACAAGTTCTCTAAATTCGATCAAATCTGCCCAGGGACCACCCTGGGAATCCTTGACCACCCTGTCAATTCCATAGAACAGGAAATTATGTGTAGGATTTTTAGATATATGTTTGTACTGGGAGTTGTTAGTGTTTATTCTTTTACATGATAAAGATCTTCATAAGTATGTTCTTTAAATTTCATTTGCTTCTTCTCCACATAGAAACAGGTGCATTGTTGCCACCTAGCCAAATAAATCAGTCCTGTTGAAGTACAGGTACAGTAAAAGGGAATCTTGATAAAAAAAATTATTAACCATAATGCCCACATTCTCAAAAATAAAATTACACTGGGGACAAAATCCAGACTTATAAGTACCCGTTTTTTGGGGAATGGGATTTAAGAGTGGATATCCACTCCTCTCAAGTAGATATTTGATAGCTCTACCTCTTCTCTAAACTACATGGGGTCTCTTTCCAATTTTGGACAGCATCATGTCAGTAATTTTCCCCTGTTTTTAAGGTATTGAAATATTTTATTTAGGAGAATGTGTTTGTTACAAGTATTTGATGAGTTAGACATCAAAACAACAAAACTGGTAAAAAAGAAGAGAGCTGTACTCAGGTTTACTATTAAAAAAACAGAATGGCACATAGGTGAATACAGGTTGGTTGAATGCTTGTTTTCAAAATGTCATAATGTTGACCTGGAAGTGGTCAAAGTTATGTTAGCGAATGTGAGTCTACATTTGCTAATATGAAGTCGACTTTCTGAATGGAGATCGTGGTACTGTGCAGCTCAGGAAATTCATCCTTTTCCTCACTGTAGTGCGATCTTGGCATTGGTATATATAATATGCAGAGGGTGTGGCGGGTGCAGGACCTTACATAGGGGGGTGCAGGGGGCTTCCCCCTGCAAAAAGTAAACAGAAACACAGACTTTTGAATCCAGAAGTTCAAGATTTCGAATGTCGATCGTTGTGTTTATGACATTCAACATTTGTTTTAAACCATCTTCAGAAAATCGACATTATTAGTTGATCTTTTAAACAGAAAACATTGTTGCATTCCATATTTTGATAGTAAACCATGTACTCACCATAACGTTCCATCTGTGTTGTCTATTTTCATTCTTCCTCAACTGATGGGACCTCAAATTCCTTTTTCAGATGCATATAGTTTATGCGTTTATTGCTTAGAGCCTCTGCATCTGCAAGAAGGCTGTTCTATTTGCCATGCTTTTAATCCCAGGGCCATTGTAGAAATTAAGAATAAATTGATATTAAAGGGATTACTTCCCTCTTCCTTTGGAGAGGCCATTTCTGGAGAACAAGTTCCCCAAATCAAAAGAAAAAGTCACAGCAGCATCTCTGAAGGCTTCTTCATCTTCATCAGTGTTGGAGTCTTCTTAAAAAAGGAAAAAGATGGATCACACTTCAACCTTGAATCTGAGAAAATTAGAATTATCAGATCTGACCTCCTCAGAGCCAAAGAAACAAAAAACAATTGATCTGACTTCTTCGGATCAGATGCATTCATCCTGTGATCTGATAGGATTTTGCTTTTAGCTCCAAGACTACAAGGGCCTTATACTTTGTATTGGCTAAGGTTGATCAATAAGGCAACGCTGGTCATTGTGCAACTGAGTTGCTCCTAAAGCAGCAGAAAAGCTTTAAAGGGTTTCACTGACAGGTATTTAGGGAAAAACTGAGCTGCAAGGCTTTCGCATCTGTACAGCACTGTGCAAACATGAGGCTTAAATAAGAGCAAAGAGAAACATGTTTGAAACTAACTACCAATCAGGAAAGCACACAATAAGACTTCCACCAGCAATCCCCAACTCAGACAGGTGAGATCAGCACACTTGTACCACAAGTGTGCAGGAATAAAATCTTAATGTAGAATAGCTGGTTTGAAGCCCAAGTGTAACAAGACCACAAAAGCTACCTACAAACAGCTCTATGACTATCAGATACAATGTAATAGAGTGCAATTAACAACTTAAAGCAGCAAAAGACAGTACAGTTTCTTATATAAAGTGCAGAAAAAACAGCGAATAACTTAAAACTGCTAAGATACAGTCACAATTTATAAGAGAAGTGCAAAAAATACTTTTTTTGTCTTTTCAGTAATAGAGTGCTCCAGGTGAAAGCAGATTCTCAACAATGTGCAGCAAAGTCGCCAAACAATGAGCAGCTCTCTCCACTGAAATAAGAAAGCCTAGGTTGCCCATAACAGTTCTTTTTTATATATGTCATGAGATTGGAAGCAAACCCAGAATACTCCCTTATATTGTCCATCCTCTAATTTTAAGATGTTCCTTCAAAGATTAACGAACTTCCTTGTTATCTCGGTTCTTATGTCTCCCAGATATTGGAGGTACCAACTTCCTTGTTATCTCAGCTCTTATGTCTCCCAGATACTGGAGTTCTTTAGCATTTAGGTAGTTGAGTAGTTAGTGGCTTTTGCTGTTAATGGGGTTATGCACTGTGGAACTTTTTCTTCAGTTGCCCCCAAAAATTTAAAATCTTCTTTTCCATGGCCTGTTTAAGGGCTGTACTTCTGATTGTCCCATTAAATGGGTTAGTTCCATTAAGCAGGCCTTGGCACATTGGCCCTAAGCTGTGTGCAAGCATTTTGACTGACTCTTCAAGAGCAATGGTTTGACCAGTTCTTTTGGAGCTTAATTCTGCCAGGGGAAGAATGGAGCACAAATGGAGCCATTCTGGTCTGACTGAGCAGCAAGCCTGTTCTGGATGACCACGTTTCTGCCTATCACACTATGGCCTTCTGGAAGCAGTCTGATTATTTGTGTCAGGAAATTTCAGCAGTGGAAACCACCTTGCATCTCTCCATGTGCTGGTGAGGCTGTGCAATCCAACTTGTCTCACCTCTATGATGTCCTTATCTAATGAAAATTGTGAGCTTGGTACTTTTCTGCAAAACCTGCCAGGATTAGTTTGGGGCACACTCCTAGTGTTCACCAGAGCTGTATGGGTGATCCAGTGGGAGGGTACACTATCCACTAGTTGGTGTAAGTTTTTAATTCCCAATTGCTGTGATTTTATCCCTCTATTTTCCAGTATGCATAACACCACTTCTGGACTGGATCCCTGCCCACCAGAATAATTATTTCTTGTTTGGACTTGTTAGGTATAATCCTTTCCTAGATTGTCATTGCTTCTATAGAGGGCAGGATATTTCCTGTCCTCACAGAGTGAATTCTTGAATACTCCAGTCCTCAAACAGGCAGGTATCTATCATGATGATGTTAGTTAACTAAAGGCTTATCTTGAACCTTGCCTTTGTCAGTTAGATTCTTGAATATGTAGTATATTAACAGTTGGACATAAACGAATAACTGCATGAAACCAGTTATTATAGCTGTGCATGGTCAAAAGATGAAAAGAACAAAAATAATACCAGCACTAAAGCGACAAACCAAAATTTTAATAAATAAATTCAAAAGATTGGGTTTGTCAGTCACATCTGGCCTTATCAGTTTTGATGATTATGCCAGCTGTTAATAGCGAAATCAGTCTTATGAATTTATTTATTAAGATGTTGGTTTGTTTTATGTTTGTGTTATGTTTATTCTTTGTTATGTTTGCAGTTGGAAACATATGAGAATTAATAATGTCATAGATTTTTTCTAGCCTGTGTTTTGGACCAGACAAAGGACTGAGACAGCTCTCAGTAGAGTTTTGTAACAATCTCCATAATTCCATAATGATCCTTCAATACCTCTTGCCAGTATTTGACACAGTGAATCATTCTGTGGCCTCCCTAGTGTTATGCTGGATTGGTTTGCCTTCATCTCGTTTTTGCTTAGATTAATTTTGGGGTTAATGTTGACTCTGAGCTGTTAACAAACACTTCATAGTAGTCTAAGATTTGATTTCCTCAGCCTTCATTTGCCTGCTGTGTCACTCTAAACAAGTCAGTTAACTAGACAATGCTTGTGGATCATCAAAGTAGTAGGGCAACGTGTGTTGGTGCTGATAATGGAGGACCTCATTACACGTATTAGGAAGGACATAACAGGATATGAGCACTGCCTGGATTCACATGGGTGAGGCAACAAAAATAAAAGAGAGGCCATTCTAAACTGTCTAACAAATGGCTTGATGGCATCAAACACATGGCTCAGCAAAAAAGAGAGAGAGTCACAAGATAACATGTAAGAGTGGCCAACATGCAAATCAGGTAGACCTCCTCCTAGTAAGGAAAGGGCACTGGGATAGAATCAGAGACTGCAAAGTCATCCCCAGTGAAACAGTCAGCCCACAGCATATTCCACTGATTGCCAAAATCAGCTGTAAGCAATGGAGAGAGATGGCTGTAAGGTCAACAGAGACTAGGCTGAAGACCTGGAAGTTTACTATAGAGAAATCACAATAGTTCAAGGAATTAGTCTTGCACCCCAAGAAGAGGTGGAAATAGGTACAGATGAAAAAGAATGGCAGACCCTCAAAACAGCATTTGTGACGATGATAAAAAAGATGTGCACTTGAACCAGGTACATAAAGAAATCTGGTGGTGGAATGGAGAGGTCAAGGAAGTCATCAAAAGAGATGAAGAGGGCAGGAAAAAGTGTGAGACAGAAAAGATGGACCATACAAAGAAGTAATGATGGCTGGCTAACAATGAAGCTAAGAGAGGAGTTGCAATAGCGAAGAGCAAGATATCAGAGGCACTCAGCCAGCTTCTGGAAAGTGGCTCAGTAGATAGTTTCTTTGTGCTCTCGGGTTGCAAGGCAGACAGAAAGATAAAAAAGATAGCCATCAAACACCCTTCATATGGGATGCCAGCAACAACCTGCTTACCAATCCACAAAACATTAAAGGCAGATGGACGAAATACTTCTAGCAGGTTTTGAATGAGGAAAACCCCACAGAAGCTGCACTACCCCAGACACTATGTATGATGAGAGAAGAGAAGGAGCACACTACAGAAGAAGTAAGACTAGCCCTGTAGAAAATGAAGTCAGGTAAAGCAGCAGGCTCAGATGAGGTCACGGCAGATATGATCAAGATTTTGTGTGAGTTTTGGGAGAAGTGAGTCCTCAGGGTACTCCTAGCAATATGGAGAGAAAGGTGTATCTGTGATAACTGGAGAATCAGCATACTAGTGTTAGTGTACAAGGACAAAGGGACATTTTCAACTGTGGACAGTATAGAGGCATCAAACTCGTCACACTGCAAGAAAGTTCTGGAGAGGGTGATGAATAAATGAATATGCAGAGTGGTATAAATAAGATGGGGGGATAGCAGTTTGTATTCAGATCAGGATGCAACACAACCAACCCAATATCTGCAGTGAGACAGATAGATGAGAAGAAGCTAGGATGAAGAAAGTCCAACTTGGCATTCCTAGACTTGGAGAAAGCATATCACAAGGTCTGAAGAAAGTTGATTTTGGCAGTCCTGCAATGGTTTGAATACCCAGAAAAAATGGTAAAATTAGTGAAGGCTTTGTACAAGTACCCAATGACACAAGTATGGAGAGTGTTTGGACTCGGGGGGGGGGGGGTTCCCCATGGGTTAGGATGTGCATCAGGGGTCAGCTCTGAGCCCACTGCTGTTCATACTGGTGATGGAGTACATTAGCAAACAGGTTGGAGTGGACAGATCAACAAAGTTGCCGTATGCTGATAATGTGGCATTAACTGCAGGCTCTGAACAAGAATGTCAGCAAAGGCTAGGGAAATGGAATGCAAAACTGAAAGTACATGGAATTAAACTGATTACAAATAAGACAGTTGTAATGGCAGCAAATGGGAGAAATCAGAAGACTTTGAGAATTGAGATAGAAGGGAAAACAGTGGAACAATTTAACAACTCCTAACGATGTGGACATCCTACAAAAGGTCTTCACTGAGACAGATGTCTGGTGCCAAAGCCATGTCTTCAAGCTCAATGCCAAAAAGTGCATTGTCAGCCCCTCTGGTAAAAACTCTGTACCCATGAACTACCACATAGGCGATAGTCTACTTAACACCGAAAGTGTGATAAGAGACCTTGGGATACAGGTGGACAGTAGCCTCTCCTTTGATAATTACATCGCCACAGTAGTCAGGAAATCCTTCTACGTGGCACACCTCATCACAAAAGGTTTCTCATCCAGGAAAAAAGAGGTCATTGGTCCTCTCTACTCATCACTCATTCGACCCATTATAGAGTACAATGCCCCTTTTAGTATGTACCTCACAAGACATCTACAACAACTGGAAAGGCCACAGAAATACCTCACAAAGAGGATTACCAGCCTCAAACAGATGCCCTATGCAGACCGTCTCAAAAAACTCCAGCTTTACTCTGTTGCATATCGCCTACTCAGAGTCGATCTCTGCCTAACATACAAAGCTATGTCAAACCCAGAGCTGTTGGACATGCTCCACGTAAAGAAATCCCATTCCCTCTGAGCTACACACTCTAGGGACTTAAACCTTGTCACCACAATAAACAGAACATACTGGAGGGATAGATTTCTGTCCCAGAGACTTCCCATACTCTGGAACAAACTACCTATCTATATCAAACAGAGCTCCTCATTAGCACTCTTCAAGAAAAATCTTGATGATTGGATGGGAGATAGGAAATTCACCACGGGGATCACTTCTGTGGCTCTGTTTGACAGGGGCACAGGAAAATAATTTTCTTGATTGGCAAAAGCCAGGGTACCATTTGGCTAGGCTTATATAGGCCCTAGGGCCAATAGCCTAGTACCTACCTATGAACCTAGGAGCTATAGGACCCTTTAGAGAAGGGTTAAATTACAGATGTATACATTAACAACAGGGGAAAACAGAAATAGGTTACACAAATGTATTTTTCATTATGGAGCTGTTCATTCAGAATTGTAGATTATATTTACAGTATTGATGAATGTGTAACGAGAATAGGTTCATAGGTAGGTACTAGGCATTTGGCCCAAGGGCCTACGTAAGCCTAGCCAACAAGGTTCCCTGGCTTACGCCACCCAAGAAAGTTATTTTCCTGTGCCACTATTGAGCAGAGACACAGAAGTGATCCCCAGGGTGTATTTCCTATTTCCCATCCACTCATCAAAAATTTTCTTGAAGAGTGCTAATGAAGAACTTTGCTTGACATAGATGGGTAGCCTGTTCCAGAGTATGGGAAGTCTCTGGGACAGGAATCTATCCCTGCAGCATGTCCTGTTCATTGTGGTGACAAGGTTTAGGTCCCTAGAGTGTGTAGCTTGGAGGGATTGGGGTTTCTTTAGATGTAGCATGTCCAACAGCTCTGGGTTTGACATAGCTTTATATGTTAGGCAGAGATCACCTCGGAGTAGGCGATATGCTATGGAGTAAAGCTGGAGTTTTTTGAAACAGTCAGTATAGGGCATTTGTTTGAGGCCAGGACTAGACGAGGTAATATTTGTATAGCTTATGTTGGGTGTTGAAGTCGTTTAGTTTATGTATATAAATATTATTTAAAAAGTTGATAAATCCTAAACGTATGACTGATTCCATGGTATAGTTTGCCAAACTGCTTGGGTTGATGAGAAAGTCTTGCTACTGTTATATGGTGTCATTACTAGAAAGGGAACATCACTATAACTATCTGTTCAACATAGTTCATTGAATTAGGATCATATGAGGTTACTAGGATAATGGACCTGAGGCCCTTACAAGCCTAGCCAAGTTTTTTTCCTCTTATAATGGTGCTATTAGCAGAGCTGATTCAACACCTGGTGTCCTCCAGGGGCACAGGTGAAACCCCAGGGGTGAATTTGCAATTCCCCTTCTAATTAACCAGATTACATTTGAAAAGGGTCAGTGCCAAAGTCACAGGCTCAAGTTAATGCTAATGGAATTACTGCTTAACTGTAGCCTCCAAACAGGTTTGTGCCTCATGAATGGAGAAAGGCAACAGTTATCCTTTAGCACAAAGTTGGGCCATCTACAGACCCTGGAAACTACAGACCCATAAGCCTCACTAGTCTTGTATGTAAAGCCATGGAAAGAATTATCATGGAGAAGATCAACAGAGATATAGTAAACCACCAGACACTGGATCCAACCCAGTTTGCTTTCATCAAGGGCAGATCATGCCTAATCAACCTGGTGGACTTCTTTTAAGAAGGTCATCAAAGCAATTGATAAGGACAAAATCGTTCATGCTGCCTATCTTGACCTGGCCAAGACATTTGACACAATATCCCACTCTGGCATTGTTGACAAATTCAAGAGTTTAGGTACAAACCCGTATGTCACCTGGTGGATAACTAACTGGCTCACAGACAGGACCTAGAAAGTTAGAACTGGAGAGTCCACCTCTACAAAGAGGCGAGTCACAAGTAGAGTCACTTAAGGACCAGTCCTTGGACTGCTCCTTTTTGGCATTTACTTCTCAGAAGTCAAGGCCAATGTCAGTGGTCTCCAGCTGACTAAATTTGCAGATGATTGCAAATTAGGAGCTGTCATTGAATCTCACACTGACACAGATGTTCTCCAAGAGGGGCTGACACAGACAAACAACTGGTGTCAGAGCCATAGACTAAAACTAAATGCCAAGAAATACATAATAGTATCCTTTGGGGAAGTCATCCATCCCTGGTAATTATCATATTGACAACACACCCCTCAGTTGACCCAGTAGTCAGGGACTTAGGGATTCACATAGATACTAATAGCCTTTGACCATCATGTGTCTACAGTGGTGAGGAAATCATTCTATGTAGGGCAACTTATAAACAAAGGTATGTCATCTAAGTCCAAAGAAGTCATTTTTCTACTGTATTCGGCATTCATCAGACCTATCATTGAGTGCAATGCCCCCCTTTGGTATGTGCTTAACCAGGCATATCTAACAATTGGAATGTCCACAGAAGTTTCTCACTAAAAGAATGCAGGGCATAAGTAAAATGTCCTATGCAGACAGACTCAAGGCCCTATACCTGTATTATGTCTCCTAGATGCTTTTGAGGGGAGATCTATGCCTGGCATACAGGGCATTGTCAGACCCCACTCTGATGGACTAAAGACTTAAATCTTGCCTGTGATATAAACAGAACCTGCTGGAGAGATAGGTATGTATCCCAGAGATTACCCCATCTATGGAGCAGGTTCCCCATCCATGTGAAGCAGCATTCCTCCCTAAACCAATTCAAGTGCAACTTGGACAATTGGATGGGAAAATGGAAATTCATTCCTGGTTTGGCACCTATGTCTCTAGTGGACACAGGTAACCTGTAAATGGTTCATCTCCCAGGCCCATGCTTACACTTATGAAGGGTATCAGAACTTGTCAGAGATTTGGGATGCATGGCTATGCTTAAAAAGGCCCTTGTCGTCATTAGCCTAGTAAACACCTATGAACCTAAAACTGTGGAAGTGCTGCAGCTGCTGAATGGTATGGCATTCAGAAGATTTCCTAGAGTCTTTGGCTAACAAGAATTATTCCATCTTTGAGGGAGTAGTATTTGTGAACATTAACATAAAAGTATTATGCAGGATTTCTGTTTCTGATTTTCATCTACCTTTGAATTAAATAAAGCTTTAGTTTAGTGCTAGTGTATAGCTAATTAATGTCATTGTCATACATTCCTCTAGCCATTAGGGACTTGTCCTAATTTTCTAAAGAGTTTTGCATAGTTTTTCATATAATATGGCATTCATTAAATTTGTGACATTTTTGCATAGGGATGGGGTGCTTTTCAGGTTTGTCTCTGGCCTTGTAACCTCCTATGATCCTATACCTTTCTGACCCTCTTCAAGCACACCCTTGATGAGTGGATGAGAAACCACAAATTTGTCCCATGGGTTCCACCTTTCACCCTCATTGACAGGGTTGACAGGTGCTGATTGAGGTTTCTTTTTTGGGGATAAACTCTTGGCTAGGTTTGTAAGGGCCCCAGGGTCATTAACCTAGTAACCTCCTATAATCCTATGATGCAGATTGCCTAGAAACATTCCTGCTTAACGACAATCATCTTACATACCACATTACTGATACAGACTTTGAATTAATCCATTTACTCTGACACAGTTTTAAATTACTGCTTTTTTCATTTCAACTAAGAATGATTGTCTATTCAGGTTTTCCTTTCTGCATTAGTCTACTTACAGGCATAAGACTGTTTTCTGCCTCTCTTTGTTCCTGATTGTAGTTAAAAAAGGAAAATAAAAGCTCTGTTTTTTGTTGCAGTCTTTGGCATGTCTGTGCTTTATAGTCATGTTACTGATTAACAAAATGGGTGATTGGGTTCGCTTTAGTTATGGCAAGATACAGAGGCAATGGGTTTAGCTCATGATCTTTGACATATGTCTCAGTGATTAGTTGTAATGCTGCAAGAGTTCTTCTAGATGACCAGTGATGTTTTCTTAAGGGAATTTCTGTATGTCTGAGACAGAGAGAAAATTAAATGACTGAGGGATTGAACGCCACATAATTCAGAAGATGAGTGTGTTCACTGAGTCTTAATGCATTATTTATTTTGAGTCACTGTGCACAGACAAATATGCTACTCCATTTGTGCTAAAAGTGTATTACCACTTTAAACTAACTGGGAAGAAGATATAGTTATGTCTCAATATTTGTTCTGTTATATAAATTAAATCTTGCATGCATTTTGTAACATAACCATTCATCCTCTAGTCCTGGGTTTGATTCATTCACTCTCCATTTACCTACCATGCAACTCCAAGCAAATCAATTAAACAATACTCCTAAGCTGTCTCTGAAAAGAGGCAGTTGTGCCTATTTGATATACATAGTTAATGCATGAAATTATGGTAAGAATTTATCATTGCACATTGTTAACATGGACATGAATTTAAAAACAAAATATAAAATAACTTGTTGAAGGTCTCCTAGTCTAACAAGAACTATAGTAAAATTAAGAAATATGACTGTCTGAGCTGAGGTAAAATGTGACATAACCTTTTAGTTCACCACTGAGATGAAGAACTTCAAGAACAAAAGCTATCTTTTGTGCTAAATGTCATTCATGAATCCAAATGTTAGTCTGTCCAGGTTCTCTTATTTTTGTTGGTACTGCTGTGTTTGACTGGCACTGTCATAGTAAAATATATATATTTTTTGTGCTTTTTTTTGTTCTTTTAGGAACCTCCTGGATATGGACACCTTCTCCAAGTCTGATCCTGGTATGTATTTCAACATGACTCAGTAGATTAGATTGTGAAATTTGTGAAGCAACTTGTAGCACTTGAATTTCATATCATCACCACAGTGTTTCATTTTGCAGCACAGTGCTCAGTAAGTAAAAAGCTGGGCTAGGATTAATTTCTTTACATGCAAAAAAATGTTGCACGTACATATATGAAAATGCCACCTGCAGTCTCGAGCCGCAGTAAAGAGCTCACTCACAATGAATCACAGTCGAAGGTATCTAGACCATTATTTTAACACAATGAATTCATTTATTAGAAACTCACAATGTACACTTACTTGCAGAAGTAGTCTTATGAGATAGCAGAAGTTAACTTATAAATCTGAAGTAGGATATTCATTTGTCTGCAACCTGTGGGTTATGGATCCGATATCGGATCCGAACCGGCATAGTTTTCCAGCTATGGATCCAAGCTCTCAGCTCCTCCCCTCACCCATAATGCCCTGCTCTACCCTCATGACCTCAGATCTTGTTTGCCGCGCTGGTAACTAGATGTGGATTTCATAGCTCTCAGCTAAGTAGACTTTTCTTGTTAAAAAATAGAGAATTTTTTTTCCTTCTTTAACTTTTTTGTGTGAAAGTTGTAGGTTTCCTATTATTATTGACTGTTTTTAGATTAATTTATTTTTCAGTAGTAATTTTATTCCCTCCCTCGCTGGTACGTGAGTGTGTGTGAGGCCTGTGTGCTTCTTTTATTGTTTAAGTTACTTTTCTGTAACTTTAGGTTGTTATAGACTATGGCTGAACAGCCTAAGTCCATATTTTCAAAATGCTCGAGTGTGGCCATAAGCTCACCGCTGATGGCCACACTCGGTGTGTTAGTGTCTTGGGGTTGAACACCTCACATCTGGTTGTTCCATTTGTGCAGGGTTCAACCCCAGGCACTGAGGAGCGGAGGTCCAAGCTGGTCTTGGCGGGTCTTTTACCGCCGGACTCGGCTCCGACCTCCGCTCGGCTGCAGTTGTTCCCCTGTGGCACCCCTCCTGCTCCTGGGACTCAAACTCCCGCTTCAGGACAGGAGAGGGATGCTAAGAAGGACGGAGGAGAAGCACCACAAGCGGCGGGCCGAGACCTCTGTTTCGGCCCCGCCAGCCAAGCGGGCTTCTCCCGGCGTCTCCTCCTTCTCGGCTCCGGTCACCTGTGTGCTTCTCACCGGGTCCTGAGGAGGAGGAGAGAGGCTATCGAGGAGGCATTCCAGGCCTACCTCGGTAGCCTCGTCGAGATCTACCCATAGCCTTCGATGCTGATCTGGACCGGATGATGAGAAGGTTCATCCAGGCCCAGATGCAGATGGGAGTGCTTCTCCGACCCGCTACCCGGGTTCGGAGCAACTGGAGCCGAGCAGCTTCGGGGAGGTCGGAGCCGATAGTACTTGTGCCGGATCCGACCATGCCGGATCCGATCTCGGAGCCTGGATCCGAGCCGGATCCTGGGGATCAGTGCTCGCCGGCGCCGTCTGTGTCGGCGGCTCCGATCCACTCTTCGGATCCTTTGGTGGTCGGCTCCTTGGCTTTTGATGTAGTGGAGAGGGCTCTGTTGAGGGTCTCCGGACCCCGGCACTTGCCCCTCTGCACTGGGCCAGGCTTCCACCATCCGGGCCCTGGGACAGCCCGTTTCTGTGGCCCAAGTTGCTGCCATGGAGCAAATTGCTGGTTGCGAGGACTCGGCTGACAGCCGCCAGAGGAGGCTCAAGGAGGCACATTGACTCCCTGAGTCTCTCACTGAAGACACGGACTTGGAGGAAGGGAAGGCTCCCCACGGTCACCCCGGATGTCTCCTTCGAGACATCATGGAAATGCTCCGTATTAGGGGTGGTCTGCCCCAAGTCTTCCTCAGTCCGTGTTCTTGGAGGCATTCCTCTTGGGTGTCCCCTGCCGACCCCTGGTGGACCTTATTACCACCAGGGCGTGGAAGGAACCGGACACCGTGGAGCCAATTCCCAAAAGACCTGATAGAATCCTTAGCCGCCTTCCGACAGGACCCATTGGAGTAAGGGGCCTCCTGTAGATGCCATGTTGATGGCGGCGCCACAAAGAGGAACTGGCTCAGGAGAGTCCCTCAGTCCACCCACAGAGCAAGGAGTCTCGATGATGGACCGCTTGGGGAAGCGGATGTTCAGTTCGGCGACCTTCTCAAGGGCGCTGAACTATTTGGCACATGTTATTCGGATGCAGCGAGACCTTATTAACGCTGCATCCTCTGAGTCCATTTCGGAGGAGGACAGAGCTCTGCACTCCACCAAAATGGCCACTCTTAGGTCAGTCACAAATACTTCTATGCGGCTACTCTCCCATGCTACGGAGCGCCGCTAGAGCTGCGGGACAGGACTGGTCACTGACGTCAGGCCTGGCTCCGCCATTTTTCTGAGCCCTTCAAGGCGTCGTTTGCCCTTTGATGGTTCTGCTCTGTTTGGCAAGACCGTTGACCCAGAGCGAGAAGGACGGAAGACGCTGTCTGCCGTCGAATCTGCACCCCAGAGGCCCTATTCTAGGAACCAAAAGGGTCAGAAGAAGATGTGGTTCGAAGTCGCAGCAGTCCCAGCCTGCTCCGGACAACCAGTCCTTCCGTGGCAGAGGAGGACAGGGAGGACGCCGCCCTAGAGGCAGAGGGGCTCCCAGAAACTTGGTCCAGGGAACCTTTCTCTGAACGGCCCGCAGCAACCCTGAAGTTGCCCGACTGCTCTACTCTGGAGGCAGTCGGGACGTTCGGGGCACCTAGCGGCATGGGAGTCCATAACATCGGACCGCTGGGTTCTCCAAATCATATCCAGGGATATCGCATTCCTTTCCTTCACCTTCCAAAGATGAAGTCCCTCCCAGACGTACCACCCGGTCAAGGGAGGCCGCAAATTGGCCATCTGCTAGAAAAGAGCCATCCAGCCCGTTCCCCAGACCAGATCGGATCAGGGTTCTCAGGTTCTTTTAGTGCCAAAAAGACGGGGAACTAAGACCAATCCTAGACCTCTCTCTTGAACCTGGCAGTCCCAAAGAAAAATTCGAATGGTCACTCTACAATCTATTCTCCCCTTCTGGGAGAAGGCCACTGGATGTGCTCGATAGATCTCAAGGCACATCCTAATGGACAGGCGCCCAGGAGGTTTCTCCGCTCGGCTGGGAGCCAGTCACTACCAGTTCGGGTCCTTCCCTTTGGTCTCACCACAGCCCCCAGGGTGTTTACCAAAGTACTAGCAGTGGTAGCGGCCCACCTGAGGCTTCAGGGGTGCAGGTCTTTCCCTACCTGGACGACTGGCCCAACAAGGCATCTACTTCTCTGACTCCTTTCTCCATCTTGCTCCATTTCTGGGCATCACAATAAATACAAACAAGTCCAACCTGGCACCCACTCAGCTCTTAGATTTCATAGGGGCCAGACTAGACACAAGGAGTTTACGAGCCTTCCTCACTGCGGACAGAGTTCTAAATCTGCAGCTCCAGGTGCCATTCTCCATTCATGTTCTGTTCCAGCGGAGTTGGTCCTGAGGGCTCTAGGGTCCATGGCTTCGCCGATAGCACTTCTTCCTCTTGCCAGGCTCAATATGCATTCTACAGTGGACGCTCTTAGTACAGTGGTCATACCTTGCTCTCCCATGCATCATCCCATAGCGATCAGCAAGGCTTGCAAGCGGTCCCTCTTGTGGTGGCTCCACTCCCGGATCTCCACGGTCGCCCATTTTGTGCTTCTCCCCTCTCGCCACGGTGACCACGGACGCCTCCCGCCTCGGGTGGGGGCACTTGCGGCCGGACAGTCCAAGGCACGTGGAGCGATTCAGAGACCTTACTGCATATCAATGTTCTAGAGATGAGAGCAGTGCTCTTAGCGTTGCTAGCACTTCAGGACTTTCTTCCCTTGGGAACAATTATTCAATCGGACAATATGTCTGTTGTCTGGTACATCAACAAGCAAGGGGAACAAGGTCTTACCCTCTTTGTCGAGAGGCCATGAGAGTTTGGGAATGGGCAATCTCCACCAATCGCTTTCTCATAGCAACGCACATTCCGGTCGGTCCAACATCCTAGCGGACAAGCTCAGTCGCACCATTCTGACCCCTTACGAGTGGTCTCTCAATTGTCAAGTAGCGGAACGCATATTCGCACGGTGGGGAACCCTTCATGCGATCTTTTGCTTCTCCCTCAAACACCAAGTGCGACAGTTTTTTCGCTCTAATACCTCCTCCGGAGGTACCCCAAGTGGTGCATGCTTGGCACCGGTCTTCTGTATGCCTATCCACCCTTGCCTCTGATGCTGCAAGTTCTTCAGAAAGCCTCTCGGGTGGGTTGCAGAATGATTCTCATTGCTCCATTCTGGCCTCGACAGATCTGGTTCCCCTTCCTAAGGTCTCACTCGGTGAATCCTCCTTGGATTCTAGATCCCATTCGGATCTGATATCCCATCCATCCTGCATTCCTCCTCCGAACCTGGACAACCTGAAGCTGACCGCTTGGCTGCTCCAGTTCCACTCTTGATAAGGACTCGTATTTCTTCACCGGTAAAGGCTATTTTGGTGGCGGCTCATAAACCATCCACTAGAAAGGTTTACAAGCAAATGGAAACGTTCTCTGTGTGGGCGGAGGCAAGGCCTAGATCCCTTCACGGTTCCTCTCCTGTAGTGCTTGATTTTCTAACCTCTCTTTAATGATGGTGCCAGCAGTTCCACAGTCAAAGTTCAACTGGCGGCAATTTCTCACTATCACATTGGTCAAGAGTCTAATCCTCTTATGTCAGCCAAATTGTGCAAAACATTTCTTAAGGGTACTTTCCTTCTCAGGCCCCCTATAAAGCAAGCAGTTCCTCCTTGGGACCTTTCTTTGGTCCTACAGGCCTTGACCGCTCCCCCTTTCGAGCCCGCGGCTACAGTGGATCTCAAATTCTTGTCTTACAAGACAGCCTTTTTAGTAGCCATTACATCAGCCAAGAGAGTTTCTGAACTTCAAGCTTTATCAGCTAAACCTCCTTACTTGTTTTTTTATCCGGACCGTGTCTCCCTCAGGACCAACCCGTCCTTCCTTCCTAAAATCGCTTCTGAAGCAAACATCAATCAATCCATTAACCTCCCTGTTTTCTTCCCTAAGTATGAAAACAAAGGTGAATATAGGCTACACTCACTAGATGTTCACAGGCAACTAAGATTTTATCTCAACAGGACAGCTGGTCATAGGCAATCCGACCAGCTGTTTATTTCCTTTGCAAAATTCAATTTGGGCAAGCCAATTTCTAAAGTTTCTCTGTCCCGCTGGATTTCACAGTGCATTTTATTGGCTTATCAGCGTCAGGAAGGCCCGGAGGGTGTTCATGCCCATTCAACCCGGTCAGTATCTACCTCGGCAGCCTTCAAGGCTAGGATTCCTCTAGATGATATTTGTGCAGCAGCCACGTGGGCTTCATCTCATACATTTATTTCTCACTATAAGTTGGATCTTGCATCTAGGGGTAGAGCATCCTTTGGCTCGTGCTCCGGAATATCCTTCCATGATGGCCAAGATTCAGGTAGCTGGGGACTCTGTCCCACAGGTTGCAGACAAATGAATATCCTACTTCAGATTTAGAAGTTATGTACTCACCATAACGTTCCATCTGAGTAGGTGTATTCATTTGTCTGCAACCATCCCTCCTATCCCCTGGCCTTTCAGTTTCCTGCATATTCCTTGTTACCCTTTTGAGGGTATTGTTGCTTTGGCAAACTCGATCTGAGGTCATGAGGGTAGAGCAGGGCATTATGGGTGAGGGGAGGAGCTGAGAGCTTGGATCCATAGCTGGAAAACTATGCCGGTTCGGATCCGATATCGGATCCATAACCCACAGGTTGCAGACAAATGAATACACCTACTCAGATGGAACGTTATGGTGAGTACATAACTTCTAATTATCTCCTTATTTCAAACCGTCATGATTCTCTATGGAGAAGGTGGCTCATTTTATACTAAACACCCTATGTTGCTCTCCTTTTTATGCCCTTCTTGTTATTTCTTTTCCTTTAGCTCTGCCTGTCTGACCATCCTGTGCACTGTATCATGTTAGTTCTCTGTTTCTCAAATGGCCAAATTCTCCGGCCTCTGTGTGGAATTTCAAGGCTGGTTTAAAGTGGTCCAGTCAAGAGTGAAGATGTAAATATCTTAAAACTTTTCTCAGTTTTATTTGTATGTGGGAATCAGGCTAAATGCAAAATGATGTAATTTAACAAATGTATATAAGTGAAGGGTAAGCCCAGTTTACTTTCATACAGTGCCAAGCAAAAGCTTATTGGTAAACAATATCTACAGCTGCAGTCACAACAAAGAACATCCAGAATGAATAATACAGAATAAATAATGAAGCACCTCTCTACACGATTATTGCAAAAGCCAGAACTCGCCTCCCTGTTTTCACCTTCATGTTCTTTCCTAATGAATACACATCATTTCACAGACTAATGTGTCACTGAATGCCTGTGAATCACCCTGCATATTAGTTCTTACAATAATTGAACTGTACCAAGTCTTTGGGTTGCACAAACTTGTTGTGACAACTCTACGAATCAGTGCCACTGATGACAATGCACAAGCTATTTGGGAAAAGAACAATGCTGCCTTGTGTTTTAACCAGTGTCAGCCACACTCAGATATATTTAACATGATGCAAAACTGTAACTATTGGTTTTCTTAAGATTTCATTCAACTCATTCTTAGTCCAGTGCCTGTCAGTGGTACCTTACCAATAGCATATCTTGTGTAAAACGATTGCACACACACACACACACACACACACACACACACACACACACACACACACACGCACATTTTTAGAATAAGCTAATTAATATCTTTTCAAGGCTACTAGCTCATCCTGCTTTTACAGTAACATGCTGCTACTGGTCAGACCACTCTGGTACTCACAGGATGCCACTTCTTTTTACTCTTAAAATGAGCCAGATGTACTTTTCATAGGTTCATAGGTGTATACTAGGCTAACGACCACTAGAGCCCTTAGCCTAGCCATGCAACCCAAATGTGACTAACAAGTTTGATTTATAGCGGGTGATTTACTGACCCTCTGTCAAAGATATTGGAACCACACCGGGGTAAATTTTTGATTACCCATCCATTGGTCCAGGTTGAGTTTTTATAGAGATAGGGAGGAACTCTGCTTTACATGGATGGGGAGCCTGTTCCAGAGAATGAGATTTTCTGAGAAACTTATCTGTCTCTCCAACATGTCCAATTTATGTTGCAAGCATAATTTAGGTCTTTTAATCTAGTAGTTCTGATGCTGTTTGTTTTGTGGGTGTACAAAAAATGCATCAAAACAGGGTCCAGGGATGCCTTGTATGCCAGGTAAAGATCATCTCTCAGAAGTCTGTATGATACCGAGTAAAGATACAGGGCCTTGAGGCAGTCAACATTAGACATTGTGTTTACTCCCTGCATTCTTTTTTGTTAGGAACTTTTGTGGACATTCCATTTGCAGCATGTGTCTGATCAGGTATATATTGAAGGGGCATTATACTCTATGATGAGCCTGATGAGGGACAAGTACAGTGGCATGATGACCTGTCTGGACCTAGATGCCATGCCCTTGTGTATAAGTTGAGTAACCCAGAACAATTGTCTTAGTACCTTGAATACATGTTGGTCAAAGGCTGGGTTCCTGTCTATCCCAGATCCCTGACTAGTGTATTAACTTTTAAGGGTGATTTATTGATGATGTAGCTACCCAGAGAGGCAGACTTCCCAAAAGGAACTATAGTACATTTCTTGGTATTGAGTTTAAGTCATGACTTTGGTACTAAGCATTTGCTTGTATTAGACCTTCCTAAAGAGTGTTCTTATTGGGGGGCATTCAATGACTGTGTGAGGCCATTGACATTGACTTTGACATCCGAGAAATAGATTCCAAAGAGGTGTGGGCCTAGCCAAGAGCCCTGGGAAACTCCACTGGTGGCTGACCTCTTTGTGGAGGTATCCTCATGGACTCTAACCTCCTGGGTCCTACCAATGAGCCAGCTGGCAATACTGAGTGCTGAAAAGGGTTTTATACCTAGTTCCATAAGTTTGTTGACAATGCCTGAGTGGGGTATTGTAACAAATGCCTTAACCAGATTTAGGTAGGCACTATTAACTTATGGTAGCTATGGCAGAGCAGTCTGTCTTCGGAATATGGATGCCAACAGTTATAATTTACCACATTTTGTAATTTTCCTTAAATAAATTAATGAAGAACCAGTCACTGCCTTTTAAAACTGTATAATAAAACTCTATACATAAAGAAATTATGCAATACATATTAAACGTTAAATATACAGACGTAGTTAAAAAAGGAATAATTAGTAAAGCATATAAAAAATTGCATGATAATTATAAAAATCAATCAGAGGAGCTTAGGAAGGATTGGGAAGAGAGATTGTATAATGTGACAGGCAAGAAAGACATAGCTGGGAACACATTTTTTGGAAGTGTGATGAACTGGCAGAATTTTGGGATTCCCTGCAAACCTCTCTGTTGGAGACGCTGGGTGAGCAGATTGGAATGACTCGGTAGGGGATTATTTTGAATTATGCTGTAGAATCGGGATTGCTTAGACATGGTAAAGCCTTGCTGAGTCTAATTATGGTGGCTGTCAAAAAAAACAATTACTAGAAAATGGAAATCAAAGTCTAGACCAACTTTACTAGAAGTAGTGAATATAGTAACAGAGATAAAACAACTGGAACTGGGATCTTTAGAAAAGGGAAGGAGCAAACTACATAGGAAGAAATGGGAACTGTGGGATCAATATATGCAGAGCAGGAACGAGGTTTAAGAGGCAGGATTTGAATGAGCTATATAATGCTTAACTGCCAATGCATGGATGGTTTATAAGTGATGTATAATGTTTACAACTATAGTTGTTTCAATGGTGTCTGTGATGTAAACTATTTATAACTAAAGTGATATAATTTTGTATGTTTTTCATTTATATAAATGTAAGATTACCTTTGTCATATGTGTAAATTTAATAAAGATGTTTGGAAAAAAAGTTAAATATACAGAAAATATAGTCTTACACAGGAAAATATAAACTAAATCTGTAAAACACTTTGTTATTTATCACAGTCCATGCAAAAGAAATGCAAAGGCTAAGCTCCAGTAAAAACTCCAGCAAGCACACAACCCTGGATTGGATACTAGTCAGTAAGAACCCCCAGTCATATATAACAGGCTGCTTATCAGATAGCCTCAGTGATCACTCCCCAACATTCCTACTCAAAAAATACCTGCACCAAGCTAAACCTGTCATCTATCGTCAAATTCGTAAAAAAATAAACTTTAACCCACTCACATTCATCTCATCCCTCAAAGAATGTAACTGGCATGCTCTAAAGTACCTCAGTCTAGATGACACAGTTGAATTTTTTAATACTACCTTCCTGAACATCCTTAATTACCATGCCCCATAAGATTTTCCAGAACCAAAGCACAACCCTCCCCATGGCTACAGAAACCACTAAGTCAGAAATGAAAAACAGGGATAAAGCCTGGGAGCACTGGTGCAAAACCAAAACCCCCGCAGCTAGACAGAAATTCCTAGAACTACGCAATAGAGTCAAAAAGCTAATAAAACGGGACAAATTCCAATACTACCAGTCTGCCCTAGACTCCTCACAACACAGCCCCAAACAATTCTGGTCCTCCATAAACTCCATCCTCCACCCAGGTAAAGTCAGTACCCTCCTCCTAACATCCCTCACTCCTCAGAAAATATTGCTACCTCATTCAACACACACTTCACCCAAACCATACTATCACTAGCTAAACAACACAAGCCCTCTCCCCTCCAACCCTCACCTTCAACTAGTAATCTCCCCACTGCCTTCTCTTTTTCCCCTGTACCTACCTCCAACATAAAAAAACTCTTAACTAAACTTAAACCCACCAAATTAGCAGTAGTCAACCTCCCAAGTGAATACCTACAAATCGCAGCTGATGCTCTGGCCTACCCAGTATCCATCTTGATTAACCGATCTCTGTCAGAAAGTTACGTTCCCACATTGTGGAAAGTCTCACATATAATTCCCCTCCACAAAAGCGGACCCTCTGCAGAACTAACCAATTACCGCCCCATAGCTATTCTCTCTCCACTCTCCAAAATACTAGAGAGATGCATACACTCTCAGGTCTCACACTACCTCCTTACTAACAACCTCCTTTCCAGTACTCAGCATGGTTTCCGACCAAACCATAGCACCACCACTGCCTTACTCTTCTTTACTAACACTATCCTTCAGCATAAAAACAATGGCTATCTCTCCTCTGCTACTTTCCTAGACCTATCTAAAGCATTTGACATGGTCCCACACAAACAACTTATCTCTGTCCTCAATAACCTATCCTTCTCACAATCAGTCACCAACTGGTTTCAGAGTTACCTGTCTGACCGCCAACAATCCGTTGTATGGCAGAATGACATATCTCCCCAACTACCTGTCTCCATAGGGGTTCCCCAAGGATCCATCCTTGGACCCCTACTTTTCTCTGTTTACACCAATAATCTAGCCTCTGCCACCAAACATGGCACACTCATCCAATACGCAGAAGACTCAACCATCATCTGCTCAGCCCAGTCCCTACCCAAACTGCAAAAAGTCACACAGGAAGCCTTTTCTTCTGTTGAAACATGGTTATCCAATGCCCAATTAATACTCAACCCAAACAAAACTAAACTACTCATCTTCCAACCCACCAAACATACTCAAAACAACTCTCACTTTAACATCACAGCAAAAGACAACACCACTATATACCCAACTGAACACACCAAATTGCTAGGAGTGGAAATAGACAATAAACTAAAATTTGACATTCACATATCCATGACCATAAAAGTCCACAAAAACTAGGAGCATTATACAGAAATAAACAATTTCTCACCAAAGCAGCAAAGATTTCAATAGCAAATTCCCACCTTATCTCCACCCTACTTTATGCTCTCCAGTATATACCAACCTAAGGCAATGTGATCTAAACAAGCTAGAGACCTGCTACAACAAAATTGCCAAATTCGCCGCAGGGCATCCTACCATAGTCACCACTGTCTCTCACTTGCTGAACTGGGCTGGCTTGAACTCCCTCACCTCCTTCAGTGGTATCAACTCTCACTCGCCCACAAACTAGTAAACCATCCACTAAATGTCCCATCCCTCCAGAATCTACTCCAACCCTATCGCACCACCAGACCACTAAGATCCAGCAACAAAAATCACTTGCAGATCACTAAAGCTAATAACTCTGCTGGTGAAGCACTATTCTCTTGCACCATAGCCAAATTATGGAACTCACTCCCACCCACAATTACCTCCATACCATCATGCACCAACTTCAAAACTTTATTAAAAGCACACCTAAAACATGCTGGCTATGCCCTTGCAACTCCCACTCTAATATCATCCACCCCATCCAACTACTACCTTTCTTTCACCTCCACTAACTACCTTGATGATAGCAAGCTCAGATGCTCATAAGCCTAGTACTTATTATACAGCAGGAACTTCTCATTGTTACATTTGTTAATGCCTGTTATGTACTTCACAGATAAAATTCTAGTTGTCTACTGATGTACTATGTTCTTCATCTGTAAATATGTTGTAAGTAATTTCTATGTTAAATTGTTAATCGCTATGTAATCCAATGTAACTACTGTCTGTTTATTTTACTGTGGAGCTTTTCTCCCCGGGCCTCCGCTGAAAATGGACCCACGTCCAGTCGGACACTCCCGGTCAACAAATTTAAATAAATAAATAAATAAATAAATAAAATAAATAAAGCGAACTGCAGTGCTATACTGAAAGGTTAGAGAAAGGTGGTTAAAAGACAGGAAGACAAACTAAAAGGTGTAAAGAGATAATTGATGATGACAGGGAAACAGATGTCCAGAGGCACAACTGCCAGAATAGAGCTGCCTGGTTGGCAACAAGCATGGGCCTTTCTATTACATGAAAGTATACGTGTGTGTGTGTGTGTGTGTGTGTGTGTGTGTGTGTGTGTGTGCACGCACATGAGCAATTGCATGCACATGCCTCTATATGTATTTATAGATATGTAGATATAGATCTGTGTGTGTATGTATGTGTGTTTATGGGTTTGTTTGTAAAGTCCTTGCACATCATGAGCATGGACATGTTCTTGGCAGATGAGTAGATTGTGCATGGAATGCTATTATTACCTATTCCAGATAAGCTGTCCTTTCTGTTATTTTTATTTTCACACGTATACACACAAGAAAAAGTCTTGGTTTAATTTCTGCAGATGCTTAGATTTTTACACACCTTGATGGGGATGCACATCATTCCTAAGTCAGGGCATAATTTACGTTAATGAAATCAGTTTTGATTCAGTCTTTAACATTTGATATGAGTGCTGTTCTCAGCACCTGCAATACACCCAGAATTGCCTCCTTTTAAAGTTCAGAAGGGTTTACTTTTATCTGCAGCATATTTAGATATGTTTGAAGATTCTTTTTTATTAGCCCATTTGCTCCTACTACATCTGGAACTATATGTGTTTCTTTATTCCACATTCTTTTAGTTTCTGCTTGCAAGTCTTGATATTTTACAAATTTGTGATGTTCTGTAGTCCTATCTCGCCTTCATTCTTACATATGGGTTCAGAGTCGATCCTCGGCTCCGACTTGGCCGATTACAAAGCTTGAAGTCTCTCAGTTGGCTCGTGGCAAGGTAGGTATCCCATAGTGCACTAGTAAGAATCCCCGGATCTCGTTTGCCACGTCTACTAGTCCAGAAGTGCTCTCTTTCTTGGCCGTGGCTAAGTTGGATTTTCTTCATTATTCTTGTCTATAGTTTTCATTTTTGATAATATTAGTAGCTTAGTATAAATATCTTAATTGTTGTTATTATAGTAGTAAATTAGTTAGTGGGTTTTTTGAATATTTGCAAAGTTGTTGTTGAAAACTTGTTAGCCGTCGCTTCCACAGGCCCCTTTTTCTGAGTGGTATCTCTTTTTTGGTGTGATAGTTTTTTTGCTATATTTAGATATCTTAGGCGTAGCTCCGTGTTTGGGTTAGGACCTTTCCTAAACTTGTGTTTTTGACTAGAATAAGTAGTATACAATTAATAGCTGTGTGCAGTGTACCTTTATTAACGCTTATTAGCTAGAACTATTAGAGTGTTTGTTGAAATATTGCAATTGTTGTTGCAAATTCTTGATGTAGCTTCTCCTCTGTTTATGGCAGGGTCTGTATAAGTTAGAGGTCCTAGTCCTCTATTACCTTTTCTCTAGTGTGTTATTTCCTCAGCAGGGCTAGGCCCATTTAAGTTAGAGGACCTAGTCCTCTGTTTTTTGCTCGTCCTTGTGTGTTGTTCTTGAACAGGGCTAGGCCTGTTTAAGTTAGAGGACCTAGTCCTCTGTTGTTTTTTCCTTGTGTGCAGTGCTTCTTTGCAGGGCTAGGCCCGTTTAAGTTAGAGGACCTTGTACTCTCGTCCTGCTTTTCCCTCCTGTGATTGTGTTTTGTGACAATATGTCTAAGGAATCAAAGGATCATAAACCTTCAGGTTTTAAAAAGTGTCTCAAATGTTCTCAAAAAATGTTTCTGACTGACGGACATAGTAATTGTGTTTACTGCCTCGGAGCCATACATCTTCAGGAGACATGTTCCTTTTGTCACTCCTTTAGTTTTCAGGTTCTCCAGGAAAGGAAGAACAAACTGATCCTGAAAGGTCTCCTTAAGCCTTCCTTTGAGGAGGATTTAGCTAGCTCTTCATCATCGCATTCCAGGTCTCCCTCTTCTAAAAAAGAGAAGGTCAAGTCGGCCAAGAGACATTCTCCCACATCAACTATTTTATCTGGACATCCACAAAAAATTACAAAATTGGACAAACCTTCTACCTGTTTGGCTCCACTGTCCTCGGAGCTGGTCGAGGTTATCGACATCGACACTCCAGTATCGGCCCCAAGTTTTTCGGAGACGACTTCTGAAAACTTACCTCGGAGCCGGTTTAGAGAATTATTACCGGTCTCACCGACTCTCAGATTTTCGATTTTGCAGAGATCTAGATCATCTACATTGTCTTCCAGATCCTCCAAGAGTCTTTCTGAAGAGGAAGTAGAGAGAGTAATGCTTAGACTTTTGATGTTGGCACTAGCTAATTTGTTGCCAGCTCCAATCCAATCAGTTCCGGAGCCATCTAAGGCCATACTTCCTGCTTCTGTTCCTCCTCCGAGCCATGTTGGGCCTTCGAGCCAGAGCTATCAGTGCCACTTGTTGTGGAACCATCATTTCCAGCACCTCTTTTGTCTGTCTCGGAGCCAAGTTCCACTCCCAACACCTTTGGCGCTGTCCTTGGTGTCTAGGAGCCGAAGCTCACCAGTCGGCCCTGACAGGGATGCTTGGACCCGAACTTCCTCGATTCCGAGCCTACCTCTCGGTGCGTCGGCTCGGTTGAGCTCGGATCCTACATCTATCTCAGAGCCGATCACTTTGGAGCTGAGGGCTACTTCCGCTTCCTTGGAACCGGAGAGATCTGCCTTCGAGATGATGAGGAGCATGCTGTCTAGGTCTTCAGCTCCACACAAGGGTACCAATGCTCTTCCCCCTCAAGCTTTGACCTCTGTCTCAGCACCATCTCTCTCTCTTGACAGCAGAGACCCGCAGCCTCAGGAGCCCCCATTGGGTGGCCCCCAGTCTTCCGAGACCTCCCCAGAATACCCTTCTGAGCAGCCTCCTCAGAAGAGAACTTGCAAGAGAAAGCATGTAGACTCCCATGATGAGTCCATAACCTCTGACACTGACCTTGAGGAGTCAGAAGGGTCCCCTAGGTTGTACTCTGATGATATCTCCTTCGTAAATATCCTAAATATCCTGAAACAGAGAGGCAGCTGGCCCACTGTCACCCCTTGTGATGAGGAGTCAGTGTACCCGAAGGCTTTTGGGTCTCAACCTTCAGCCTCTTGGGTTTCTCCACCTTTCGATGAGCTCTTAGATTTAGTCAGTTGAAAGGTGTGCGAGACTCCTGATGCCATGAAACCAGTCCCCAGAAGGCCCAACAAATTTCTTTCAGCCCCCAAAGAGAAAGAGTTTTGACTAAAGGTGTGCCTGTAGATGCCTGGTGGTGGCAGCAGCCACAAAGAAGGAACTAGCGGAAACTTCCTCATCTGTCCATCCACCGAACAAGGAGTCTCGAACGATGAATAGATATGGGAAGCATATCTTCTCTTCAATGGCTATTACATTCAGATCGCTGAATTACCTCACTCTTTTCACTAGGCTTCAAAGAGATCTCCTAAAGGAGCTAGGAGATACTCTCCAAGGTACCTTAGCTGAAGGAATCCCTGAGAAGGTTACTGTTCATTTGTCTACCTTAAACTCCATTGTTAACTCCTCCATGAGGCTGATATCTTATGCAGCAGATGAAGCGAGCAGGGCAGTGGGTTCAGAAATTTCCCTTAGGAGACACTCCTGGATGCGCTTATGTAACTTTGTGGAGCCCTTCAAATCTACATTTACCAACGCCCCCTTTGATGGTTCCTCTCTGTTTGGACCAAAGGTAAAAGATACACTCACCAGGTGCGAGCAGGAAGGGAAAATTCTCTGCAGTGGGAGTACATTTTTCTGTCCCTTCTAGACCATACCCTAAAGGTCAGAGAAGCGGGAAAATGTGGTTTAAGAAATCTCAGACATTTTTCCAGGATGCACAAGGTGATTCCTCCTTCAGAGGCAGAGGATGAGGAAGTAATGCTAGACTTCGCCCTAGAGGCGGGGGGGTGGGGTCCGCAAAACCAGGGTGGTCACGATTCCTTTTATGGATGTCCCTATCAGCGCTCCTGAAGTGGGACCCAACTGCGCTTCTCTGGAGCCAGTCAGGGGTCGCTTATCTTTGTATCCAGAAGCCTGACACATCACCCAAGACAAGTGGGTACAAAGAATAATTTCCAGAGGATACGCCATACACTTCTCTTTTCCATCTCATCCCAAAAAGAAAATCCCAGATGTTCCACCCATTCACAGGGATCAAGCAACTATAGAAGTCCAAAGGTTGCTTCAAAAGAAAGTCATCCAAACCGTCCCCACAGACCAGATAGGATTCGGAACTTACTCCTGATTCTTTTTAGTGCCAAAATGAACAGGGGACTGGAGGCCCATTTTGGATCTCAGCAAATTAAAAGAATCAGTGAAGAAGTCCAAGTTCCGAATGGTAACACTGCAGTCTATACTCCCTCTGTTAGGGAAAGATAATTGGTTGTGCTCCATAGACCTCCAAGATGTGTACTACCACATAAAAATGCAAAGAGCATCGAGGAGTCATTTATACTTCCGGCTGGGAGCCAGTCATTACCAATTTCGTGCTCTACCCTTTGGTCTCACCACAGCCACCAGGGTGTTCACCAAATGTATGGCGGTACTAACAGCTCATTTGAGACGTCTTGCATTCCAAGTGTTTCCATAACTGGATGACTGGCTCCTGACTGCCACCATCAGGCACCTACTTCTACAAGCCAGGGATTCAACCATCCAACCCTGCACTCAGCTAGGGATTACTATAAATTGGGAAAAGTCTGCCTTGTCGCCCTCTCAATATGTGACTTTTATAGGTGCAAAAATAGACACAGTCGCAATGATGGCTTGCCATCCTACAGACAGAATACAAAATCTAAGACAACAGATATACAGCCTACTTCCCCAACTCAATATCAAAGCGAAGACAGTGCTCAAACTTCTAGGAACCATGGCCTCTACTATAACTCTAATTCCACTGGCCAGACTACATATGAGAATTCTTCAATGGCTACTCTTTTCCCAGTGGTCTCTTCAACAACTGCCTCTGTCTCATCCTATTTTGATAACAGAATCTTGAAAAAAGGACCTTCGTTGGTGGATCCAGTCCAATCAACTAACAACCCTTTGCTACTGTGGCCATGGATGCCTCCCAGATAGGGTGGGGGGTGGCATTATCTAGGCAGGACAGTCCAAGGCACATGGCAAGAACATGAGGCTTACTTGCATATCGATGTTCTACAGATGAGAGCAGTTCTACTAGCATTGCAAGCACTTTACGACTTTCTTCCTCTAGGGACAGTAGCAATCCAATCAGACAATATGTCAGTGGTATGGTATATAAACAAACAAGGAGGAACTAGATCCTACTCTCATGTCGAGAGGCTCTTTGTGTTTGGCAGTGGGCAATATATTCCCAACGCTTTCTAGTTGCAACGCATATCCCAGGGACAACAAGTGTGATAGCTGACAAGCTCAGCAGGGCAATCTTGATGCCTCACGAGTGGTCTCTGAATCAGAAAGTTGCGGAACAGATTTTCCACAAATGGGGACAGCCTTGCTGCGATCTGTTTGCCAGCCCAATTAACCCCAAATGTGTCAGCTTCTTCTCCCTTATTCCTCCCCCCTGGGGTAGACACCGAGAGACGCACCTGTTCACAATTGGCCCTTGGGACTTCTTTATGCCTTCCTTCACTTTCCGCTAATATCGAAAGTGATCCAGAAAGCAAAGATCTTGGGAAGCAGAATGATTCTTATCACTCCTTACTGGCCTTGTCAGATGTGGTTCCCCTTTCTCGGGCCTCACCTTCTAAACGATCCATGGACTCTGGACCCAGTACCAGACCTTCTGACACAAATGTCATGCACCATCCACCCCTGTCTCCACACCCTCAACTTGACAACATGGCTGCTCCATTTCCATCCCTAGTCAGGCTTCATGATTTCTCCCTTGCAGTTACACATATCCTGACGTCTTCTCACAAGCCTTCTACAAGAAAATTGTAAGGTAGCAAATGGAAAATATTTTCTTTCTGGGCGCAAGAAAAAACACAGATCCTTGTACAGCCTCCATTCGCTTGGTCTTAGAATTCCTAACCAAACTTTTTCATCAGGGATCAGCTGCTGCTACAATCAAAGTTCAATTAGCAGCGATCTCCAATTTTCATTTGGGACAACACATACCTAATCTTATGGCTCACAGATTGTGTAAATCATTTTTGAAAGGCACTACCTTGCTAAGACCTCCCTTTCAAGAACCTGTATCTCCCTGGAATCTAAATTTTGTTCTGTCCAAACTTACTTCCCCGCCTTTTGAACCCCCACATACCTGTGAATTAAAGTTCCTTTCATGGAAGACCATTTTTCTAGTAGCCATTACATCTGCCAGAAGAGTGTCAGAGTTACAAGCACTGTCAGTCAAACCTCCTTATTTGATTTTTCATAGAGACAGAGTTTCCCTTCATACAAATCCATCAATTATCCCCAAGGTTTGTTCTCAATCTGATATGAATCAAACTATTGAACTGCCAGTCTTTTTTCCTAATCATGCAAACAAAACGGATTATAAGTTTATAGGTTCATAGATTCATAGGTAGGTACTAGGCTATTAGCCCTAGGGCCTATATAAGCCTAGCCAAAAAGGTACCCTGGCTTTTGCCACCCAAGAAAATTATTTTCCTGTGCCCCTGTCGAGCAGAGCCACGGAAGTGATCCCTGGGGTGAATTTCCTATTTCCCATCCAATCATCAAGATTTTTCTTGAAGACTGCTAATGAGGAGCTCTGTTTGACATAGATAGGTAGTCTGTTCCAGAGTATGGGAAGTCTCTGGGACAGGAATCTATCCCTCCAGCATGTTCTGTTTATTGTGGTGACAAGGTTTAGGTCCCTAGAGCGTGTAGCTTGGAAGGATTGGGATTTCTTTAAGTGGAGCATGTCCAACAGCTCTGGGTTTGACATAGCTTTGTGTATTAGGCAGAGATTGCCTCTGAGTAGGCGATATGCGATGGAGTAAAGCTGGAGTTTTTTGAGACGGTCTGCATAGGGCATCTGTTTGAGGCTAGTAATCCTTTTTGTGAGGTATTTCTGTGGCCTTTCCAGTTGTTGTAGATGTCTTGTGAGGTACATACCAAAAGGGGCGTTGTACTCTATAATGTGTCTAATGAGTGATGAGTTTGAGGGGAACAATGACCTCTTTTTTCTGGATGAGAAACCTTTTGTGATGAGGTGAGCTATGTAGAAGGATTTCCTGACCACTGTGGCGATGTGATTATCAAAGGAGAGACTACTGTCCACCTGTGTCCCAAGGTCTCTTATCACACTTTCGGTGTTAAGTAGACTACCACTTATGTGGTAGTTCATGGGTACAGAGTTTTTACCAAAGGGGATGACAGTACACTTTTTGGCATTGAACTTGAGGCCATGGCTTTGACACCAGGCATCTGTCTCAGTGAGGCCCTTTTGTAGTATGTCCACATCGTTAGGAGTTTCGATTATGGCTCCTAGTTTGCAGTCATCTGCAAACTTTTTTAGCCAAAGACCTTCTGTGTTAGCTTGTACTTCAGAGAAGTAGATACCAAACAGGAGAGGACCCAGGACTGAACCTTGTGGTACTCCACTTGTCACTGGTCTACAGTCGGATTTGGAGTCTGCTGCTTTCACAGTGTGGGTTCTGTCAGTGAGCCAGTTGGCAACCCATCTTGTAACATGGGGATTTATACCTAGTTTAGTGAACTTATCTATAATTCCAGAGTGGGGGATGGTGTCGAAAGCCTTGGCGAGATCTAGATAAGCTGTGTGAACCACCTTACCCTCATCTATGGCTTTGGTCACTGCTTCAAAGAAGTCATTCAGGTTTAGGAGACATGATCTGCCTTTTACAAACCCGAACTGGGTAGGGTCTAGAGTTTGGAGATTACCATTGTCTTTGTTTATGAGTTCCATGATGATACTTTCCATGGCCTTGCAGACCAGGCTCGTCAGGCTAATGGGGTGGTAGTTCCTGGGGTCCATCGTGGCTCCCCCTTTGTGGAGTGGGATAACCATCGCAGTGCATCATTCAGTGGGCACAAAGCCTGAGGTGAGGCTATGATTGAACATGGTACTTAGGTAGGGTGCCAGTTCATTCTGTAGTTTGTGTAGAACGCAGCCTGGGATATTGTCAGGTCCCATGGTTGCTGTGTTCTTGGCTTTGGAGAGTGTGTTTTTTACCTGTGCAGCCATGATTAGAGGAACTTTGCATTCTTCTGGTATAGAGATGGGCCCTCTAGGGGGTGAGAGGGGGGTAAAGTTAGCACTGAACCTATCTGCCAGGATGTTGGCAATATCAATTGGTTCTGTATATTTAGTGCCATTGTGCTGTAACTCAGAGCAGATCTGAGTGTTGCCATTGAGATTCTTAGCATAGCTATAGAATGCTTTGTGGTTGTCTTTAGTGTCAGTGGCAATTTTGTTTTCGTGACTAGCTTTGGAGGATTTTATGAGGGATCTCAGCTTCTTACTGAGGTTGACCAGGGACTTCCTCCAGTCATGGGATTTTACTCTCTTTTGCAACAAAAAGCAAATTTCAGGTGTCTATCCACTGACCACAAGAAACAAGTCTCTTTTGCAACAGTTTCTTTCTTCTGTTGTAGAGTTTGTTTATGGCAGAGGGCCACCAGATTGGCTTCCTTTTCTTGGAGGATAGCATCTTGGTTCTATTAGGGATAGCATGATCCATGCACTCATGTAAGTGCTTATAAAGTGCATTTGTGTAGGATTCAGCAGTCGTACCTCTATTGTTCGTCTGCATGGGTGTCATGAAGTTTGCCACTTCTGTCTTAAGAAGTGTGAAGTTGGCTTTGGAGAAATGTTTCCCTAATTGGGGGTGGGGGTGGGATGTGGATGTTTAGGGTGATTAGCTTGTGGTCGGATATGACCAAGTAATTGACCTCTGGTGTGGAACACCGGTTGCCCATGTTGGTAATGACCAGGTCTAGGATATTGCTGCCCCTGGTGTAGGTGTGAATAAGTTGATCCAATTTATGAATTCCAGAAAACGTTGAGCAAGAGTTGGTACATGAGTAGTTTTCCCAGTTAATGGTGGAGTAGTTGAAATCGCCCATTATTAGGGTGTTAGGTTGTACCCTAATATTTTCCAGTGTATCAACAAATGAGGAGTGGGAATCCTGGGGCATGGTGGGGGGGGGTCTGTAGCAAGCTACAATTTGGATTACTGTGTTGCCCAGAGTTAGTTGCACTTGTATAATATCGGATGCATTATGCTGTGCAACTAGCCTGGTGGTGTGCATACCCTTAATGAATATGGACATGCCTCCACCTCTAATGCTTCGTTCCTGGTTAGATGGCCGAAAGGTGTGGTATAAACTATAGCCTGGTAACACAGGGGTGCTCTCTGGAGCTTTGAACCAGGTCTTTGTCACTGCACAGATGTCAATGTTCTCCATTTTAAGGAGTGCCTCGAGTGAAACCTGTTACGATGGTGAATTTGTCATTTGAACCTTGCCTAAAAAGGCACTATAGGGGTAGCAAGAGCCTTAGCCAGTATCAAGAATCCCAAGGGCGATAGGTGCAGGCCATCTCTGGCAAAGCATCGTGGTCTGTTGATCATGTCTTCCCAGGCAGACAAATACTGGATCCCCTTACAATGACACCAGAAGCTTAGCCAATTGTTGAAGTCAATCATTTTGTCCTTGTACTGTGGTATCATTCTGGGTGATGGCAGGATGCTGTTCAGGGTTAGGGTCATACCTGCCTGGGCTACAAGATCGGAGAGCTCCTCCATGTCTCTTTTCATGTAGTCCAGGGAGGTACGTCTCAGGTCATTCACACCAACATGGACAATGATAGTGTCATATTTGTACTTGTTGTGGAGTGACCTGAGTGCGTGCGTTATGTGGCGGATCCTGACACCTGACAGGCAGCTGACAGTAACTTTCTCCTTGTTTCCTTGTTTAGCCTGGTGAGTGGAACATCAGTGTGCCTGACTATAGAGTCACCTATGACTAGAGTGTTGGGTACGTTATGCTTTATGGGCTGTGGTTGAGTGGCACACTGAGTTTGTGGGCTACGTGTCATTTGGGTTGTTTCTGCTTTGGAGGTCCCTGATGCTTGGGCAGATTTTTATTGAGAGCCTCCACAAATGTAGGTGTGTGTTTTGTTTTTCTATGTGTGTGTTTTGGTGGTGTAGGTTTTGAGGGACTATGTGATGAGTGTGGTGTGATGCAAGTGTTTACCTTCTCATCTTGACTGTCTAGTCCAGTCTTGGGTGAAGAGAGCTTTGCTTCCAGTTGGGCTATATAATTGCATCTCTCACAGGTTGTAGTGTTGAGTGGTAGGAGGAGAGGGTTTTCTGTGTACTTGAGGCAATTGCTGCATTGCCCAAGATGCCCAGATTCATCAGGTAGTCAGGAGAAATCACCAGGAGCTGACCCTTAGACATGCCTGGATAGGTGCTTATTTATTAAGTACTAAAAACTGCTTTCCTTTAGACAAGTGAGGAAAGTTGAGTGCTGTAGTAATTTGCAGCGTATTTAGTGCTTACAACGAGTTCTGAACAAGTGCTGAGTTCAAAAAAACAGATTTGAGTGCTGAAACTAGAAAACTGTCTAGTTCTATGAAACAAAATTAAGCTAGAAGGCTTCCCTCCAACACAAAAAGGCTTGGGCGCTCAGAAGCCTACAAACAGGCTAGACGACTTACAGGAAAGGCAGGAAACAAGCTTATTGTTTTTCTTACCCAGATGCTCTCTTTGTACACAGTAGGAGTGCCTGAAATCAGAATATGATCTCACTGCACTCAGTTGAGTGAGCAAATGAGATGGGCCCAGAAAGAGTATCCAAACACAAATTTACAAGAGGGGTGGGCAGTTTCAAAGCCACCAAGATTAACACCAAAACAAAAACAGGGAGGGTGTGTGGGGAACTAACTGTAAAATAGAGTCAAAGCTTCCAGTTCAGTTAATATTCAATGCAACACAAATAAATCAATTAAAATGCTGTATTATTTGAAAAAAAGTGCAGATAAAAGTTACTTAAATTCTCTTATATGTCCAGTTGAATACAGCTAGATCTTAGCCGGCCAAAGTTCAGGTTTAAAGCAGAAGATATTCCATAATGTACCACTTAAATTGGCAGTAACAGGATATCAATGAATGAGACTACCCCCTGACTGTGATTACTGTCTATGCAGGAATTCTAACAGGCAATAAAATCTAGCAAACACTAACTGAAAAAAACACAGTCAAAACTTCCAGTTCAGTTAATATTGAATGCAACACATATAAATCAATTAAAATGATGTATTATTTGAAAAAAGTGCAGATAAAAGGTACTTAAATTCTCTTATACATCCAGTTGAATACAGCTAGATCTTAGCTGGCAAAAGCTCAGGTTTTAAGCAGAAAATATTCCAAAATGTACCATTTAAATAGGCAGTAACAGGATATTAATGAATGAGACTACCCCTGACTGCAATTACTGTCTATGCAGAAATTCTAACAGGCAATAAAATCTAGCACACACTAAGTGAAAAACAGAGTAAAAACTTTAATTTCAACTAATATTCAATGCAACAGAAATACAGCAATTAAAATGCTGTATTATTTGAAAAAGTGCAGATAAAAGGTACTTAAATTCTCTTATATGTCCAGTTGAATACAACTAGATCTTAGCCGGTCAAAGCTCAGATTTTAAGCCTGTTTCATCAACCTGATGTTCACAGACAGTTAAGGTTATATCTACATAGAACCAAGGAGTTTATGAGATCAGACCAATTTTTTATATCTTTTTCTGAAACAAAAAAAGGTATGCCAGTCTGTAAGATAACATTATCAAACTGGATTTCAAATTGTATATCTTTTATGTACTCTTCTAATGGCAAAGAACTCCCGTTTAAAATTAACGCTCATTCTACCAGATCCATATCCACATCTGCTGCCTTTCAAGCCAGAATTCCAATTGACAGTATATGTGCAGCAGCAACTTGGGCTACCCCGCATACCTTTATTACTCATTACAAATTGGACTTGGCCTCCAGGGGTACAGCCTCCTTTGGTTCCACAGTTCTTAGGAGTATATTCCCGTGAGCCACCCGAGAAAAAGGTGATAGGGATGCTGTCCCATATGTAAGAATGAAGGTGAGATAGGACTACAGAATATAAAGAAGTTCTGTACTCACCATAACGTTCCATGTTTGTAGTCCATCTCGCCCTTCATTTTTACGAGCCCATCCACCTACCCCCGTCCATGTGTCCTTGGAGGATCTGAAGACAAGATAGTATCTGTCTTCCTTAGGGTGGAGACCTTTCATCTTTGTTGTTCCTTGTGGAAATAACTTCTATCACTTTTTTAGACAGTAACAAACAAGATCTGGGGATTCTTACTAGTGCACTATGGGATATCTACCTTGCCATGAGCCAAGTGAGAGACTTCGTGTTTTGTAATTGGCCGAGTCGGAGCTGAAGATCGGCTCCTAACCCATATGTAAGAATGAAGAGTGAGATGGACTACAAACATGGAACGTTATGGTGAGTACATAACTTCTTTTTTTAGTTTGTAAGACACTGTACATCACTGAGTGTACCAATTTCAATAATCAAAGCTATTTCTGGCTTCCTCTTTTGAACTACAATATACGGTCTGTTTGCTTCTACCTTCCTGGTTGATGGTATGGGGTGATCCCACATAATCATTACTTCATCATTTTCAACAATCCTTGTGGTTCATGTTTCCATTGTCTGTATATATAGTCTCCAGTATAACAGCCTTTGCCACATTGTTATGTCTTTCAGTATACCAACCTTCAGCCCTGAATATATCAATGTATCACACCCTGCAACATGATGTGTAACTGTTTCTAGTTCTGTACTGTAAAGCCTACATTTGTCTGTGTCTCCTACCTTTTCTATGGATTTCATGAACCATATAGTACTTAATCTACTGTCTTGGGCTGCCAGTATTAACCTGTCATGTATTGGTTTAAATTCACCTAGTCCAAGGCATCCATATGACAACTCTTGATCAATAAGCAGCTATTCCAGCAGATCTCTCTACTTCTTGCTATAATTGTGATCTTTACATTTAACTTTTCTTTTTTTTCTTGATCCTGTTCTTTGTATTCCTTATTTCTTTTACTTTTTAGCACTTTCTGTTGACATTGTTTTTTATCCACATTTGGTTGGATTTTCAAGTCTGCTTTTTCCTAAAGGTTTCAGCTAACTTAAGGAAGGAGTTTGTCTTAGCCTTATTTTGATCATGTTTTAGAAGTTATAATATGTTTTGATCTGATGATGTGTATGTAATTCCATAATCACCGACTTATATATATATATATATATATATATATATATATATATATAGTGGATTTCAAAGAGGCCTCCTTCAGACTGAGGACTCTATAATCTTGTCAAACACTGGATGTTAAATTGTCTATCTCGCCTTCATTCTTGCTGGTTGGGATCGGAGCCGAGATCTTCTATAGCTCAAGAACTGTTTACTGGCTCAAGGCTACCCCTTATCCCATTATGCCTAGCGCTAGCTACCCAGATCTCGTTTGCCGCTTCAGCTGCGAGGTGTCGTTTTCCTGGCTCAGGCTTGTATAAAGTTTCTTTATAGAACTTTTTTACTAAAAATAGTCTTTTTCCTAGGGGTTATTGTTAATTTTTAGTCTTATATTTGTTGTGTTAGCTAAGTGTGTATTTGTAGCTTCCTTCCCTCCCCTTTAGAACTCATTTAATTTAGAGAGTTCTCCCCCTCCCCCCCTCCTTATTCTTTTCCTGTCAGGTTAGCCGTTTAAGTTAGAGGCTTTCCTTCTACCTTCTTTATAGGCTAGCCATTTGAGTTAGAGGCTTTCCTATCAAAACAAAAAAAAAACTTTAGCTTTAGTCTGTAGTATACTGTGTTTTTCTGTAGACTGTATTTTGATTGGTTAGCTATTGTTGTATTTTTTGTTACAGGATGTTGAAAGAATCCAAGGTGTCTGGGTTCAAGAAGAGTGACTCATGCTGTCAGAAAATGTCTCTGACAGATGGGCACACTTCTTGCGTCTGTTGTGTAGGCGCTGTGCACCTGCAGGACACTTGTTCTATCTGCCATGCATTTAGTCCAAGAGTTCTGCAGGAGCATAAGAATAAGCTTATTCTTAGGGGCCTTTTAAAGCCCCAGGATTCACCGGTCAAGACTCAGCCTGTGAAATCCCCTAAATCTACCAAATCGTCGGCTCCAAGTTCGGAGCCATCTTTGGTTCAGACTCTACCTGCTACTTCGGTTCCGGAAGACTATCTCCCCGTCGGCTCCATCAGAAACTTCAGAGCCTTCGCGGAGCCACAAGAGGCTGAGGTCCCCTTCTCTGGAATCGATACATTCAGCTCCTCGGTCTCCCCTGCTTCAGAGTGAGCGCAGTTACAGATCTTCTCACTCCTCTCGATCCTCTAGGCTCTCAGATCACGACGTGGAGAGAGTGGTCAGTAGGTTGCTAAAGTTGCAGGCACTTGCCAAGATGTTGTCCAGCCCTCCTCAACAGGTGGCGGCTCCATCCACTGCTATTGATGTTCCTCCTCCGACTCCATTGAGCTCGGAGCCGGGGTTCGTTGGGGTTGGAGTAGTGGAACCATCGGCTCCAGTAACTCTGTCTCCTTCGGTTCTGTCGTCGGTGCCGATTCCCTTGATGGTGCCGTCCGTCAAGGGATCTGGGTGCCGGGGCTACCTCATCGGCTCCGAGGGGGCGTGTGGCATCGGACCCTTGTCTGACCCCATTCTCCCTCTCGGAGTTCGGCGCAGGTGAGCTCGGGTCCTACATCGGCGTCAGAGCCGTCTCCCTCGGTGCGGAGAAAGATTCCGATTTCCTCAGAACCGGAGCTTTCTCTGCATCGTGGCAGGAACACCTTCGATGTCATGAGGAGTGTGCTGGCCACTGAGTCAGCTCCACTATCGGCCCCATCGGCTCTGTCCCCTGTAGTGCCTGTGCCAACCTCTGCTCCTCCTCCAGACCCCAAGCATGGGGAACCGGCGCTCCAGGGCACCACATTGGGTGTTTCCTTTTTTTCCGAGGCCTCCCCTGATCATTCAGAGGAGCCCCCTCGTAAGAAGAAGTGCAAGAGGAAGCACATTGACTCCCCTGAGTCTGTCACTTCTGATACAGACTTAGATGATTCTGAAGGGTCCCTGAGATCCCACTCTGAAGATGTTTTGTTTTCAGACATCCTGGAAATGCTTAAGCAGAGGGGGAACTGGAATCCCCTAGCCCCTACCGAGGATGAGTCTGTACTCCTGGATGCGTTCGGTTCCCGACCTTCCACCTCCTGGGTTTCTCCACCTTTCGATCCAGTTATTTCAGTGATGGCTCAAAAGGCTTGGTCAGCCCCGGATACAGTGGAACCAACTCCGAGAAGACCTGGCAAGTTCATCACAGCACCCCATGATAAGCAGTTCCTTACCAAAGGTGTTCCTGTTGATACCATGGTGGTAGCAGCAGCCACCAAAAAAGAGTTAGCGGAAACCTCTTCGTCTGTCCATCCTCCTAACAAGGAGTCTATACCGGAAGCGAATATTTGCTTCAGCGACCTTTTCTATGAGGTCACTGAACTACTTATGCCATTTTACCTGGCTTCAGAGGGATCTTCCAGATCCATCAGCTAAGGGGCCTCAAGTTAAAGTGGCTTCCCAGCTGGCGACCCTTAATTCTGTAGTCAACTCCTCCATGAGGCTCATTTCCTATGCAGCCGATGGTGCGAGTAGAGCTGCAGGTATGGGCGTGGCCCTTAGGAAACATGCATGGATGAGGCTGTGTAACTTTGCGGAACCCTTTAGAGCATCATTCACCAACACCCCCTTTGATGGTTCCTTTCTTTTTGGACCACAGGTGAAAGACACTTTGACTAGGTGTGAGCAAGAAGGCAAGACTCTCTCTGCCTTAGGAGTCCATTTTTCCACTCCTTCCAGACCATACCCCAAGGGTCAGAAGAGTGGTAAAATGTGGTTCCGAAGATCCCAGGTAGCCTCGCCTGACACATGTAGTGATTTTTCCTCCAGGGGCAGACAACAACAACAGACGCCACCCTCATGGCAGAGGGGGTCCACAGAACCAGAGCAACAGAGAATCCTTCTCTGAGAAGCCCTTTCAGCATCCCTGAAGGGTTGCCTGGCTGCACGCCTCTGGAGGCAGTCGGGGGAAGACTTTCACTGTACCCAAAAGCCTGGCAAAATTTAACGCAAGACAAATGGGTACGGTCCATTATATCCGGAGGCTACAAAATTCCTTCTCTCAAATGCCTCCGGTTGCCACAGTGACCACAGACTCCTCCCTGATAGGGTTGGGGGGCATTATCAGGGCAGGACAGTCCAAGTCACTTGGTAGCCTCACGAGTACCATCTGCATATAAACGTCTTAGAAATTAGAGCCGTGCTCCTAGCGTTGCAAGCTCTTCAGGACTCTCTCCCTTCTGGGACCATTGCAATTCAAACGGACAACATGTCAGTGGTGTGGTACATCAAAAAGCAGGGCGGAACCAGGTCCTACCCCCTATGTCTAGAAGCACTCAGACTCTGGCAGTGGGCAATTTTCTCCCAACATTTTCTGATTGCGACGCACATCCCTGGGAGATCCAACGTCATACCGGACAGGCTCAGCAGAGCAATTCTCATGCCTCCTGAGTGGTCTCTGAATCAGGTAGTTGCGGATCTGATCTTCCGCAAATGGGGACAGCCTTGCTGCGATCTTTTTATAGGTTCATAGGTTCATAGGTTCATACTAGGCTATCTGCCCGAGGGCATTTACAAGCCTAGCCCTAGCCTTTGGTTTCTTCGCCAACCCCCTTTAGTAAGGGGATGCCCATTATTTTGCTATTGCCTCTGTTCTGCAGTGACACTGAGGGCAAATGGTAAAGGTTCCTCTGATCTCACATCCATTGGTCATTGGTCAAGATTTCTTGAACAAGGCCAGCAGGTGCTCTGCCTCATACTTTCTATTTATTTTTATTCCACAGACAGTCAATCTGGTGTTTGAATCTGATGAATAGCACGCCCCTGTGTGCTTGGGGTTTTAGTTGTGGCTCTCCACCCTTGTAGCTCTTTTGGGATTTTGATTTTTGAGGTTTTTCATCATCATCAAATTTGTGTTGAATGTGGGTTCTGACATGGGCAAAGGTCACAGCTGAGGTAGCGCGTGCGAGACGCTGGAGTTTCAGGAGTGCAGCAGCGGCAGCAGCGCTGTTGAGCTTTGAGAGATTGATTATCCTTTTTTTGTGCCCTCTTGGCCCTCCAGCTGCTGCGCGTCTCATATCGGCTCAGGGATGGGGCTTGTGGTCAATTACACTCACTGAGAGAGTGATGTGTATAGAGGGAGACTATGACCTCCTTGATCTAGATGAGAGAATCCCTTGATCTTCTAAATGTAGAAGGTCTTCCTAACTACTTTTAGGTTAGCCGTACTCTATGAATGACACACTACTATCAAGCTCCGTAACCTGTCCCCAGGCAAACTTCTTCTGTACTCAGTTGCATTCCCTGTTTGCCTAGGAGGTAGTACCCTTTTTTCGCTTTTATGAAGGGTATGACTTCATTTTTTTGGCATTTAACTTTAGGCCATGGCTCTGGCACCAGTTCAGCAAGTTCTACCAGGATATCTGTCCTGTGTGTGTGTGTGTTTCGTTTTTGATGGCGCCCAGTTGTTTGCAGTCATCTGCAAACTTTGTCAGCTCCAACTCCTGTGTTTTTTTGTAACAGGAAAGTGAGTCTGACAAAAGAGAGTGCCCAGGACTGAGCCACTACACCACTTGTAGCATGTGACAGGCTGACTCTGATCCTGTGCAGCAACTCACTCCTTGGAGTCTGTAACTGTAGTTTCAGTTTGCAACCCATCTTTTATGTCTGATGTAAACATTTGAGCTGATGAGTTTTCAATGAGTTCGAGGTTGTATCAAAGAAAGTGGCCAGCCAGACTGGAGGAAAAGATCTGTATGGACTGCCTTTCCTTCCGAAAGTTTCAGCCAATGGTGAAAAAGTCAACCAAGTTTAGAAGTCAAACTGACAAAGCCAAAAAAACCAAAAATTAAGATCTCAAAAACTTTGTATGTCGTTATGTCCTTATGGCCATGATCCATTTCCAAGGCTTGTCAAGCTACCTCTTGCAGTGCTCAGAGGTACGGTGGGTGTGAATTTAATGATCAGGGGGGTCAGTGTTGCACCACAGTGTGTTGCCAGGGTTGGGTAATATGATCTCCAACAGTGCGTGTAGCTGTGGGTTTACCACCCCCTTCAACAGCAAATGCAGCAACTACTTCTCCCTTCTTCCGCTTTCAGGTCACACTCCCAGAGATGCTCTAGTCCATGACTGGCCTCAGGGACTTCTTTATGCCTTCCCTCCATTTCCCCTGATACCAAAACTCATACAGAAAGCAATATCGTTGGGTTGCAAAATGATCCTCATTGCCCCCTACTGGCCTCGACAGATATGGTTTCCGTTCCTGCACCATTACCTTTTCGATCAGCCCTGGACTCTGGATCCGATTCCAGACCTACTGATTCATCAATCAGGCGGGCTGCATCAATCCCTCCAAACACTCCAGCTCACAGCTTGATTGTTCCACTTCCAACATTAGCCAGGCTTCCCAGTATTTCCCCGGTTGTGCGTGAGATTATTGTCTCCTCTCACAAGTCCACAACTAGAAAAACTTATGCTAGCAAATGGAAACGTTTTTCTTGTTGGGCAGTGGCTAGGAACGTAGATCCTTTTTCAGCCTAAGTCCACGAAATTTTGGAGTTCTTAGCACAATTTTTTCATTCTGGGTCATCTTCTGCTACAATCAGGGTTCAATTAGCGGCCATTTCTAACTTTCATGTTGGGTTGTCTAATTCAAACATTATGTCTCATAAGCTCTGTAAAGCATTTTTAAGAGGGACTACTCTCCTTAGACCTCCAGTGAGAGATCCCCCTCCTCCTTGGGACCTTAATTTTGTACTAACCTCCTTAATCATGCCCCCCTTTGAACCTGCGGCATCCTGTTCAATTAAGTTTCTATCTTGGAAAACACTCTTTCTGGTAGCTATTACTTCAGCCAGACGCGTCTCTGAACTTCAGGCACTATGTGTCCGTCCTCCATACTTGGTTTTTCATAAGGACAGGGTTGCTCTAAGGACTAATCCCTCAATCCTTTCGAAAGTCTGCTCAGAAAAAAATTTAAACCAATCTATAGACCTTCCTGTGTTTTTCCCTAACCACTCCAACAAGGCAGAATACAAATTACACCAATTGGACGTTCATAGACAATTGTGTTTTTACTTGAATAGGACTAAGGATATAAGGAAGTCGGATCAACTATTCCTTTCCTATGCTCTAGGCAAACAAGGTCTCCCAGTTTCCAAAGTGACCTTATCCAGGTGGTTGTCTCACATTATCACTTTCATTTATCAATTGAGAAACAAAGATTTGCCTATCAAACCGAAAGGTCATTCTACTAGGGCTTTGGCCACCTCTGTAGCCTTCCAATCTAGGTTGCCCATGGATTCTATCTGTGCAGCTGCTAAGTGGGCAAATCCTCATACCTTTATTTCTCATTGCAAGTTAGATATGGTCTCCAGGAGCAGAGCTGACTTTGGTTCCATTGTTCTGAAGAGTCTGTTCCAATGAGCTGCCCAGGATTGTAGGTGCTAGGGACGCTGTCCCAACCAGCAAGAATGAAGGCGAGAGAGACAGCTTAACATAAAGAAGTTATGCACCTACCATAATGTTCCATGTTAGTTGTCTTCATCTCGCCTTCTTTCTTGCGTCCCACCCTCCTTCCCCCTGTCCTATTGGATTGAGAGGAGTTTTGGTTTCACTGGCTGAGTGTTCTCTGGTTTGTTTCCTCTACTGACTTAGAGAGTACGACAGGTATGCTCAACCTGTTTGTTTGGCAGGTTGATTCTCTGGCTATGTCTGGGGTTAGCTATTTCAAACGAGATCTGGGTAGCTAGCACTAGGTATCATGGGATAAGGGGTAACCTCGAGCCAGTAAACAGCTCTCGAGCTATAGAAGATGGCCGAGTCGGAGCCAAGGATTGGCTCCGATCCCAACCAGCAAGAAAGAAGGCGAGATGAAGACAACTAACATGGAACGTTATGGTAGGTACATAATTCTTTTTGTTGTATATCATTTGATGGGTATGGAGCAAGTTTGCTGTTTTCCTGTCAAGCTTATCCAGCTCTTTTTGTGGCCAGTCAGTCAGCCCAAAGCTATAAGTTAAAACAGGAAGTGCAAGTTGATTTATAGCTTGAACTTTATTCCTAGATATCAAAGCAGTTTTCATTATTAATTTTAGTCTCGTAAAGTATTCCTTACTGAGCTTTGTTCTCATTTTTTTCACGCTGTATTGCTGCCCCTTCATCTGTTCCAAGATAATGGTACACTCCTCCTTGTTCACAATCTTTTGTTTCACATTCCTCGCCAAGTTTTATATTTTCTCGAGTCTTCAGTTTTCCTTTTTCAAATGTTGCTTTTACACATTTGTTGAGATCAAGTGATATTCCTATGGCACATGGGAAAGCTAAAAATCTATGTTCTTTAATACAACCATGTATAAAACCATAAATATACAAGAATAGTGTGCTTCATAATAAAAAATGTATATAATATTTATAAAACCTAAAACTTATAAGTATGAATTATCTCATGAAAGCTGCTTTTTTGTGTAACAAGGGCTTGATGGAAATCTTATCATTAAGTCCTAAATCTTGACTTGCCTGTAACTTAATCTGCCACTTTACCTCTTTCCTCAGTGTGACTTCTAAAGTCACCTCCTCTTGGAGTTTGGAACACTCTTTCTAATATAGCAAACTCAAATTCTGAAAAATTAGGGCATACAATAGAATTCTTGTACAATGCATTATTCATGTTAACAGTGGATATTTGATATGTGTGTTCATATATCCTGTCCCTTAACCACCGCTCAATCTTACCTACATAAAAACTGGGACAGGATTTACACATAGCCAAATACACCACTCCAGTAGTCTTACAATTACCCCTATCAAATCTCGCCCATGTTTTTAAAGAATTGGCTATAATAACACTCTCCTTTGTACATATATATTTACATTGAAAACAAGTACCACATCTTGTCGTACCGTACCTTCCCTTGTGTTTTGGTACTTCCTCAAAACATTTTTCCAAATTTGTTCCTGTCTTGTGTACAAAAGTGGGTTTAGAGCCCACTACCACCCACATCTTCGGATTGTTCCTTAAAATGGCCCAATTGTCTTCTACTATTTTTTTCACCCCGTATGCTTTACCACTGTAAGGAACCACCATAGCTCTTTCAAATTCTTTATTTTCTTCCCCTTCACTTTGTTTGTCTTCAATAATAGTATATGGGTTACCTAATAGGAGCTTATATTTCTTTCCCCACTCATTCCTTACATATTTTACATGAGCTAAAATAATTTTAATGGGGTACCCCCTTTCTTTAAATAAGTTGGCTACTTTGAGCAGTTCCTCATCCACATCATCCTCATTTGGATGTCATTCTTGTTACCCAACTGAGTTGCCCTTGAATGTAGGTGTCTAGATAATTTATAGCACTGTCTTTGTATTCATATGTAAATCTTAAAAAAATCAGTACTTCCATTCAAATACTTGACTAAATCCTGGATCTTATTCTCTGGACCCTGCCATAAAATAAAAATATCATCCAGGAACCTTACATACAAATTCATGTATTGAAAAAACTCACTCTTAAAAACCTTATTATGTTCCCACTCAAGTAGAACTAAATTGGCATATATGGGGGCACAAGAGGCCCCCATAGCTACACCCTTGTATTGTTTAAAATATTCTCCTTTGAAGAATATGTAATTGTGGTCCTACACTATCTCCATAAATTCAATAATTAAATCTATCTTCTAATCCATAAGTTTGGTATTCTTATGTAAACTCTCATTGCACCATTCCATTCCTTCTTTTTTTGGAATTGAGTGTACAAATCTACAATGTCGATGTTAAGGAAAAAAATGTATTTTGTCCCATAATTCTTTTCCAATCCTACCCAAAAAATCCTACAAATCCCTGAGTAAATGTTCTGCATTCAAAACTTGTTTTTTCAGCCATTTATCTATCATTACTCCGAAGGGACACGTCTTAGACCCCCGACCTGACACTATTGGTCTAAATGACAAATTTTCAAGCCCCTTATGGATCTTGGGGATCCCAAACATAGTAGCCACTATTGGATTCTTTACCTTCAAGAAATTGTATAAATCTGATGATATCCTTTCCTCTAATAAATATTCCTCTAGATAAATGTCAAACCTCCTTTGACTAATATTTATCTCATTAATAGAGGATGGTGAATAAGTAAATGAATCATTTAACATTTTGAAAATTTTCTGTGAATATTGAAGGGTGTCATATATAACCATACCACCCCCTTTGTCTAGTCGCATGACTCTTATTGCCTTATCATTTCTCAACTCTTTCAAGACTTCATTTTCCTTCTCAATCAGATTTTGTATCATGGGATTGTGTCGTTCTCTGGCTTTTAACCTATATACATCTTCCATAATGACTTTTTCCAAGATGTTCAAGGCTGGATCTAAGAGTGGGTTAAAAACACTCTTAACCTTGGGTTCATTTTTAAACCTCCCTCTGACCTATAATGTGAAATTGTTCAATCTCGCCGTTTGTTCTTACACACGGGTTCGGAGCCGATCCTCGGCTCCGAGTCGGCTGCATCACTAGCTCGCATCTTCGAGAAAGCTTGAGGCACAGTAATATCCCATGATCCTCCGGTGCTAACCCTCAGATCTAGTTTGCCACTAGCAGCAGATCGCATCGAGAGGCTCGGGCCAGTAGAATTTTTACTATTTTTTCTTGTTATATATTGATAATTTTTTATATTTCTTATAATCTTTATCATAGCATTTGATAGCTTTATATATAGTATATAGTAGTTGTTTGACTAGTTTAGGTAGCTTGTTACCTTAAAATTCTTAGTAAGGGCCTTAGGCCGTTTTTGTCTGTAAGAATTTACAGTATTTAAAAAAAAAAAAAAAAAGTTAACTTTTTCTATTTTTTCACAAAAATATATATATATATCTTAGTGTGCTGTGGTGTGTTTTACATTTATATATATGTCTCTTATATTGTAGTGTAGAAATTTTTCTATATAGTGCTGTCTTTTTTCTAGTTAAAAAAATGTCAGAAAAGACCAAAAGTGGTTTTAAAAGGTGTCAGTGTGGACAGAAGATGTCCATTACTGACAACCATTCATCCTGCGTCTACTGTCTTGGCCCTCTCCACTTGCAGGAAGACTGTTCCATCTGTCATTCCTTTAGTGGGATGGTCATGCTGGAAAGACGCAGGAAGTTGGTGGACAGAGGTTTGATCAAACCTGAGTTTCAGGAGGCCCTGGACAAGGCTGAACAGGTTTCGAAGTCTTCGAAGGGGTCGAAGTCTTCAAGAGTGTCGGAGCCCAAGTCATCGGCTCCGAGCACCTCTTTTCGGATTTGGACACCAGCTCCTATGACTTTGGTGCCGGGTGTCGAGACCTTATCTCTGCACGAGGCTCAGGTCTTGGAGCCGGTATCAGAGGTACCACCGTCTACTATCCTTTGCTCGGTGACGGCTTCGATCCCTTCGACCCGTTCTTCGAGGCCACTTTCCGACTCCGATGTGGACCGAGTGGAACAGAAGCTTATGGAGAACTCGGCTTTGTCAAAATTAATCGAGGTTTCGTCCCAGCTGGTTTCGAAACTCGAAGCTATTCCAGTTCCCTCGACACTTCCTCCTTGAGACCCGTCAAGTCATCGGTGTTAGGAGTCGAAGAACCTATGATTGTAGAGCCCTTGGTGCCAAAGCCTCCAGTAGTGCTATCGGCTCCGTTGACCTCGACTCCTTCGGTACCAGCTGGAGAGTCTCGGAGCTGAACATCTTTCCTGGGTTCCGGGGGGGGGGATAGTCGAACCGAGATTTCGGTTCCGACTCTTCCTCTCGGTGCCTCGGCTCAGATCAGTTTGGATCTGTCCTCGGTGTCGGAGCCCGTGGTTCTGATTCCGGAGAAACGACCTCCTTCTTCGGATCGGGTCGGATCTTTGGGTCGGGTCACCGGTGCCTTTGACATCATGAGAGAGGTCTTGTCGGATCAGACACATACTTCATTGGTATCTTTATCTCCTTCCCCAAAAGGTCCGCATTCTGCTTCTGTGCCTTCGGTACCAACCAAGCGTCGAGACCCAATGCCTCAGAAGTCCCCACAGGGAGACTCTGGTTCCTCAGATGCTTCCCCAGAAGCTCCCGCTGAGGATGTTCTGAGGAAACGACTGTGCAAGAAGAGGCACATAGATTCCCCACAGGAATCTCTTACATCTGATACCGATTTAGATGAAACAGAAGGGTCCCCACGGTCCACCTCTGAGGATGTCTCGTTTGCAGACATTTTGGAAATCCTGAAGCAAAGAGGGGACTGGCAAACCCTTACCCCTCCTGCGGATGAATCGGTTTTACTGAAGGCATTTGGGACTCAACCTTCTACCTCCTGGGTGACTCCTCCCTTTGACGATCTCATGGATCTAGTAGCTCGGAGGGCTTGGGAAACACCTGATACAGTGGAACCAGTCCCTCGTAAACCCAACAAATACATAACAGCTCCCCAAGATAAAGCCTATCTTACAAAAGGAGTTCCCGTAGACACTATGGTGGTGGCGGCCACTAAGAAAGAGATGTCTGAATCATCTTCCTCTGTCCATCCACCTAATAAGGATTCTAGGACAATGGACAGATATGGGAAGCGCATATTTAGTTCGGCGACTTTTTCCATCCGATCGCTCAACTACCTTACGCATTTCACGCGTTTACAAAGAGATCTCATTAAGGAATTAGGAGATACTCTCCAGGGATACAGAGATGCTGCTGTCGCCGAGAAAGTGACAGCGCAACTTAACACCCTAAATTCCATAGTCAACTCGTTCATGAGGCTGATTTCATACACAGCCGAAGGATCGAGTAGAGCGGCAGCTTCAACGATTGCCCTGAGAAGACAATCCTGGTTGCACTTATGCTCCTTTGCAGAAGCCTTTAAGTCTTCCTTTGCCAATGCCCCCATTGATGGTGCCTCCCTGTTTGGGCCCAAAATAAAGGAGACTCTCACGAGGTGTGAACAAGAAGGGAAGACCCTGTCTGCCGTAGGGGTCCGTTTTTCCGTTCCATCTAGACCCTACTCTAAAGGGCAACGAGGAGAAAAGATTTGGTTCCGAAAGACTCAGGGATCTTTTCAAAACACCCAAAGTGAAGCCCCCTCCAGAGGCAGAGGAGAGGGAAGAAATGGAAGATGCCGCCCAGCCGGCAGAGGGGGTCCGCAAAATCAGGGTGACAGAGAGACCTTCTCTGGAAAACCCTTCCAGCACTCCTGAGTGCAGGCCCGGCTGTCCTACTCTGGAGGCAGTCGGGGGTCACTTGGCTTTATACCCAGAGGCCTGGCTAAATCTTACATCAGATTACTGGGTAAAAAGCATAGTTACCAGAGGCTACAACATCCCCTTCATAAAAATACCACCAAACTCCAAAAAACTCCCAGATGTTCCACCCAGTGTGCGAGACAAAGCAACCATAGAGATAGGAAGGTTGCTCGAAAACAGAGTCATCCAATCAGTCCCAGCGGACCAAATAGGATCCGGAACTTACTCAAGGTTCTTTTTAGTTCCAAAGAAAACAGGGGACTGGAGGCCAATTTTAGACCTCAGCAAGTTAAATACCTTTGTGAAAAAGGAAAAGTTCCGGATGGTCACGCTTCAGTCAATCCTTCCTTTTCTGCAAAAGGGCGACTGGATGTGCTCTATAGATCTTAAAGACGCGTACTACCATATCAAAATGGCCAGGGCGTCCAGAGATCACTTGCGCTTCCGGCTGGGAGCTAGTCATTTCCAGTTTCGCGCTCTGCCCTTTGGTCTCACCTCAGCCCCCAGGGTGTTCACCAAATGCATAGCAGTAGTAGCGTCTCACTTGAGACGAAGGGGATTCCAGGTGTTTCCTTATCTAGACGACTGGCTCCTTTCCGCCACCACCAAGTGTCGTCTTCTAGAAGACAGGGACTACAACATCAGTCTTTGCTCTTCACTAGGCATAACGGTGAATTTTGGAAAATCTGTCTTATCGCCGTCACAGCGTATCTTATTTATAGGAGCACAGCTAGACACTTCCCTGGCTCAAGTTACTCTCCCCCCATCAAGATTATCAGACCTCAGGCATCAAATTTCGCGCCTTCTTCACAACAACAGAGTCCCTGCACGACAAGTATTAAGAGTGCTAGGCTTGATGGCAGCATCCCTTCTTGTAGTTCCTTTAGGCAGGATGCACATGAGGATCCTTCAATGGATGCTATTCGCCCAGTGGTCGTATCTACAACTTCCACTGTCTCACGAAATCTTGATCACGAATTATTGCAAGAAGGATCTCTTGTGTTAGATACACAGTCAAGAGCTAACACTAGGACGACCCTTTGTATTACCCAGTCCGGTAGCAACTCTAACCACGGATGCTTCCCTGATAGGGTGGGGGGGATTCTTTCAGGGACAAACAGTCCAAGGTCCGACTTGGAGTACAATCTGCACATCAATGTTCTAGAGCTGAGGGCAGTGTTTCTAGTGTTGCAACACTTTCACAAGTCCTTACCTCGGGGAACAGTGACAGTTCAGACAAACAACATGTCAGTGGTCTGGTACATAAACAAGCAAGGGGGAACCAGATCTTACCCGTTATGCAGAGAGGCCCTCAGAATTTGGCAATGGGCAAAGTCCACTGGACGCTTTCTGATAGCAACGCACGTCCCGGGGACTTCCAACGTAATCGCGGACAGGTTGAGCAGAGCCATCCTGTTCCCTCACGAGTGGTCCCTCAAACCTCAAGTGGTGGAAGAGATCTTCCGCAGATGGGGCCAGCCTTGCTGCGACCTGTTTGCATCCCCTTTGAATGCCAAATGCAGAAGCTACTTTGCCCTGTTACCCCCACCAGGGGGTGTCCCCAGGGACGCACTGGTATACGAATGGCCCCCGGGTCTCCTTTACGCTTTTCCTTCTGTTCCACTAATTCCCAGGTTTTTGCAGAAAGCCAAACATCTGGACAGGACCATAATACTGATAGCCCCATTCTGGCCTCGACAAATCTGGTTTCCTTTCCTTCAATCCCATCAAGTGGAGGAACCATGGATACTGGACCCGGAGCCAGATCTGTTGACGTTCGTCGGATCCTTATGGTAAGACATAACTTCTTATTCTGATCATGGAACATATATGCCATATTTAGTTTTCTTAGGAACATTTTTAACTCAATAATTGCTTCAGTGTAATCAAAATATCTAGAAGGTACAAATTTCAACCCTTTCATACACAGGAAAAAGTGTTCCTTACTTATTTCAATTCCTGAAAAATTGTATATGTGATATCCTTGAAAGGTGTGGGTAACCCCATCTTGAATTATGTTCTCTACCATCTCTCCCTGTTGTTCCTGTTGCCTTTGCTCATCCATCCTTCCTGCTGGTCCCTCCCTGACTCTAGCCCCACATCCCATTGCTGCCGATATGGAAAAGAATGTGGTTCATGTACCTGTCTTCCATAATAACATCTGTTATCATCTCTCAAAATCCTTTCATACCTATGCTTTCCTTGGTAGACTTTAGTGTAACCTCCTGTTGTATTTTTTTTGTTATTCTCCCTTCTTATCGTCCTTCAAAATGTATGCCGTATTTTCCTTATATTCTTTCAAATCCCTTTCCATTTTTTACATTTAGTTTCAAACAATTTATTGCACATAAAATCCACATTTTGCATTTTTTATAATACAATCCCTCGTACTCTGAAAATAAACGGTCACTTTTAATTTTTCCATCTGATTTTTCAGCTTGTCCAATGAGCACGCTTAACTTAGCATCATTACTTTTGATAATTTTTTCATCATTTCCAACCCATATCTATTAAACATTTCCACAAATTCTGCTATCAATTTCTCATCATAATCAGTTCCAAAGGGAAATTTATAAACCCTCAAACCCTTTGGAACTACTTTTTCTTAACACATTCTGACAAATAACCATTTTCAAGTTGCAGTTTTTTAATAACAAACATTTTAGATTCGAAAGTAAAAATCATGTCTTTAACAGTGCTATTCAGTCTGTCATCACTTGTTTTAACAGCACCATGAGTTTTATCCAAATCAGTGTTGTCTGGAAACAAAAACTGTTTCCCCAACAAATAATCAAAACCAAAAACATGTCCAGTCTCATTATTATGTTCATTAGTTCTTTCAAAATTACTCACATATCCTCTGGTCGCTTTAGCATACCCATTTTGACTGTATACAACACGCTGGTTTCTATGAGCTAGACCGGACACTTAATCCACACTTTCTTGCAGCCCCAGTTCTCATAGCTTCTGTTAGCTCAGTGCTGGCTGTTGAAGAAATCGTCGTACCTTTGGGACTCCTCTGAACTGAATTAGACTCCTTCCTTTCTTGTACTGTTTCACTTCCACTTGAAACACTCAACGGCTGATCTGAAGTAGGAACTTCATTTGTCAGCAACCTTTGGGATACGGATCCGATCTCGGATCCGAGCCGGCAACTTTTACCACAGCATAGATCCGAGCTCCTAGCTCCTCCCTTTACCCATAATCCCCTGCCAACCCTAACTGACCTCAGATCTAGTTTGCCGCGCTTCAAGCCAATAAGCTGGATTTTGAGCTCCTGGCATTTGGAAGATTTTTTGTGAAAAAAAGCTAAGAAATTTTGTATTTTCTTGTGTGATTGAGTGAGTTTGTGTAGGTTCCCTATACCGAGTGTGGCCATAAGCTCTCACTGGCAGATGGCCACACTCGGTGCGTTAGGTGCCTTGGGGTTGAACATCTTTCTTCGGGATACACGATTTGTGCAGTGTTCAACCCCAGGGCACATAAGGACCGGAGATCGAAGCTGATTCTGGTGGGCCTTTTGCCCCCGGACTTGGCTCCGACCTCCGGTTCTTCGGTGGCCGCTACCCAGTCCTTGGTAGCGACCACCCCTGCCTCCCTTCCTCCAGTCGGGACTCAACCTCCCGTTTTGTCTCCGGAAGATAGGGAGGCCGGAAAAACCAAAAGGAAGGAGAAGCACCATAAGCGGCGGGCCGAGGACTCTTCCTCGGCCCCGCTCGCCAAGCGGGCTTCTCCTTCCAGGGTTTCTGGATCGCCTCCTCCTCGGCTCCGGTCCCCTTGTTTTTCACCGGGACCTGGGGAGGAGGCAACCCGGTCCCCGTCGAGGTCATCGAGGCGTCACTCTAGGTCTGCCTCGGTGGCCTCTTTGAGGTCTACTTTTAGTATGTCAGATGCAGACATGGACCGGATGATGAGGAGGTTCATCCAGGCCCAGCTGCAGATGGGAGTGCTCTTGCCTCCCCCCCCCCCTTCGGGGGGGAGCTCGACCCCTTTTTTTGCCCCAATCGCTCCTTCTCCATCCCGCTTCCCGGGTTCGGAGCACTCGGAGCCGAGCCGCGTCGGATCTGGGGGTGTGTCGGAACCAACAGTACTAGTTACTTCGGCTCCGACTGGTCCCTCGAGTTTGTCGGATCCGACCTCTCAGAGCCGTGGGTGGAGCTTCGGATCCGAGGGACTTTGTGTGACTTCGGCTTCGTCCCGGTCGGAGCACACGGGTCCTTCGGATCCGAGGGTCTCAGCCCCGGATCCGGTCCCCGCTTCGGATCCGAGTGGGAGCCGACTCTCGGAGCCTAATGAGAGTAGCTCCCCTCGGCTTTCGCGGTGGTGGAAAGGGCACTGTTGAGTGTATCCGGACCCCCGGTCCTGGCTTCGGCTCCTCCCTGCACTCCCTCTCAGCTGGTCTGGGCTCCCATCACCCGGCCTTCGGGACAGCCTGCTTCGACGTCTCTGGGTGTTCCTGCGGAACGTGATATTGCTGGTGAGTCTTCCTCGGACAGCCCCCCCGAGGAGGTACCTCACAAAGCCAAGTGTAAGAGGAGGCACATGGACTCCCCTGAGTCCCTTACCGAAGATACGGACTTAGATGAAGCGGAAGGCTCCCCAAGGTCACCCCCCCCGAGGATGTCTCCTTTGGAGACATCATGGAGATGCTCAGGATTAGGGGGGGGGTCTGCCCCTAAGGCTTCCTCCGATGAGTTTGTATTCCTAGAGGCATTTGAAGCAGGGCCATCTACCTCTTGGGTGTCCCCTCCCCCCGATCCCCTGGTGGACCTTATTGCCACCAGGGCTTGGAAGGAGCCGGACACTGTGGAGCCTATCCCCAAGTGCCCGGACAGGATCCTGAGTCCCCCTGCTGAGAGAACCCACTGGAGCAGAGGTCCCCCTGTGGATGCCATGTTGGTGGCGGCAGCCACCAAGAGAGAGCTGGCTCAGGAGAGCTCTGCGGTCCACCCTCCGAGTAAGGACTCTCGAGCGATGGACCACCTGGGGAAGCGGGTCTTTAGTTCAGCAACCTACTCCATGAGAGCGCTGAACTATATGTCACACGTCATCCGGATGCAGCGGGATCTAATAAAAGAATATGCTGCATCCCCCCAGAGTCCATGTCAGAAGGAGACAAGCATCTGTACTCCTCCCAAATGTCTACTCTGCATTCAGTTTCTAATACCTCTATGCAGCTCTTGTCACACGCCACTGAAGGAGCCGCTAGAGCTGGCGGAGCCGGCCTGGTAATCAGGCGTCAGGCCTGGCTCCGACACTGTGACTTCTCGGAACCCTTTAAGGCGTCATTCGCGAATGCCCCCTTTGATGGTTCTGCACTTTTTGGCAAAACCGTTTGCGACACCTTAGTCCAGAGCGAGAAAGACGGGAAGACGTTGTCTGCCATCGGAGTCCGCTTCTCTGCTCCCCAGAGGTCCTTTTCTAAGAACCAAAAGGGTCAGAAGAAGATGTGGTTCCGAAAATTGCATCAGTCCCAGTCTGCTCCGGACAACCAGTCCTCTCGTGGCAGAGGAGGACAGGGAGGACGCCGCCCAAGAGGCAGAGGGGGTCCCAGAAACTTTGGGTCCAGAGAACCCTTCTCTGAGAGGCCCACGCAGAACCCCCTGAGGGGTTGCCCGGCTGCTCCACTCTGGAGGCAGTCGGGGGGCGTCTTTCGAAGCACCTAGCAATGTGGGAGTCCATAACAACAGATCGCTGGTTGCTTTGCATCATTTCCAGAGGTTACCAAATTCCCTTTATTGTAACCCCCAAAATCAGAAGCCTCCCCGACGTACCACCTAATCAGAGGGAGGCAGCTGCTACAGAAATCCAGCAGCTTTTACAAAAAAGAGCCATCCAACCCGTCCCCCCAGATCAGTTCAGATCGGGGTTTTACTCCAGGTTCTTTCTGGTGCCAAAAAAGACGGGGGACTTGAGACCCATCCTCGATCTCTCTCTCCTGAACTTGGCAGTACCGAAAGAAAAGTTCTGAATGGTCACCTGACAATCTATTCTCCCCCTATTACGGGAGAACGATTGGATGTGCTCAATAGACCTCAAGGATGCGTACTTCCACCTTCTAGTGGACATACGCTCCAGGAGGTTCCTCCGCTTCCGGCTGAGAGCCAGTCATTTTCAGTTCAGGGCCCTTCCTTTCGGTCTCACCTCAGCCCCCAGGGTGTTCACCAAAGTCTTAGCGGTCATAGCGGCCCACCTGAGGCTTCAGGGAATTCAGGTCTTTCCGTACCTGGACGACTGGCTCCTCATTGCCCCAACAAGGCATCTACTCTGTTCAGGCAGGGATTACTTCCTCGACCTTGCTCCATGTCTAGGGTTAACTATCAACATGACCAAATCTTCTCTAGTCCCCTCACAGCTGATAGATTTCATAGGGGCTAAATTGGATTCCAGGGTAATGCTTGCCTTCTTAACCCCCGATCGGCTTCAGAACCTGAGGTTGCATGTCAAGGCCATTCTCATTCTTTCCGCTCCACCTGCGGAATTGATCCTGAGGGCTCTAGGGTCCATGGCGGCAGCTATTCCTCTACTACATCTAGCCCGCCTAAATATGAGGGTTCTGCAATGGACCCTCCAAGTACAATGGCCCCTGTCTCGCAACTCCCTGTCTCATCCTATTCCCCTAAGCAGGGCTTGCAGAACGTCGCTCATGTGGTGGCTCTGGTCCCCGAGTCTCCACATGGGACGACCATTTTCGATGCCTTCCCCCGTCACCACAGTGACCACGGATGCCTCTCACCTGGGGTGGGGGTGGGGGGCACTATTCAGGCAGAACGGTCCAAGGCACGTGGAACGACACAGAGACCTCCTTGCATATCAATGTCTTAGAGATGAGGGCGGTGCTTTTGATGTTGCAGGCACTTCACAGCTTTCTACCGATTGGGACAATTGCAGTACAGACAGACAACATGTCAGTTGTCTGGTACATCAACAAACAGGGGGGAACCAGGTCTTATACCCTTTGTCGCGAGGCCATGAGAGTGTGGGAATGGGCGATTTCCACCAACCGCTTTCTTATTGCAACGCACATTCCGGGACGGTCCAACATTCTAGCAGACAAGCTCAGTCGTTCGATCCTGACTCCGTACGAATGATCTCTCAATCCCCTAGTAGTGAAACAAATATTTGCCCTATGGGGGCAACCCTGTTGTGATCTTTTTGCCTCTCCTTCAAATACCAAATGCAACAGTTACTTTGCTCTAATTCCCCCTCAGGGGGAGTCCCCGAGAGACTCTCTAGTACATGCTTGGCCTCCCGGTCTCCTTTACGCTTATCCCCCGTTGCCCATGATGCTGAAACTCCTACAGAAAGCCAGTCGGCTGGTGAGCAAAATGATCCTGATTGCCCCATTCTGGCCTCGTCAAACATGGTTCCCGTACCTGTGGTCTCACCTAATTCATCTACCATGGATTCTAGATCCACTCCTGGATCTCATTACCCACCCTCTGGGTCTCCAGACTCCCAACCTGGTCAACCTCAAGCTGACGGCTTGGTTGCTCCAGTTCCACTCCTGATTAGGACTCCCGGAATCTCCTCACCAGTCAAAGCCATCCTAGTAGCAGCACATAAACCTTCCACCAGAAGAGTCTATCGAAGCAAGTGGAAGCGTTTCTCCATCTGGGCGGAGCACCATCACTTGGATCCTTTCACGTCGCCTCTCACGTCGGTTTTGGAGTTCTTAACTACCCTTTTCATCAGGGGGCTAGCTGCTCTACAGTCAAGGTACAAGTGGCAGTGATTTTGCATTATCATGTAGGGCATGAATCAGGCCCTCTGATGACTGCTAAGCTTTGTAAAGCGTTCCTCAAGGGTGCTTTCCTTCTCAGACCTCCAGTCAGTGAGGTAGTACCCCCATGGGATTTGTCCTTGGTCCTCCAAGCCTTGACTAGCCCCCCTTTCGAGCCGGCGGCCACGGTTGATCTTAAATATCTCTCTTGGAAAACAGCCTTCTTAGTGGCCATTACTTCAGCTAAAAGGGTTTCTGAACTTCAGGCTCTATGTGTTAAGCCGCCTTATTTGTCCTTCCATCCAGATAGAGTTTACCTCAGGATCAATCCGTCTTTTCTGCCTAAGGTGTCTTCAGAAGCTAATATTAATCAATCCATTAATCTTCCCGTGTTCTTTCCCCATTACCAGAACAAAGGAGAATATAAACTGCATTCCTTGGATATGCACAGACAATTACATTTTTATACTCATCGAACTGCTGCTCATAGGCAATTTGACCAGTTGTTTGTCTCCTTTGCCAAAACAAGTTTAGGCAAGTCAATTTCTAAAGTTACTGTATCACGGTGGATAGCTAATTGTATCCTCTTAGCATACCAGAGTTCGGGAAGGCCTGCACCTCAAGGGGTTCGAGCTCATTCTACTAGGGCCGTCGCTGCTTCGGCGGCTTTTAAATCTAGGGTTTCCTTAGATGATATTTGTTCCGCAGCCACTTGGGCCTCATCTCATACTTTTATCAGCCATTACAAACTGGATGTCATCTCCAGAAGTAGGGCATCCTTTGGCTCTGCAGTGCTCCGGAATGTTCTTCCATAAAGGCCACCCAGGATTCAGGTAGCTGGGGACTCTGTCCCAAAGGTTGCTGACAAATGAAGTTCCTACTTCAGATTTAGAAGTTATATACTCACCATAACGTTCCATCTGAGTAGGTATCTTCATTTGTCTGCAACCACCCCCCCCTCCTTCCCCCTGACCTTTAGGATCTGTCTTGGATTAGCCCCTTCCAGGGCACCTTTACATTGCTTATATCGGGCAAACTTGATCTGAGGTCAGTTAGGGTTGGCAGGGGATTATGGGTAAAGGAAGGAGCTAAGAGCTCGGATCTATGCTGTGGTAAAAGTTACCGGCTCGGATCCGAGATCGGATCCGTATCCCAAAGGTTGCAGACAAATGAAGATACCTACTCAGATGGAACGTTATGGTGAGTACATAACTTCTAATTCCTCTCTCGTCCCGCAGCTGATGACATCACTCTCTAGGGACGAATGCCGTTTCCTTTTACAATAACCTCCTTTGCCCAATTCTTCTGGCTGGGTAAGGAGCTCAATCAGTCTAGTGAGTTCCCTTTTGACGATGGCCAGTTCCGAATGAACTCAGTTGAGTTCCTCACGCTGCACAGGGGAAAAAATGGTTGGTATGTTCTCAAGTGAATCCATGGTGCTACGGCTCCAAACAGCAACTAAAACCACAAACTTGAGCCTAAACTGCTGTTAAAACAAGTGATGACAGACTGAATGCACTGTTAAAGACATGATTTTTACTTTTGAATCTAAAATGTTTGTTATTAAAAAACTGCAACTTGAAAATGGTTATTTGTCGGAATGTGTTAAGAAAAAAGTAGTTCCAAAGAGTTTAAGGGTTTATAAATTTCCCTTTGAATTAATTATGAGAAATTGATAGCAGAATTTGTGGAAATGTTTAATAGATATGGGTTGGAAATGATGTAAAAAATTATCAAAAGTAATGATGCTAAGTTAAGCATGCTCATTGGACAAGATGAAAAATTAGACGAAAAAATTAAAAGTGACCTTTTATTTTCAGAGTACAAAGGATTGTATTATAAAAAAATGCAAAATGTGGATTTTAAGTGCAATAAATTGTTTGAAACTAAATGGAAAAAAATGGAAAGGGATTTGAAAGAATATAAGGAAAATAGGGCATACATTTTGAAAGACGATTAGAAGGGAGAATTACAGAAAAATACAACAGGAGATTACACTAAAGTCTACCAAGGAAAGCATAGGTATGAAAGCATTTTGAGAGATGATAAAGGATATTATGGTATACAGGTACATTAACCACATTCTTTTCTATATCAGCAGGAATGGGATGTGGGGCTAGAGTAAGAGAGGATCCAACAGGAAGGATGGATGAGCAAAGGCAACAGGAACAACAGGGAGAGATGGTAGAGAACATAATTCAAGATGGGGTTACCCACACCTTTCAAGGATACCACATATACATTTTCTCAGGTATTGAATTAAGTAAGGAACACTTTTCCCTGTGTATGAAAGGTTTTAAATTTGTACCTTCTAGATATTTTGATTACACTGAAACAATTATTGAGTTAAAAATGTTCCTAAGAAAACTAAATGTGGCATATAAGTTCCATGATCAGAATATAGGTGAGAGGGATAGGTTTAAGAATTAATCCAATGTTAAGAGTGTTTTTAACCCACCCTTAGATCCAACCTTGAATATCTTGGAAAAAGCCATTATGGAAGATGTATATAGGTTGAAAGCCAGAGAACGACACAATCTCATGATACAAAATCGGAGTGAGAAGGAAAATGAAATCTTGAAAGAGTTGAGAAATGATAAGGCAAAAAGAATCATACAACCAGACAAAGGGGGTGGCATGGTTGTATATGACACTCTTCAATATTCACAGAAAAATATCAAAATGTTAAATGATTGATTTACTTATTCACCATCCTCTATTAATGAGATAAGTATTAGTCAAAGGAGGATTGAGTTTTATCTAGAGGAATATTTATTAGAGGAAAGAATATCATCAGATTTATACAATTTCTTGAAGGCAAAGAATCCAATAGTGGCTAGTATGTTTGGGATCCCCAAGATCTATAAGGGGCTTGAAAATTTGTCATTTAGACCAATAGTGTCAGGTTGGGGGGGGTCTAAGACTTATCCATTCAGAGTAGTGATAGATAAATGGTTGAAAAGGCAAGTTTTGAATGCAGAACATTTACTCGTGGATTTGTGGGATTTTTTGAGGAGGATTGGTGAAGAATTATGGGACAAAAATTAATTTTTTCTTACCATCGACATTGTAGATTTGTACACCTCAATTCCAAAAAAAGAAGGAATGGAATGGTTCAATGAGAGTTTACATAAGAATACCAAACTTATGGATGACAAGATAGATTTAATTATTGAATTTATGGAGATAGTGTTGGACCACAATTACATATTCTTTGAAGGAGAATATTTTAAACAACACAAGGGTGTAGCTATGGGGGCCTCTTGTGCCCCACATATATGCCAATTTAGTTCTACTTGAGTGGGAACATAATAAGGTTTTTAAGAGTGGGTTTTTTCAATACATGAATTTGTATGTAAGGTTCCTGGATGATATTTTTATTTTATGGCAGGGTCCAGAGAATAAGATCCAGGATTTGTTCAAGTATTTGAATGGAAGTCCTGATTTTTTAAGATTTACATATGAATACAAAGACAGTGGTATAAATTATCTAGACACCTACATTCAAAAGGTTAATAATGCTTTTACATCTAAGGTGTTTAGGAAACCCACTTTTAGTAACTCTTATTTACAGCACACCAGTAGTCATCCTCCACATTAAAAAAGTAGTATAATTAAAGGGCAACTCATTCGGGTAGCCAGAATGACATCCAATGAGGAAGACGTGGATGAGGAACTGCTCAAAGTAGCCAACTTATTTAAAGAAAGGGGGTACCCCATTAAAATTATTTTAGATCATGTAAAATATGTAAGGAATGAGTGGGGAAAGAAATATACGCCCCTATTAGGTAACCCATATACTATTACTGAAGACAAACAAAGTGAAGGGGAAAAATTTGAAAGAGCTATGGTGGTTCCTTACAGTGGTAAAGCATACGAGGTGAAAAAAATAGTAGAAGACAGTTGGGCCATTTTAAGGAACAATCCAAAGTTGTGAGCGGTAGTGGGTTCTAAACCCACTTTTGTATACAAGACAGGAACAAATTTGAAAAAATGTTTTGAGGAAGTACCAAAACACAAGGGAACTTACAGTATGACAAGATGTGGTACTTGTTCTCAATGTAAATATATATGTACAAAGGAGAGTGTTATTATAGCCAATTCTTTAAAAACATGGGTGAGATTTGATAGGGGTAATTGTCAGACTACTGGAGTGGTGTATTTAGCTATGTATAAATCCTGTCCCAGTTTTTATGTAGGTAAGACTGAGAGGCGGTTAAGGGACAGGAACAGGATATATGAACACACATATCAAATATCCACTGTTAACATGAATAATGCATTATACAAGCATTCTGTTGTCTGCCCTAATTTTTCAGAATTTGAGTTTGCTATATTAGAAAGAGTGTTGCAAAATCCAAGAGGAGGTGACTTTAGAAGTCACATTGAGGAAGGAGAGGTAAGGTGGCAGATTTAGTTACAGGCGAGTCAAGATTTAGAACTTAATGATAAGATTTCCATCAAGCCCTTGTTACACAAAAAAGCAGCTTTCATGAGATAATTCATACTTGTTTTAGGTTTTATAAATATTATATACATATTTTTATTATAAGGTACTATATTCTTGTATATTTATGGTTTTATACATGGTTGTATTAAAGAACATAGAGTTTTAGCAGTTTAATTTTAATATATGATACATTGTATTTTAATTTGTATACGGAATGTGTCTCCTTATGTAGTTAGTTGTATGACGTCACTAATTATTTAAGGGTAAATTTGTTAAGTTGTGATAGATTCTGAAGAAATCCTTATTCTAAAGGGAAGAAAGTGCTCAGTCTGAATTTGTGGATCTGTTTATAATAAATTGGGACAATTTTGTGTATCTGGCTGTAGCAGTGTATTTTTTATTATTTTTTAGTGATTGTTACACTGGTCTTGGCTAAAGTTTGTGGTTTTAGTTGCTGTTTGGAGCCTTAGCAGCATGGATTCACTCGAGGAGATACCAACCATTTTTTCCCCTGTGCAGTGTGAGGAACTCAACTGAGTTCATTCGGAACTGGCCATCATCAAAGGGGAACTCACTAGACTGACTTGAGCTTTTTACCCAGCCAGAAGAATCGAGCAAAGGAGGTTATTGTAAAAGGAAATGGCATTCGCCCCTAGAGAGTGATGTCATCAGTTGTGGGACAAGAGAGGAATAGCCGTTGAGTGTTTCATGTGGAAGTGATACGGTACAAGGAGGGAAGGAGTCTAATTCAGTTCAGAGGAGTCCCAAAGGTACGACGATTTCTTCAACAGCCAGCACTGAGGTAACAGAAGCTATGAGAACTGGGGCAAGGCCCAAACAAGCAGGTTCCGTTGTTCGGCAGCAAGAAAGTGTGGATTTAGTGTCCGGTGTAGCTCATAGAAACCAGCGTGTTGTATGCAGTCAAAATGAGTATGCTAAAGCGACCAGAGGATATGTGAGTAATTCTGAAAGAACTAATGAACATAATAATGAGACTGGACATGTTTTTGGTTTTGATTATTTGTTGGGGAAACAGTTTTTGTTTCCAGACAACATTGATTTGGATAAAACTCATGGTGCTGTTAAAACAAGTGACGACAGACTGAATGGCACGGTTAAAGACATGATTTTTACTTTCGAATCTAAAATGTTTGTTATTAAAAAACTGCAACTTGAAAATGATTATTTGTCGGAATGTGTTAAGAAAAACGTAGTTCCAAAGGGTTTAACGGTTTATAAATTTCCCTTTGGAATTGATTATGATGAGAAATTGATAGCAGAATTTGTGGAAATGTTTAATAGCTGTGGGTTGGAAATGATGGAAAAAATTAGCAAAAGTAATAATGCTAAGTTAAGCATGCTCATTGGACAAGATGAAAAATTAGACGAAAAAATGAAAAGTGACCTTTTATTTTCAGAGTACGAAGGATTGTATTATAAAAAAAAAATGCAAAATGTGGATTTTAAGTGCAATAAATTGTTTGAAACTAAATGTAAAAAAATGTTAAGGGATTTGAAAAAATATAAGGAAAATAGGGCATACATTTTGAAGGATGATAAGAAGGGAGAATTACAGAAAAATACAACAGGAGGTTACACTAAAGTCTACCAAGGAAAGCATAGGTATGAAAGGATTTTGAGAGATGATAACAAAGGATATTATGGTAGACAGGTACACGAACCACATTCTTTTCCATATCGGCAGGAATGGGATGTGGGGCTTGAATCAGAGAGAGAGATCAGCAGGAAGGATGGATGAGCAAAGGCAACAGGAACAACAGGGAGAGATGGTAGGGAACATAATTCAAGATGGGGTTACCCACAACTTTCAAGGATACCACATATACAATTTTTCAGGAATTGAATTAAGTAAGGAACACTTTTCCCTGTGCATGAAAGGGTTGAAATTTGTACCTTCTAGATATTTTGATTACACTGAAACAATTATTGAGTTAAAAATGTTCCTAAGAAAACTAAATTTGGCATATATTTTCCATGATCAGAATATAGGTGAGAGGGATAGGTTTAAAAATGGACCCAAGGTTAAGAGTGTTTTTAACCCACCCTTAGATCCAACCTTGAACATCTTGGAAAAGGCCATTATGGAAGATGTATATAGGTTGAAAGCATGAGAACGACACAATCCCATGATACAAAATCTGAGTGAGAAGGAAAATGACGTTTTGAAAGAGTTGAGAAATGATAAGGCAATAAGAGTCATGCGACTAGACAAAGGGGGTGGTATGGTTATGTATGACACCCTTCAATATTCATTGAAAATTTTCAAAATGTTAAATGATTCATTTACTTATCCACCATCCTCTATTAATGAGATAAATATTAGTCAAAGAAGGATTGACATTTATCTAGAGGAATATTTATTAGAGGAAAGGATATAATCAGATTTATACAATTTATTGAAGGTAAAGAATCCAATAGTGCTACTATGTTTGGGATCCCCAAGATCCATAAGGGGCTTGAAAATTTGTCATTTAGACCAATAGTGTCAGGTCGGGGGTCTAAGACTTATCCCTTCGGAGTAGTGATAGATAAATGGTTGAAAAAACAAGTTTTGAATGCAGAACATTTACATAGGGATTCGTGGGATTTTTGGGGAGGATTAGTAAAGAATTATGGGACAAAAATAATTTTTTTTCTTACCATCGACATTGTAGATTTGTACACCTCAATTCCAAAAAAAGAAGGAATGGAATGGTTCAATGAGAGTTTACATAAGAATACCAAACTTATGGATGACAAGATAGATTTAATTATTGAATTTATGGAGATTAGTGTTGGACCACAATTACATATTCTTCAAAGGAGAATATTTTAAACAACACAAGGGTGTAGCTGTGGAGGCCTCCTGTGCCCCCATATATGCCAATTTAGTTCTACTTGAGTGGAAACATAATAAGGTTTTTAAGAGTGAGTTTTTTCAATACATGAATTTGTATGTAAGGTTCCTGGATGATGTTTTTATTTTACGGAAGGGTCCAGAGAATAAAATCCAGGATTTGGTCAATTATTTGAATGGAAGTACTGATTTTTTAAGATTTACATATGAATACAAAGACAGTGGTATAAATTATCTAGACACCTACATTCAAAAGGTTAATAATACTTTTCCATCTAAGGTGTTTAGGAAACCCACTTTTAGTAACTCTTATTTACAGTACACCAGTAGTCATCCCCCACATCAAAAAAGTAGTATAATTAAAGGGCAACTCATTTGGGTAGTCAGAATGACATCCAATGACAATGATGTGGATGAGGAACTGCTCAAAGTAGCCAACTTATTTAAAGAAAGGGGGTACCCCATTAAAATTATTTTAGCTCATGTAAAATATGTAAGGAATGAGTGGGGAAAGAAATATAAGCCCCTATTAGGTAACCCATATACTGTTATTGAAGACGAACAGAGTGAAGGGGAAGAAAATAAAGAATTTGAAAGAGCTATGGTGGTTCCTTATAGTGGTAAAGCATACGAGGTGAAAAAATTAGGAGAAGACAATTGGGCCATTTTAAGGAACAACCCAAAGTTGTGGGCGGTAGTGCGTTCTAAACCCACTTTTGTATACAAGACAGGAACAAATTTGAAAAAATGTTTTGAGGAAGTGCCAAAACACAAGGGAAGGTACGGTACGACAAGATGTGGTACTTGTTCTCAATGTAAATATATATGTACAAAGGAGAGTGTTATAGCCAATTCTTTAAAAACATGGGTGAGATTTGATAGGGGTAATTGTAAGACTACTGGAGTGGTGTATTTGGCTATGTGTAAATCCTGTCCCAGTTTTTATGTAGGTAAGACTGAGAGACAGTTAAGGGACAGGATATATGAACACACATATCAAATATCCAGTGGTAACATGAATAATGCATTATACAAGCATTCTATTGTATGCCCTAATTATTCAGAATTTGAGTTTGCTATATTAGAAAGAGTGTTGCAAAATCTAAGAGGAGGTGACTTTAGAAGTCACATTGAGGAAAGAGAGGTAAGGTGGCAGATTAAGTTACAGGCGAGTCAAGATTTAGGACTTAATGATAAGATTTCCATCAAGCCGTTGTTACACAAAAAAGCAGCTTTCATGAGATAATTCATAGTTATAAGTTTTAGGTTTTATAAATAGTATATACATATTTTTTATTATAAAGTACTATATTCTTGTATATTTATGGTTTTATACATGGTTGTATTAAAGAACATAGTTTTAGCAGTTTAATTTTAATATATGGTACATTGTATTTTAATTTGTATAAGGAATGTGTCTCCTTATGTAGTTAATTGTATGATGTCACTAATTATTTCATTATTTAAGGGGAAATTTGTTAGGTTGTGATAGATTCTGATGAAATCCCTATTCTAAAGGGAAGAAATTCTGAATTTGTGGATCTATTTATAATAAATTGGGACAATTTTGTGTATCTGGCTGCAGCAATGTATTTTTTATTATTTTATATTGATTGTTACACTGGTCTAGACTCAAGTTTGTGGTTTTTATCTTAATTGTTCCTTTACTTCTTTTATCCACTCAGCCTCCTTATTGTGCTCGTCTGGGTCCTCATAGATATTTCTCCAGAATGCATTAATTTCCTTTGTTCTTGGTGGTATCTCAACTATTGCTGTTTTCATTCCTGTTTACCTACAGAATTTTTTTGGGTAATTCCTAAAGTGTTTATTTTGTTTTCCTTTCTTTGTATTTCTCAGTATATCTCCTACGTTTTTAAACCTGCTGAGAGATTTCTATTTGATTTATAAGAGGTAATATAACTCAGATCAAGATCTGTTTTGATGTATTTTTAATCTGAAGTAGTTGACTTCATTTGGTCTTCAACCTGTGGGATACGGATCCAGTACGGATCCGAGCCAGCAAGTTCATGAGCAACTGCTCCGAGCTCCAAGCTCCTCCCCTACCCATAATACACCACTACCACCTTCCTTCCCACAGATCTCGTTTGCCGTGTTTGCGATCAGCATCGAGATCTCCGAGCTCCAGGTATCGTAAGCACTTAGAGTTTTTTTCTGGTGATAGGATTTACAGTTTTAGTGTTAGTGAGTCAAGATAGTACCCCTCTCCAACCCCCTTTTGCTGTGCGTCGTGTTGAAGAGTTAAAAAAAAAAAAAAAAAAAAAGTTAGTCAGTGATTCCACCCCTTCCCCGAGTGTGTAGTTTAGTAGGTAGTTTAGACCGTTATGGCTGATTAGCCTAAACAAGTTTTCAGGAAATGCACAGAGTGTGGCCACAAGTTGTTGCCTGCCGACGGCCACACTCTGTGCATTGTCTGTCTGGGTGTGTCCCACCTTTCTGTAGATTGCAGTGTGTGCGGGTTTTAACCCGTGAGCCCTGAGGGACCGCAGGGCTAAACTTGTTTTGAAGGGCCTCCTCCCTACCATTGAGGCGGTCACTTCTTCTTCTCCTGCGGTCACAACTGTGACCACTCCTTCGGTCCCTGTTGCTATTTCTAGCTCTGTCTCTCCCTCTCTGGCTGGGGATCAACCTCCCTCTTCTAGGCCTAGGGAAGGGGATTCCAGTCATTCTAAAAAGCATGACAGAGATCACAAGGCCGAGAAACATAGGAAGAGGCCCCCAGATCGTTCCACCCCAGCGGGGCCTCCCCGTAAGGTTCATGTTATTTCTAGACCTATCTCCTCTTGGCTCTGATCTCCATATTTCTCTCCAGAGCCGGAGGAGCCGAGGTCTTCCTCCAGGGCGTCGGCACGCTGACCGGCTAGGTCAGAGTCCGTTGCCTTGTCGCTCTCCACCTGTAGCCTCTTGGAGTTAGACATAGATAAGATGATGATAATGTTTATTCGGATGCAGATCCAGATGGGAGGCCTCCCAGCTCCCTCTCCCGTAGGAGGGGGTAGCTCGCTCTCCTTCTTTTCACTAATTTCTCCTTCTCCGCTCTGTCTGTCCACTTCGGAGTACATGGATCCAAGGATTTTCGGAGTCATGGCATCAGCGCCGATGGTACTTGTTACCTCAACACCAGCCGTTGCCATGAGTTCATTCTATCCAACTAGTTTGGATCCCAGCATCTCTCTGAGCCATAGCCTGGACATCTGATCCGAGGGGGTGGAGGTTTACCCATTGGCGCCAACTTTGTCGGATCCGGGCCATCCCCTCTGCATTCCGCCTCCCTCGGAATCGGCTCCGGTTCACTTGTCATACCCGGGGAGAGCGACTGCTGTGTTGGAGTCCCAGGTGGTCCACTCTCCCTTGGCTTTCGATGTAGTGGAAAGGGTTCTCTCTGTCGGATCGAGACTCCTGACAATTTCTTCTGCTTCTACCCCAACTCCCCCTGGTTCTGGTGCGACTTCTGTCATCTTATCCATGGGACAGTCCATGTCCAAAGTGCTCTAGATGGGTTCCCTTGAGGAACATCTGTACGGTTGTGAGCCCTCTCCGGAGAGTCCCACTGGAGAGATTCCCCGCAAGCATACGTGGAAGAGGAGGCACTTGGACTCCTCCCCAGAGTCCCTCACCAAGGTCACCGATTTAGAGGAAGCAGAAGGTTCCCCCAGATCACCTCCTGAGGATGTCTCCTTTGGAGACATCATGGAACTATTGTGCCAGCGTGGAGGTTGGTCTGCCCCAAAACCTTCCTCGGATGAGTTGGTGTTCCTGGAGGTCTTTGACTTGGGCCCATCTACTTCCTGGGTGGCCTTTCCCGTGGACTTCCAGGTGGACTTAATCACTTCATGGGGTTGGAAGGAACCGGACAATGTGGAGCCTATCCTGAAATGCCCAGACAAAATTTTAAGCCCCCCTTCTGCAGACCTGCATGGAACAAGGGTTCTCCTGTAGAAGCGATGGTGGTATCAGCGGCCACCAAAAAGGAACTGGCTCAAGAAAGTTCCTCGGTCCATTCCCCTGACCGAGAGTCCCGTTTGATGGACCATTTAGGGAAGTGCACATATGCATCAGCAACCTTCTCTGTAAGGGCGCTGAACTACTTGGCCCATATTATCCAATTGCAGCGTGACCTTGTCAAGGAATTTGCTGAGTTGCCCTCGGGGTCCACTTTACTGGAGGATACGAACATGTTTTCCACAAGAATGGCCACTCTTACAGCTGTATCTAATATGTCCACGCGCCTTCTCTCTCATGCTAACGAGGGAGCGACTAGAGCTGCTAGGTCTGGCATTTCCATGAGGCGCCACGCCTGGCTTAGATTGTGTCAGTTCTCGGATGCCCTTCAAGGTGTCATTTGCAAATGCCCCTTATGACGGTTCTTCCCTGTTTGGTAAGACCGTCCGCAACACATTGGTCCAGAGCGAGAAGGATGGGAAGACACTGTCTGCTGTCGGAATCCACTTCTCTAACCCTCAAAGATCCTTTTCCCAGAATCAGAGAGGGCAAAAAAAGATGTGGTTCCGAAAGTCTTAGTATTCCCAGGACGCTCAGGATTCATCTTCCCCTAGAGGCAGAGGAGGTCAAGACAGACGCCGCCCTTGTGGCAGAGGGGGTCTGAAAAATTTTGGGTCTCAAAAACCGTTCCCGGCAGACCCATGCAACAACCCTGAGGGGTTGCCCGGCAGCCCTGCTCTGGAGGGAGTCGGGGGTCGCCTGTCATTGCACTTGACAGCATGGGAGTCCGTGTCATCAGACCGTTGGGTGCTACGAATAATATCCAGAGGCTATACAATTCCATTTGTGGTTCCCCCAGTACCACCCAAACACCTCCCGGACATACCACCCTGTGCAAAGGGAGGCAGCAGCACTAGAGGTTAAGAGGTTTTCGAGCTGTTAAAGAAACGAGCCATCAAATCCTTCCCCTGAGACCAGTTCAGATTCAGCATGTATTCCAGATTTTTTCTGGTGCCATAAAAGACAGGGGACCTCAGGACCATCCTGGACCTGTCAACCTTGAACCTGTCCATTGCCAAAGAAAAATTCCGGATGGTCACGTTGCAGTCCATCCTGCCTTACCTGCAAGGGATGGACTGGATGTGCTCGTTAGCCCTTCAGGATGCTTACTACCACATAAAGATACACAGGAGCTCCAGGAGGTTCTTCCACTTCCAGCTGGGAGCCAATCATTATCAGTTTTGAGCTCTACCCTTTGGTCTCACCACAGCCCCCAGGGTGTTCTCCAAGGTTATGGTAGTATCGGCTCACCTGAAACTCCAGGGGATTCAGGTCTTCCCTTTGCCAAGCCAGGGACTATTTTCTACATCTAGCAGATCATCTAGGCATTACAGTCAACGTTGCCAAATCTTGCCTACAACCTTAACAAATCATAGAATTTATCAGAGTATGGATAGATACCTTGCAGATAAAAGTCTTCCTAACCCCAGATAGAATTTGAAATCTGAGGTTGCATGTCTTGGCCATTGCTCACTTGTCTTGGCCAGCAGCGGAGGCAGTGTTACGAGCTCTCAGTTCTATGGCGGTCACAATTACACTTTTCCCATGCGCTCATTTGCACATGCGTGTAATACAGTGGAGTCTGGCAGTCCAGTGGTCATTGTTGGATCTTCCACTCAGTCACCCGCTACAGTTAAGCAGAGCCTGCAGAGCGTCCCTTCTGTGGCGGATGTACTCTGTGGATATTCTCAAAGGACACCCGTTTCTTGCAGCCCTGACCCAAGCCACAGTGACCACGGATGCATCCCAGCTAGGGTGGGGGGGGGGGCATTGCTCAGGAAGGACAGTCCAAGGCACATGGTCCCCGACCAAGACCAGCTTGCATATCAATGTTCTAGATATGAGAGCGGTCCTTTTAGCGTTGCAGCCCCTTCATGCCTCTCTTCCTCTGGGAACAATTGCAATCCAATCAAACAACATGTCAGTAGTCTGGTACATCAACAAGCAGGGAGGGGCCAGGTCCTACCCTCTTTGTCTCAAAGCTACGAGTGTTTGGGAATGGCTGATTTCCACCAGTCGCTTTCTGTTAGCAATGCATATACTGGGACGGTCCAATGTTCTAGCGGACAGGCTCAATCAGTCTATCCTGATACCTTATGAGTGGTGTCTGAATCCTTCATTAGTGGAACGGATCTTTCTAGAGTGGGCTCAGCCTTGCTGCGATCTCTTCGCATCTCCTTCCAACACGAAGTGCAGCGAGTTTTTCACTCTGAACCCCCCGCTGGGGGAATCCCCACAGAGACGCTCTAGTCCATGCTTGGCCTCCCGGCCTTCTGTATGCTTACCCTCCATTACCTGTTGTTCTGAGATTTTTGCAGAAAGCTCATCGACTTGGGAGCAAAGTCATCCTCATTGCCCCCTTTTGGCCTCGCCAAGTGTGGTTCCCTTTTCTCTGGTCTCATCTTCTAGCTCCTCCTTGGATCTTGGATCCCAATCCAGATCTCATATCTCACCCATCATTGGATCTTCACCCAAACCTGGTCAGTCTGAAGCTCATGGCTTGGCTGCTCCAATTCCCCTATTTGCCAGGACTCCCGCTTTGTCTTCTTCTGTTAAGTCTATCCTGGTGGCTGCTCTTAAAGATTCCACCAGGAAGATTAACCGTAGTAAATGGAAGTGTTTTTCCATCTGGGCTTCTCAAAGAAATTTGGATCCCTTCTCGGTCCCAGTCCCGGCCATCCTTGAATTCTTAGCAAATATTTTTTAATAAGGGGTCAGCTCATCTACAGTGAAGGTACAACTTGCAGCCATTTCCATTTTTCATGTTGATGAAAATATGTCTTCTTTGGCATTTTCTAGATTGTGCAAAGCCTTTATCAAAGGTATCTTTCTCTTGCATCCCCCAGTTAAGGACCCTGTTCCTCCGTGCAACCTTACTTTGATGCATCAAGCCCTAGTTGCTCCACCCTTTGAACCAGCAGCAACTGTAGGTCTAAAATTCCTATCCTGGAAGACAGCTTTTCTGATCGCTATCACTTCGGCCAGGAGAGTTTTCGAACTCCAGGCATTGTCTGTCAAGGTTCCATACATGTTTTTTCATAAGGACAGGGTCTCTCTTTGTACTAACCCATCCTTTCTTCCCAAAGTGGCCTCTGAAGCGAATATAAATCAAACTATCAATTTACCTGTTCTCTTTCCAAATTTCAAGAATAAAGGTGAATACACGTTGCATTTACTGGATGTTCATAGACAACCATGTTTTTACTTGCACAGAACCAAGTCCTTTTGAAAATCTGATAAGTTATTCATGTCCTTCTCTAAACCATTTTTGGGTAAACCCATTTCCAAGGTTACTGTTGCCAAATTGATTTCTCTCTGTATTTCTCAAGTGTACAAAGACAGGGGCTTGCCCCTTTCGGGGCAGGTTAGAGCTCATTCTACAAGGTTCATGGCTACGTCTGCGGCCTTCTGGTCCAGGGTATTCTTGGATGAAATCTGTTCTTTGGCTATTTGGTCCTCATCTCATACCTTTATTTCTCACTATAAATTGGATTTAGTCTCTAGAGGCCAGGCATCCTTTGGCTCCACGATATTTTGGAATATTCTTTCATGAGGGCCACCCTAGGGTATAAGTAGCTGGGGACTCTGTCCCACAGATTGAAGACCAAATGAAGTCAACTCCTTCAGATAAAGAAGTTATGTACTCATCATAATGTTCCATCTGAGTAGTTGTACTTCATTTGTCTTCAACCATCACTCCCACCTTCCCCCCAACCTGCTGGCTTTGTAGGTATTAGAGTATCTCCCTTTGGGGCTTTGTTGTGGAAGTTGAATTTTGATATTTGTTGGATCAGGTCCCTTTGTTAGGGGCAGCAAATTTGATCTGAGGGAAGGAAGGTGGTAGTGGTGTCTTATGGGTAGGGGAGGAGCTTAGAGCTCGGAGCAGATGCTCATGAACTTGCAGGCTTGGATCCGTGCCAGATCCATATCCCGCAGGTTGAAGACAAATGAAGTACAACTACTCAGATGGAATGTCATGGTGAGTACATAACTTCTTTTTTTAGCTCATTCACTTTTCTAATAATTTTTAGATTGATTTCCTTTTCTGTATTATTCCAGTAATGATACTACTCTTCTTTACTGTTTCACAAGTGTTTGTAGTTGGTGCTTCCATGGTGGTGACCTATTTGTCCCTTTATTTCCTTTACTAATTTATGCTTTCTTGGTAATCCCTTGTCTGATATTAATTTCACTGTATAATACATTCTGTTAATTTTTGTTAGATCACGTGTCTCTGTCTTTAAAGTTCCAGTTACTTTATTAATTTGGCTTATACATTTTTTGACTATCTGTGTCTTATTCACTTTTTGCAGCCTCTGTTTCTCATAAAAAATACAGGGCATAAATAACATGTTCTATGCAGACCGCCTCAAGGCCCTATCACTGTATTCTGTATTCTACAGGCTGTTGAGGGGAGATCTATGTCTGGCAGACAAGGTATTGTCAGTCATCACTTTGATGGACCTCCTGCATATCTACAAAACAAACAGCACAAGAATTACCCATTCTAAAGACTTGAACCTTGCCTGTGATATAAATAGGACCTGCTGGAGAGACATTAATGTTTCCCAGAGATTTTCTCTTTTCTGGAACAGGCTTTCTGTCGATGTGAAAGAGAGTTCCTCCCTAACCCAGTTCAAGTATATCTTGGACAATTGGATGTGGAACAGGAAATTCATCCCTGGTTTGACACCTGTGTTTCTAATGGACACAGGCAGCCTGTAACTGGTTCAATTATCAGGCTCCTGCTTGTAAATTTTTCATCTCTCAAAACCCTATTTACACTTATCAAGAGTACAAGAACTTGTCAGCGGTTTAGAATGCATGGCTAGCCTTTAAATGGCCCTTGCGGTAGTTGGCCTAGTAAACACCTATGAACCTATATATATAAATATATATATATCCAGTTCTATCAAATCTAGTAGGTCTTCTCTTAAATTATTTTCTTCCTGTTTGAGAGTTTCTTCTATTTTCTGCCCTCTCTGCCTCTGTGGAAATATCTTGGCTTTGAAATAACTGTGAGCTTTCATTTGTCTTTGTTTTCAACATTTAACTGACTTAACAAGTGATTTTCTCTACTACTGCACTGCTCTACTTCCTATGTCACTTCTTCAAGATGTAGCTGTTTTTATAAACCGCCATTCTGAAGTGGCCTTTACATGTGGGATTCCCATTCAAATCCTTTACTTTGTAAATGATCTGTCACTTCATTTTCAGTTTCCTCCATTTCTGTGTCAAAGTGTGTACTTGTGACTACATTAGACTTGTGTGCTAAGGTGTGGTGCTGCAGTGTTCACCATGTACATCTTATCTGACCCTAACAAGAGGCTGTTGTGAGTGGGAGGTAGGCTGCTATGGGGCACGTGAAAAACCCTAGGCTCTCTGCTGGAGGGGCAGTGAACCACCAGATTATTTGATTATGTATTGTTTCAGAGATGCTGAGATGCATATCCCAGCTGATACTGCTTTTTTTCTTTTGTGGTTTCATTTCCTGTCGTCATCCTCCTGTAGGATTATTCATAAGAGGTACCTATTGAGAATGGCATTTTTCTTGTTCCTGTTTACACAGATCTCTGTGTAGTGCAAATTCTTAATTCCTGAGTACACCATTTCTGAGATATGTCATAAAGAATTACAGTTCAAAGCTAACCACCTATCATTATGAATATATACATTATGTGAAGCAACTATAGGGATATGATTAATAATTTTAACTATATTGCATAGAAAATCTGGTTATCCCCCCCAAAAAAAAAATACCTGAATATAGTACATTTGGAAAAAACACACAACCTCAAACTGAAATTGCTTTAAGTTTGTTTAACTTCCTATGCCAGTTGACTAGAAATGGTTGCCTTGTTATCTTTGTCTCAGTCTTATTTATCACTAAATCCTTCTACCTTTCTCAGCACCCTAACAGTAGTTTGTTTCCTTGGCCTTCCCTTCCAAGAGTAGTGCTATCCTAGCCAAGAGACTATAGCAGGTACCATTCTCAAGGCATTACGGTAGCAGTCTATTTATCCTGCCTGTCCTTTCATCCTCTGATCAGTTAATTGTGTTAGCTGTTTCCTCCTGCCTAATCTGCCAGTGATTATAGCAACCTAACCTTCTCTCTTCCTGTCTTTCACCCATGTCATTGGCTTTCACTCTCCTCTGCTTCTGTGATTACTACATTCTGCCTCTACTCATCTCCCTTCTGTCAGTGATTGTAACTCTGGCCTCCACTTTCTGTCACCTGTTAAAGACTAGTGCCCTTAGCCATGACCAGAACATTTTCTTCTTCTTCTTTCTGCTGCTCCTGTCAGGGGTCGCAACAGCAGATCAACTGTTTCCATTTCTTCCTGTCCTCTGCATCTTGCTCTGTCACACCAACCATCTGTATGTCCTCTCTCACCACATCCATAAACCTTATCTTAGGCCTTCCTCTTTTTCTGTTACCTGGCAGCTTCATCCTTAGCATCTTTTTCCCAATATACTCTGCATCCCTCCTCAGCACATGTCCAAACCAACGTAATCTTGCCTCTCTGGCTTTGTCTCCAAACCTTCCAACCTGGGCTGACCCTCTAATATACTTATTCCTAATCCTGTCTATCCTCGTCATATCCAGTGCAAATCTTAACATCTTCAAATCTGCCACATCAAGCTCTGACTCCTGCCTTTTTGTCAATGCCACTGTCTCCAACCCATATAACATAGCTGGTCTCACTACCCTCTTGTAGACCTTCCCTTTCACTCTTACTGGTACTCGTCTGTTAGAAATCACTCCTGACACTCTTCTCCACCCACTCCATCCTGCCTGTACTCTCTTCTTCACCTCTCTTCCACACTCACCATTACTCTGAACTGTTGATCCCAAGTATTTAAACTCATCCACCTTCGCCACCTCTACTCCCTGCATCCTCACCATTCCTCTATCCTCCCTCTCATTCACACACATATATTCTGTCTTAGTCCTGCTGACCTTCATTCCTCTTCTCTCTAGAGCATATCTCCACCTCTCCAATGTCTCCTCCACCTGTTCCCTACTCTCACTACAGATCACAATGTCATCTGCAAACATCATAGTCCATGGGGGCTCCTGTCTGATCTCATCTGTCAACCTGTTCATCACCATTACAAATAAGAAAGGGCTCAGAACTGAACCTTGATGTAATCCCACCTCCACCTTAAACGCATCCGTCACTCCCATCGCAGACGTCACTGCTGTCACACTACCCTCGCACATATCCTGTACCACTCTTACATACTTCTCTGACACTCCCGACTTCCTCATACAATACCACAACTCCTCTCTAGGCACCCTGTCATATGCTTTCTCTAAATCCACAAAGACACAATGCAACTCCTTCTGACATTCTCTGTACTTCTCCATCAACACTCTCAAAGCAAACATCGCATCTGTAGTGCTCTTTCCTGGCATGAAACCATACTGCTGATCACTAATCATCACGTCCCTTCTTAACCTAGCTTCCACTACTCTTTCCCATAACTTTATGCTGTGACTGATCAGTTTAATCCCTCTGTAGTTACTACAGCTCTGCACATCACCCTTATTCTTAAAAATTGGTACCAAAAACACTTTTTCTCCATTCCTCAAGCATCCTCTCACTTTCCAAGATTTCATTAAACAATCTAGTTAAAAATTCCACTGCCATTTCACCTAAACACCTCCATGCTTCCACAGGTATGTCATCTGAACCAACAGCCTTTCCGTTCTTCATCCTCTTCATAGCTATCCTTACTTCCTCCTTGCTAATCCACTGCATTTCATGATTCACTATCTGCACATCATCCAACATTCTCTCCCTCTTATTATCTTCATTCATCAACCCCTCAAAGTACTCTTTCCATCTGCTCAACACACTCTCCTCGCTTGTGAGTATGTTTCCCTCATTATCCTTTATCACCCTTACCTGCTGCATATCTTTACTAGCTCGGTCCCTCTGTCTAGCCAATCGGTACAGGTCCTTTTCTCCCTCCTTAGTGTCCAACCTTTCATACATCTCTTCATACGCCTTATCCTTAGCCTTTGCCACCTCTCTCTTTGCCATGCACCTCATCTCCTTATACTCTTGTCTACTTTCTTCATCTCTCTGACAATCCCACTTCTTCTTCTTCTCCAACCTCTTTCTCTGTATACTCTCCTGTACTTCTTCATTCCACCACCAGGTCTCCTTGTCCTCCTTCCTCTTTTCAGATGTCACACCAAGCACCTTTCTGGCCATCTCTCTTACTAGCACTGCTATAGTTACCCAGCTATTCGGTAACTCTTCACTGCCACCCAGTGCCTATCTTAACTCTTCCCTGCACATCACCTCACAATTACCATTTTTCATTTTCCACCATTTGATCCTTGGTGCTGCCCACACACTCATCCTCCTGTTCTTGATCACCAATGTCATCCTACAAACCACCATCCTATGCTGTCTAACTACACTTTCCCCTGCCACCACTTTACAGTCTCCAATCTCCTTCAGACTGACCCTTCTACATAAGATATAATCCACCTGTGTGCATCTTCCTCCACTCTTGTATGTCACCCTATGCCATGACCAGAACTGTTTATTTTTATTAATCTTGCCTGACATTGATAATTGTTATCTATCCACACAGCCTGCATAATCAGTCATCCCATCATATCCAACCTGATGTCTGTTAGTGTCCTACATATCACACTGTCATTCTTTTTATGACCAGAATCTCCTACCTATGCTACCTATCCTATCTGTGGGTGTCTTCCATACCCTACCAGAATAATTGTAAATAGACCCACTGGCTAACCTAGCCCTCAGAAGAATGGCAGTAATCAGCCTTTCCCCCATCTAGTGGGTCATAAGTGTCCAGTTTGGATTTTACCACCACAGTCACCCATGCTGTGCACAGTGTCCTCATTTAGGAGGTACAGCAGAGCACAGGGTTCTTTAGTTATGTGTCTTCACTGCTCCAGTGCTAGCCAGGTTTGTAAATGATTTTCTTTTGTGTCTGGTTTAGTGACCATATCAGAAGTTGAATGCAATGGTAACCAAAGCAAGTTCACTTATAATTCCCATACAGAACCGACACTGTCACCATTTCTTAGCCACTGACATTCCAGAACTATACTCAGCAGTACTGAATATTGATGTTTCTAAAATCCATCCTATAATTCTCGCATTGCTTTATTTTTCTCCTTAGCATGTTTGAAGAAATTATCATGCATTTAAATAGCCCCACTCTCATTTGCACCTTTCCATGTTTCACCATTTTTTTATTTCTGTGTTTGTGCTTGCTTTGACTGGCATTTGCAACTTCACTGTCCCTTGTGTTTTTATACTTGCTTTACTTGGTATTTGAACCTGTGATCATGGAATAGCCATATCTGAGAAGAGAGAATAAAAATGTACCCACAGGCAAAGGTCTGCACCAGTTTTTCTCATCCATTGTTTTCCTGGAGAAATAACAGATAATGCCTTAATTTCCATATATTTAAGCATATCTATGACATTGGCGTTACATGTACTCTTTTGTATTTAAAGAGAAGTTGTAACAGATTTTTGTTATCATCTTTATATGTGTTCCTTCATGAATATGAATGCCTTTCACTATTAGTTTGCACTTTTATTTGATTATTAAGATTTTTTTTTTAACAATGATAGTTTTGTTTTAGCAGTGTATGATTTCCATAATTTTTTCACGACTAGAAGAAGAGTTTTCTTGAAATGCTATGACTGGACAGGCTATGTCAAGCCTTCAACATGTTTTATGGTGCACTTGCTGATGTATTAGTACAGGAAGTAAGTCTGTAATTCACTGTTGTTAACGTGACTTATGATGAGGTTGAGAAAATGGAATGGATGCAGCAGCCAAAGTGCAGGGTAAATGTTAGCAGTTGGTGGTACAGAGCCGAAGAGAAAAATAAAAGATTGGGTATTAAAGCTGAGGGTGTGTAGAAAAGAATGATTAAAGAGCAATGAAGGGAGGAATAACTCTGACAACTAAAGTGTTGTGCAATGGGAATATTCTTGGAAACTCAAATGGCAGAACAGTGTGAGGGTATATGTAAGGTAAGCTGTTGTAGCCTCAGACATTGTGATTATGTAAGCCTGCTTCAGCTGTATCTCTAGTTGAAAACAAAGACAGGTGCATATTGTTACTTAAGCAGTAGGTAGCTGTGCTGGCAGACAGGAGTGAAAAATAAGAAAAAAATGTCTAACATTCAGTGGCAGGTGTAATAAACTGAATACATACCACTGTGTGAGTGCATGCATGTGTGTGTATGTGGATATATTTTGGGTAGCAAATTATAGAATTTAAAAGGATGGTGGAGGTGGATGTGAAATTAAAAAAATAGCGTAGTTCTTAAAGACATAAGGTAAAAAGTATTTCTATTACAGAGTGCCGGAGTGGTGTTTACCTTTTGGATTTAAGCTGCAGTGAATGCTTAAGGAAAATGTATTTCGGAAGCTGAAGTGTTCCCATGCATACAGCAGAATGTTCCATCAGTAATGCCATTAAGAATAATGAATGAAAAGTTTCTGCTCACTAAATATATGTAGCACAACATAAAATTTGATGAGGAACAATCTGGTGTTTTGAAATTACTCACTTCATCATCACAGCCCAGTTCTTTCATCCTGTTAATGTTAGCAACGTTCATCTGTACTCTCTACACCTTATCTCTGCTTCTTTTGTTAAACATTTCCGCTGTGGAAAGCAACATTTCAAATGTGGATCTGCAATCAGGATAACAACAACCTCACCTAAAAGCACTTCCCAGTAGCAATGGGTTTTCTACAAAACATGCAATTTCATTAAATTTTGATTTGAAGTTAATTAAATTTACTTATTTCTTTATTTTTTCATAGTTTAGCATTTGCAGTTTTGTTGACTGTCCGCCTAGCGTCCATCTGTTTTCCTTGTATATATATATATATATATATATATATATATATATATATATATATATAGATATATATACATATATGTGTGTGTGTGCGCGCGCGCCCTTTTGTGTGTTCACTATTTATCTAAACAGTGCTTGCAGGGTGAGTGTAAAAAAAGTCCACATTGATCAATGTGTTTAAAGAAAACAAAATAAAATCAAATCCTTGTACGTTTCTGTGTGTTTATACATCTGTCGTGTATCTATCTATCTGACTGTCTATCTATCTAATAAGTATAAGGAAGAGCCCAAAAGCATATCACAACTATTTCCTGTTCATGGAGTTTGACCTGGCAAACTCACAAGTGGTATTTTCACTGGGGATGCTGCACATTCTTTTTAAGCAATACTTTCTAAACAGAATTGAGAAAATACTGTATTTAGGTAAAAAATACACGGCTTCATTTTACTTTTCTTTTCCTTGTAAAAATCTGCAACACCACTCATTTTGCAAGCTGTTGAATGCTGAATAATATTTGTATATATGCTACCATACTGAAGGCTGGCTAAGTAGACTTGCTAATAGATCCTCAAACCCAGATGCCACTGGCGGAATGTTGCAAGGCTTCAGCACTAGGTTCTGTTTAGGAGTACAGTGGAAGGACACAGTGCAGTTCACAAAGAAATACAGACAGAGACACACACACACACACACACACACACACACACACACACACACACACACACACACACACACACACATATTAAAAAAGTTTGTTGTTTGTCTTTTCGGCTTTTCCCGGTTAGGGGTCGCCACAGCGGAACTCCGGTCCGCTAATGATTAGCAGTAGATTTTTTTATGGTGCCGAGTTGCCAGCCTGACGTCCAACCTTCAGTGAAGGCACTCCCATTCACGCATGTCTTTCGGAGGCCACTCGACTGCGGGGAGGACATGCAGACTCCACACAGAAGGCAGACCAGCCGTGAATCAAACAGGAGCACCTCTTGCTGTGAGGCAACAATGCTACCGCTGTACCACTGCGGCTTCACACACACAAGGTACTTGTCAGATATCATGGCCAGATGCTCTTGCATTGTGGCATAAAACTACTGATTCCTCTTGATGGTCTTTGGATCTACAAATGAAAGACACACATTAGGACAGAGCTGACAGTGCCAATGCCAAATGTCAGGAACAGACTGAACAAAGTAATACTCATACAGAAATATACCCTTACAGACTATCGTGGTCCCTGTGCTGCAGCTCAGACCATATATACTGGGGGTGCTTAGCATTGTCAGTGCTATAACTGGCCTTAGTAAAGGATTGCATTATCACAATGCAGGTGGTTGTGTGCCTTCTATGGCCTCAATGCTTAAAACGTTGTCCAAGTTACCATACTTTACTTAACTTTGTTTCTCATCTTACTCTGGTTGGGATACATAGGAGGAGGAGACGGAATAATTTTGACATTTCATCATTAAACTATTAATTTAAAATGCTGAACTTGAATGAGAAGACAAAATGGTCAATAACACCTTGATATGTACTTGCCACTAGGAGGCATGAACTCAGTTAGCCATGTGAGGTGTCACTCACACAACACACACACACACACACACACACACACACACACACACACACACACACACACACACACACACACACACACACACACACACACACACACACACACACACACACACACACACACACACCCACTAGCCATATGCTTCATCACCTGTGGAGGTGCATTAGATTGTGCAATGTGATAGAACACTTTAATACACTGAATAGCCACATGCACCACACATCACCTGGTGCATAGTAACTGACACGGACATGCATTGACAAATAACTCTTTGTGTTTGTTGAGAGCTGTAGACACTGGTGTGAGCAACGTATGTTGTAACTGCGCATGCCCAAGTTGTAAATGACATACTGGACTTTGGTGCGATGAGAAGGATTAAAGGCCAATGTTTAACTATGATTTTTGGTGACAGCAAACAGGCAACTTAGATGGTCCAACAGCTGCTTGATTATGCCAGCTCTTTGTGTACTGACTGCAGTTTAAAACTGAATGTTAAGAAATGCAGTGTGGTTCTAGTTGGGGAACAGAAATGCCCTAGTTCATAGCATATCAGTGACCCCCCCAAATTGACACAGTTATCAGAAACGTGTACCCGCATTTACAAAATGCTATCATTTTGAGCATTATGTCTCCATCATAGTTCCAAAATCATTCTACTGTGCTTAGCTAATCTGCAAATGCATTTTTCTAGATCAAAAGAAGTCATAGTCTTCATCTATTCAATATCCCATTCAGCATGTGTCTCTCTAAGCATCTTATGGAACCTAGAAGAATCTTTACCTAGAACATCACAGGAGTTAAGTCTCTGAGTTACCCAAACAGACTGTCTGCCCTTTCCTTGTATTTAGTCTCATACAGAATCCTTTGTTGTGATCTGTGTTTAGCCTTTCATGTCATGAAAGACCAAGCTCTACTCGACCTCCTTCACCTTCATGAAACGTGCACCAACTGTGGTCTTCATTAACAAATAAATAGGCATCAATGATAGAACAACTCTTATAATTTTTTCTCGCCTTTCATGCAAGCTTCCCCTACATGCCAAAGTAATATCCTAGCCAGTTTTAGTCAGTATTGACAGTTGGATTAGTTTTCTTAAAATCACCCATGGGATAGGCTTTGTTGCCCTCTTTGAAAAAGTAGCAAGCACAATTGAAGCATAGCAAACCCAAGGCTTGGATATACTGATTTATTTGGCTGAACTGGTATAGTGTCTTCATGATTCTTTGTCTAGTATATACCTATGAACCTCTAAGGGGTGATATATGATTGTAGAAATAGTATGTACCCCAGTGTATTGCTGTGTTACCATGGATGCAGCTTACAGTTCTTGTTTGTTACTGCTGTGTTTTGGTGGAGTGCACCCGTGTAGCTGTAATATATATTATATATATGTGTGTGTGTGTGTGTATGTGTTTGAACATGTGTCGATAGCTGTTGTCCTTTTGGTAACTGTGTACCTCCTTCATGTACCTGCTGCCATGAATATCACAGATACTGCAGATCCCTAGTTAGAATGCAAGGTTATGTGATATAGGAATTTTGCAATGTACTAAAATATTCTACCAACTTTGGAATTTTTTAACCATGTAACAGTTCACTAGAAAGAATAGCTAAATGTTATACATTCCTATGTTCTTCATTTTGTCCTGTCAAGCAAAATCATGTAACAATATCATTATCATCTCTACAAAACTATTGACAAAACACAAGAAAAGTGTATATTTCAAACTTAATAGCAAGGGAAGTTCCAAGAATAAAGTGCTTTGGGACAAACATGAAAGTGAATAAATAATAAGAGACAGGACTTAATCATATGTAATACATTATTTTTTTTCTGAGTGCTTGTCAACTAATCATTTGTCTGTGACCATATCAACTATATCTTCAGTGCTGGTCTGTGATGCTGACTGTATTGCATGCATATCTATATTATGATTTTTAAATATGTTGCAAAATGTTTCAGGAATGGAGTATTATAGCTCCCTACTGAAATGTCTGCACTAGAAATGTAGAGTGCTGAAAAGCTGAAAAAAAAACCGACCGAAAATCCAGAGAAGAGCGAATCTCATTATACATTATTTTAAGTGAGTGCAAAGCCAGGAGAGAATGTTTTTTATGGCTTCAAAGAGGGAAACAACTCTTCTAATTTCTGTTTACTCACATCAGTGTCCCAGTCCATGGCCCAGCCACACTAGCTTCTGCCAGTAAATTCATTAGATTCCATTTGTAATTATTTATGAATTTGTGAAGAAGTTATTTTCACAGATAAGGTGGATGTGAAGTTGCTTTTAGCTGAGTTGTTGATATGATGCAACAGAGAGGATTTAAGTGTATGTGATAGCTTACTGATTTCTTATTTCTAAGTGGCACTTTTGAATTGGAGATGTATCCCAAACTCATGTGTTTTGGAAATTCATATCTTTTTTGCATCTCTGGATATGTTTGTAAAGATGCCAAATGTACTTGCTCCCAAGATGTAAAGTTAATATTTGTGATAGGTTAAAATCACTGGATGGGATGGGGACTAATAAAGCAGCTTCTGTCTACAGTCATTCTGTTGGATATGATAGAGCTCCATTTAACACAGAGTAGACATTAGCTGCTGTTGTATCTTACTGAAGGTTAGTTAGGCCAAATTCATTTTTCTTAACATCCTATGTATTTTTTAAACATTCAGTATGAAGAAACCTCAACTCTAGCACTCTCCAAAGTCATTTCGCCAAGTTATACTTTATTCAACTATGGAAAAACCATATACCTGTTTCATCAAAAGCTGTGTTCAGTATGGCAGTGAAAATTTCAAATATGCAACAATTATTTATCCTTTTTCAAAGATGACATCACAATAAATTTAATTTCCATTTAAAGATACATACCCATATATAGTAAAAAGCTATTTTATTAAAATTAATTTAAACCAGGGAAAAATAATGCTCCTATTTTAACAATCACAAAATATTCCTTCATACTAAGCATTTCTTTCCATCCTAATTTATTAGGACTGTTGGGCATGATTTTATAAATACCCATAAACTGAAATTGTGAGGAAGCTTCATTTGTGTTCAAAAGCAAATAAGAACAGAGAGAAAGAGAAATAAATCATGAGTAATTTTGTTAGTCATATCAAACCAAAAAAGTTGAAATTCAATTGCAATTCTCATTTTGTTTTCATTTTTCTAATTCTCAACTACCAAACATATCTTCACACAGTTTTTGTGGCAGCCAGCCATCATGCTACATACTTATCCCATGAAGGTTTCTTAGGTATACAGATCCCTTTATATCAAGTTAATTCAGATCTTGCCACTTTTTACACTTCTGGTGAGTTTTTCTATTTCCATTTCCATTTCTTTGATGCTAATAAATTAATCAGAAGCAAAACTGACCATTCCAACTTTGTACTTCTTAAATTATTATTATATCCTAATCACATTAATATCTTACTAAAGCTAACAATTAATACATATTACCCCGATTTTCAAGTTTATTTTTAAATATATTTACATTTGGATATTATAAAAATGTGTGTTCCCACTGAGCCAGGTTCCCTGTTCTTACATCCTCGGTGATGGAACTTCATAATGGAAAATATTTTAATTAACCATTGTGGTGTTTAAAAAAATTGTGAAGCAAAAATTCTAAATCTCTTTGCTTTGTCAGCACATCCTGGCAGTTGATGAATCTGTATATAAACTACTTCATGTATCTCTTCATATATAAAGGTGCTCCAGTCTTGCCTCTATTATTCCTGTGTCTAAAGCTTTTGCACTGTTTGATACACACTAGTATGTAATCCTTTGACTACTGAAATCATGTTTCTAGCTCAGAGTATATCATATACCATTAATGGTGGTAAGTGCCAATCACCCCTTAATACCCAAGTCTTGTTGACAAAGACAGATGAATCCTAGACTTTGTCCCAGGTGACCTATGTTTGATTAGTAGACTCAGTCTCTGGAAGAACTATATGAGGGGGTGAAAAATGTTAGTTAATTGCCTGTGTTCTTACTCTTAGAGAGGAGCTACAGTTTGTTCTTTTGTTGGCACAGTAAATTTTGTCTGCATTATTGGTGATCCACATGTTTGGGAATGCACTAACATACTCCTTTGGCAAGCAATAGCAAAAGTAACCAACATGGCACTGGAGGGGTGAAATTAGGGAGTATTCTTCCCTGAAAGACAGCTGCCTTTGCAAATGATTTTTACCTCACTGTGGAACAAATGGTCTGATAGACTCTCACTCAGACCATGAAATGAATAGAAGATATAAATCCTATTTTGAGCTGGCCAGAAAAAGTAACTTTCATTCACCTTTCCTTCCAAATTCTTTTAAACCAAAATCTCCCTAGAAGTCTGTTTTCCTGTTTCAATAGGCTGCCATGAAAGTGACCATTAGTTAATTGTCAGCCTTTTCAATATGAAGTACAGTGTCTGTACAGTCTGCTTTATTACAGTTGGAAGCTATATTCTCCTAGTGTTATATACCCACAATTAATATCATTCAAAAATGTAAGTATTTCTAGTTGCAAACCTTTCTAGCTTTTTCCATTCAATCTCATAGTCATGCATAAACAGCAATATAATTTTTATTTGTACCACACCGTAACATGGATTTGGGAAACACATGAAAGATGCACAGTAAAAGATGGAGAAAGCAAACTATAAATCCTGTATCTCCCAATCCAGCTACAGCCCTGTCATTTTCATCCATTTACAGAATTTATTCTTTAAACATTTCACTTCCCCATAAGTCTTATTAAGAGAATCTTCAAAATGATGTCCTTACTATACCTATAAATATGTAGTGTACGTCTTTCAAAAAGATAATTCACTTGTAAGACCCGAGAAAGTCTTATATTCATCGTCATTATTCTTATCTTTGTTTTATTAATCTTATAGCCTGAAATAATCTCCCATATCTGCCTGATAATTTAAATTGCCCTTAAATATCCCCTCCCTGAGTTTCTTAAATAAAATCATCTGCCATCAAAGAAGTCTTCACATTTCCTGAGCTACTAAATACTCTCATAAATTCAGGCACCTCATCACTATTACAGGATCTAAGTATAAAGCAAACAAAATCAGGGACAAAAAGACATCTTTGTCTTGTTCCACTTCAAAGTTTAAATGATAGTGACATTACAGCATGTATTTTCACCTTAACAACAAAGGCTTTATATTTAGTAATGGTCAGGATCACAAATTCTTTAACTAATACAATTCTAAAAGTACCTTTCAATATATTACAAAATGAATCTATCCTCAACAAACCCACACTGATTATTTTTGGTCATTTGGGGAAGACATTGTACTGCTTGCAAGCATTGAGATGAATCATTTGTAACCATGGATCTGATGTTGTCAGCCTTCATTTATCCTTGACAGATGGGACTTGGTTCCGAGTCTCGGAACTGGCTCAGCCTTTACAACAGCTCGTGCGAGCCAAAAACTCTTGTGCCAAGTTCCTACCCAGACTGTCTCTCTCTAAATTACCTCAGATCTCGTTTGCCACTTTTCTCGTAAAGACGTGTCACTTGAACTCTCCTTGAGCTAAGTAAAAATGTACTGTTTATTCCATTTCTATTTCAGAATTTCAATATCCTACCCAGTTAGCTTACTTGTATACCCCTTATAGTACTCTCTCTTCTCTCTCCTCCTTTAATGTTTACCCTTTTTTGGAGTGAGTGTTCTATTCCTTTCTTCCTTCATACCGTTTGGGATCTGTCCTACTATTGCTGGTAGTGCCATCCTTTTCCCCTACCTCTGGTAGTTTTGGCATACCATTGTTGGTAGCCTTTTCTTCTTTCTTCCTTTTTTTCTGTGTGTGTGTGTGTGTGTGTGTGTGTGTGTGTGTGCATATATGTGTGTGTGTGTGTGTGTGTGTGTGTGTGTGTGTGTGTGTGTGTGTGTGTTTGGCGTGAGTGTATCTGCCATTGATCCTTGTCTTTCAATATGGCAGATAAAAATCAAGGGAACCACTGGCTTCAAATTCTGTTCTGGTTGTGGCAGAAAAATGCCAAACTCCAAAGGTCAAGCTTCTTGTGTGTATTGCTTGGGCGTGGCACACTTAGAACAGCAGTGCGACATTTGTCAAGCTTTTAGGCACTGCACCCTAGTTGAGAGAAAGAATAAACTTATTTTAAAAGATTTATTAAAAACATCTTTTGAAGATGCCTTGTCTGGTCAGCCTGGAGGTACTAAATACGAGGGTTCTTCTCCATCATCCTCATCTTCCTCAAAAAAGAGCAGTCACCCGGTACCAACATCATCCTCAGCTCTGGCTCATAAGAAGTTGAAACCTTCAGTTCCCACAGCTTCTGTGGAACTGAAGCTGGATCTGAGAAAATCTATGGAACTGTCTCCATCGGCAACGGTAGTAGTGACTACCTCAACACCTCCACTTTTGGTGCTGTCCACCTTGGTACCAACCCTTGAAAGTGCTGCCCCTTCTTCAGTGCCAGTTACAGTGCCAACCATATTTTCAGAACCGGTTCCCTCCCCAGCACCTATAGCCCAGGAACCACAGTTTCTTTTAGTTCAAGGAACCAGATACTCTCCTTCAGTAGACCCTTTTGTGGGGCAACTACCAAGTCCCTTTTTGGAGAGGCCAGAATCTCCTTCAACCTTGTCAGGATGGTCCTCTAGGAGTCAGATGGAAGTTGATGTTTTGAGGTTGGTGGATAAGCTCCTCGACAGGTCTCTTCACTTCTTCCCAGGCTTCACTCCCTGCTGGAGATGGGCATCTTTCTCAAAAGACTATACCAGACATTCCTCCTCTAACCACTGTGGCTTTAGAGACCTCAGCTCCAAATTCCCTGATTCTGGCTGTCCTGGTACCGAAAGCTCTAGTGTGTTTGGCTCCAGTCTCTGCCCTGAGTTCTTCGGTTGCTTTGGAACCAATGGACTCCCAGGGTCATAGCTCCATGATGGCTTTTGTTGGATCTTCTTCTTCAGCTCTGACCTTGATGGCAGGGTGGGACCATGGTTCTGAGGTTTCCTTTCCGGTTCTGGGCTCCCATCCCTCTTCTGGGTGACCTGCCTTTCAAGTTATGGAGAGAGCCTTGTCCACTGCAGGCTCCCAGCTGGTTTCTTCCCCATCAGAGCTTTTCCCTGGGATCCCATCTGGTCCAGCTCTTCCACCAATCTCCACACCCGGACAGTGAGCACAGACACTGCACAGCCCCCCTGCACAGGGCCCTACCTCTTCTGATTCCTCCACAGAAGCTACCACTGTGGATGTGCCTTGGAAGAGTAACACCTTGATTCCTGGAGGAATCTCTCACAGAAGACATGGATTTCGATGATGGGAATGGTTCACTCGGTCACCTCCAGAAGACGTCTCCTTTAGAGACATTCTCGAAATATTAAAGCAGAGGGGTGGCTGGAAGCCCCAAGACCCATCATCAGAGGAGTCTGTGTACCTGCAAGCGTTCAATGCTCACCCATCTACCTCTTGTGTGACCCTGCTGGCTGATGATCTTATCAAACTGATCATCCAGTGGGCATAGAAGGCCTCTAATTCCATAGAGCCAATCTCCTAGAGATCAGATAAAATACTTTCAGCTCTGGAAGACCATCAGCTTTGGGCCAAAGATTTAGTAGTAGATGGCATGGTGGTTACGGCAGCCACCAAGAAGGAACTGGTTTAAGAAAATTCCACTGTTCATCCCCCAACCTCAAGTCTAGGACGTTGAACAGATTTGGGAAGGGGTCTATGTTTCTTCAACCCTCACCTTGCAGTCGTTGAACTATTTGGCACACTTTACTAGACCTCAGGGGGATATGATCAAGGAGCTGTCAGGTACCCTCACGGGAACTGTGTCTGATGAAGTTCAGGATAAAGTAGCCTTCCAGCTTGCTACCCTGGAGTCTATCTCTTACTCGTCCATGAGGCTTATTGCACATGCCGTTGAAGGGATGACAAGGTCAGCAGGTTCAGGCTTAGCCATAAGGTGGCATGCCTGAATGCACATGTTTGCGGAGCCATTCAGGTCTTTGTTTGTCAATGCTCCGTTTGACAGATCTTCCCTTTTTGGCCCTAAAGTTAAAGATACATTAGCCAAGTGTGAAAAAGATGGAAAAACCCTTTCTGCTGTGGGCGTATTTTTATCCACTCCCCAATGCTGCTGTTCCAGGAACCAGAGAAGTGGAAAAATGTGGTTCAAGAAAACTCAAGGGCCTTTCCAGGAAACATGTGATAGTGACTCCCCTCGGGGCAGGGTGGGGGAGCTATAATGGAAAACGCCAACCACACGACAGAGGTGGCCTGCAAAATCAGGGTTCCAGAAATTCCTTCTCAGGGAAACCCCTAGCAGTGCTCCTGAAGGGAGGCCCAATTGCTTGCCTCTGGAGACAGTTGGGGGAAGACTATCCTTGCACCCACTGGACTGGTAAAAGATAACTATAGATGCTTGAATGTTAAGGATCATTACCAGAGGTTACTATATTTTTTTCAAACTGACCCTAAAGCCAGGAAGAAGGATCCCCGATGTTCCACCCAATCAGAGGAATCAGGCAGTTCTGGAAATTCAAAAGCTGCTGGAAAAAAAGAGTCATCCAAGAAGTCCCACCAGACCAGATAAGATCTGGATGCTACTCAAGGTTATTTTTGGTGCCAAAAAAGATAGGGGACTGGAGAACAATTTTGGATCTCAGCGCCCTAAATCATTTTGTGCAGCAGAAGAAATTCCAGATGGTCACAGTTCAGTCTATTCTTCCCTTAGGGAAAGCTGATTGGATGTGTGCTGTAGACCTCCAGGATGCATATTACCACATAAAAATGGACAAGCTCTCCAGGAGGTACTTCCTCTTCTGGCTGGGAGCCAGTCATTGTCAGTTCTGAGCCCTGCCCTTCGGTCTCACCATAGTCCCCCGGGTGTTCACCAAATGCATGGCAATGGTAGCAGCTTACCTAAGACTGCATGGATTCTGGGTGTTTCCATATCTGGATGACCGGGTCCTTACCACACCCACCAGGGATCCACTCGAACATACAAGAAATTTCACCCTACACACTTGTTCTCATCTAGGGATTAGGGTGAATCTCACCAAATCTTAACTGAGTCCCACCCAACAATTGGAATTCATAGGAGCCAACCTGAATATGACCTCTCTTCCTATTCACAGACTGCAGAAAATAAGACCACAGGTAGACATGATTCTTTCCAATGACAATGGTCCCATATTACTAGTTCTGCAGGCACTCGGATTGATGGCAGTGGCCATCACATTAGTACCTCTTGTAAGATTCCACATGAGGATCCTACAGTGGCTTCTATCCTCCAAATGGTCTATTCTCACTCATCCTCTGTCTCATTGCATTCAAATTACCAATCGTTATAAGAAGGATTTATCTTGGTGGATGGAATCTGAAAAAATTCTTCTGGGCTGACCATTTGTTTCTCCTCTTCCCCAGACCACAGATGCCTCCCAGATCTGGTGGGGGGGGGGGATTTTCAGGGAAGGACTGTCAAAGGCATTTGGTCTCCTATAGAGGCCAATCTGCATATCAGTGTTTTGGAACTGAAGGAAGTGCTCTTAGCATTGCAAGCCTTTTGAACTGTCCTCTCTTAAGGAGCAATTGCATTTCAGTCAGACAACATGTCAGTAGTCTGGTACATCAACAAGCAAGGCAGAACCGAGTCTTACTCCCTCTGCTGAGATGCCCTCAGAGTGTGGCAATGGGCACTCTCTTCAAACCGCTTTCTGGTAACAACACATATCCTGGGGAGCTCGAACATGATAGCAGACAAATTGAGCAGATGCATCCTCCTGCCTCATGAGTGGTCTCTCAATCCAAGAGTGGCAAAGGAGATTTTCTGTCTCTGGGGTCAGCCTCCCTCCAGAACAACAAGTGCAGCAGCTACTTTGCCCTAATCCTCCTTAGGGGAGTCCCTGAGAGATGCTCTCCTTCACGATTGGCCCTCGGGACTACTCTGTGCCTTTCCCCCCATTCCTCTAATACACCTTTTCATAAAGAAGGCCATAAGGTTGAAGAACACAGTGATTCTCATTGTCCTTTTTTGGCCTCGATAAGTTTGGTTCCCCTTTCTTTGGTGTTACCTACTTCAACGTCCATGGACTCTGGACCTGGATCCTGATCTCCTGTCCCATCCTTAGGGACTAGCTCATCCCAATCTGACAAATCTTAAGCTTACAGCTTGGTTGCTCCAGTTCCATTGATTGCCAGGTGAAATAATTTATCTTTCACTGTTCGAAACATTTTGCTAACTTCCCATAAACCTTCTATAAGGAGAAACTACTTCGGAAAATGGAAAAGATTTTCTTTATGGACATGAGAAAACAAACTTAATCCTTTCTCAGCTTCGGTTGAAGAGATTTTGAAATTTTTGTCTATGCTCTTCGAACAAGGAGCTTGGCTTTGAAGAACAATTTTAAGTTTCACATAGGTTGTGCAAGGCCTTTCTAAAGGGAACTTCAAGGTTAAAGCCTCTTATAGGGAGCCTCTCGTTCCGTGGGATCTTACTGTGGTTTTACAGTCCTTGATCCAGTTCTCCTTTGACCCTGCTGCCACTTGTGATTTGAAGTTTCTTTCATGGAAGACCATTTTCTTAATAGCTATTACATCCGCTAGGAGGGTTTCAAAGATTCATGCATTATTTTCAAAAACTCCATACTTTATTTTTCATAAGGACAGAGTGTCACTGAGAATGAATCCATCTTTTCTTCCAAAGGTCATATCTGAGACTAACATTGATCAGTCCAGTGAACTGCCAGTGTTCTTCCCTAATTTTTCAAACAAGGGAGAATACTGTTTACGTCTATTGGATGTCCACAGACAATTGCGTTTTTACCTTGCCAGAACTAAAGATTTCAGGAAGTCGGACCAGTTATTTGTTTCCTTTTCAGGTCCTTCCATGGGTAAATCAGTTCCTAAGGTTACGTTATCTAAGTGGTTAAGAGAGTGCATTACAACAGGAAAAATCTCAGATTGGCAACTCCAGCTAGAGCACACTCCACAAGAGCTGTGGCCACATCTGCTGTTTTTCACTCCAAAGCTTCCATGAACATTTGTGCAGCAATGACGTGGGCTTCTCCTCATACCATTATTACCCATTACAAAGTGGATCTGGTCTCCAAGGGAAGAGCATCATTTGGTTCTATGGTCCTCAGAAATGTCCTTCCATAAGGCCTCCTAAGATTCAAGGTAGCTGGGGACTCTGTCCCATCTGTCAAGGATAAATGAAGATTGAAAACATCAGATAAAGAAGTTATGTACTCACCATAACGTTCCATCTGTGTTGTCAGTCTTCATTTATCCTTGACACCCCACCCTCCTTCCCCCTTCTTCAGACTCCTTGAGGAACTAACAATAGTCATGGCTATTTGCTTCCTCATGTATGATCTTGGACATAGCCTATTCAGGGGTTATATTATTACCTTTACCTATTTGTTATAGCTGCAAACTCAATCCAAGGTAATTTAGAGAGAAGCATTCTGGGTAGGAACTTGGCTCAGGAGTTTTTGGCTCATGCAAGCTGTTGTAACGGCAGAGCTAGTTCCGAGACTCGGAACAGAGTCTCATCAGTCAAGGATAAATGAAGCTCGACAACTCAGATGAAACGTTGTGGTGAGTACATAACATCTTTTTCAAAACAGATATTAGCCTTGATGATGAAGCCAGACCGGGGTCCTTCATCTTGTTTGGAATGATGGCCACCACTGCCTCATTCCAGTACAAAGGAGTTTTTCATGTTTCCAAAATATCATGATAAATTTTTAATCACTATGGTATTATTTTGCCTTTGTGCAGTGCGGAGCTTTACTGAAATGTCATCAGACTTTAATGTTTTACCTTTTGACTGTCCTAGCAAAACATTGTCTAACTATATTTGAATTCTTCATGGGTTAAAGGAGGCCATCATTACCAGTGTTTGGACAACTGTAAACCTCTAAATTTCCCATAATCACCTTCTCATATTTCCTCAATCATTCTCCATGTCATATAGTTTTGATAATATTAAAAAGAAAAACGGTTTACCTTTACAAAGTCGAATCACAGTGGTGCGATTGCTCATATGAGCGAATCATAACCACGGAAATGAAAACAGCGACAGTTTTAAATGTTTGAAAATAAGCAAATCGAAAAGCAGGTTCACTGATTTTCAAACATTCATGTCGAAAAAAAAATCTAATGAAGTGTAAAGCAAGGGGGCTGTGCCCACTCATACCCCCCTACTTTAATATTCTAACTCCGAGATCGCACTACAGTGGGGAAAGGGACCATTTTCCGATCCCCACTATAGTGCAATCCGCCCCAAAATGTCAAAAGTGCAGTGAGCGAATGTCACTATGCATTCTCCCATTGCACATTCGCACCTTTTTCCGTTTGGCGTTTGTAAACTTTGCAAACTGCCTTTCGGAGAATTGCTGTTCACCTATGTGCAATACGCACACATGAAGGTAAACTAAAAAAAAATCTTCACTTTCATTACAGGGCTCCTGCTAAAATTTGATCTGTAGTAATTGACTTCATTTGGTCTTCAACCTGTGGGTATTCGGATCCGAATCGGATCCAAGACAGCCACATCACTAGCATCTGATCCAAGCTCCTCCCCTTACCCATAATTCCCCCTATCTCCTTCCTTCCCTCAGATCTCGTTTGTTGCTGAAAAGTGACGCATCGTGGTCTCAGAGCTCCAGGCTGTATTTTGGTAAGTCACTATTTTTGTGGTAGTTTAGGCTAAATTTATTCCCATCCTTTTCCTTTTTCACCTCCTCATACCCCGTTTGTTCATCAGATCAAAAAAAAAAAAAAAAGTTAAAGTTAAAAGTAGTTTGTGGTAATTAGCATAGTCTTCCTCTGGTCTCCTGCTCCCTCCCTCATAGCATGTGTGCGTGAGTGTCTGTGGGGTGCTGTTTGGGGTGTGTGTGTGTTCCCTAGTATGGCTGAAACCCTCAAGCCAGTGTTTAAAATATGTACTGAGTGTGGCCATTAGCTCTCTCCAGCCGATGGCCACACTGTGCATGTGTAGTGTGTTTGGGCATGGCCCATTGGCTGACCTCCTGCCCTATCTGTGCGAGTTTCAACCCATGGGCCCTTAAGGACAAGTGGGCTAAGCTGATTATGAAAGGTCTTCTCCCTTGTTCGGGGACGGCTGTCCCCGTTACTACATTGGCAGCCTCTATCTCAGCTGCTTCTAATTCGTCCCCTCCCCAGACCTCTGGGACTCAACCTCCTGGCATGAGGTCTGGGGAAGGTGAAAAACTAAAGAAGGACACGTCTAGGAACCAGTGTTTGGCTCTGGTGGGGCCTCCTGTAAAATCAAAGACCCATCCTGAGCCCAATACCCATCGGCTCCAATCGCCCAGTTTCTCCCTGGAGCCAGAGTTATCTAGGCCCCCATCAAGAGGTTCTTCTCATCGGCAATCCCGGCCAGTGTCAGCAGCTTCTTCATCTAGGTCGACCTGTAGTTTGACCGATACAGAGATGGACAGGATGATGCAGAAGTTCATCTGCACCCAGATCCAGATGGGAGTTTTGCCAGCCCCCTCTCCCTCCGGAGTGGCACGCTCACAGCCCTCACAGCCCTTCTGCACCACCATAACTCCTTCTCCAATCCAACCATTGGTTTTGGGGTCTATGGATCCGAGGACCCTTGGGGTCAGGGGATTGGCACCGATGGTACCTTGTACCTCAACATCAGCCATTACCTTGAGCATATCGGATCCGACTGAGTTGGATCCGGGTTCTCAGAGCCATAGTCTAGGCGTCGGATCCATGGGGGCATTGTCGGCTCCAAGCCTTTTGGAGCACAGTATCACCCTCAGCATCTCGGCACTGGCAATCACGGCTCAGACTCCCCCATTGGATCTGAGGGGAGCAGCTCCCTTGCTTATTTCCCATGAAGTCCACTCCCCCTCGGCTGTTGATGTGGTGGAGACGGTCCTCGCAAGTGCTTTGAGACCCCTGACCATCTCATCTTCGGACTCCGCCCTGACTCCCTTAGCTCTGGATTCAGCCCTGACACTCCTGTCCTCACAGGGACAGCCTGTGCTCGCTATGCCTCAGGCAGCTCCCATTCAATAGCAGAGGGAAGCTTGCGAGTCCCCCACAGAGAGTCCCACTAAGGAGGCTCCTTGCAAGCGAACGTGCAAAAGGAGGCACCTGGCCTCCTCTCCAGAGTCCCTCATGGATGACACTGACTTGGAGGAAGGGGAAGGTACCCCTAGGTCACCCCCCGAAGATGTGTCCTTTGGAGAGATCATGGAACTCCTTCACCAAAGGGGGGGGGGTCCACCCAAAAACCAACTCCAGACAAGTCGGTGTTCCTGGTGGCATTTGGCACGGGCCCATCTACCTCTTGGGTGTCCTTTCCAGCAGACCCGCTTGTGGACCTGATAACATCTTTGGCATGGAAGGAACTGGACACCATGGAGCCTATTCCCAAGCATCCAGATGAGATTCTCAGCCCCCCACCAGACAAGACTAGCTGGAGTAAGGGGTCCCCAGTAGATGCCATGATGATGGCAGCCGCCACAAAGAAAGAGCTCCCACAGGCAAGCTCTATGTACCCTCCTCCTGACCAAGAGTCAAGGACTATGGACTGTTTGGGGAAGCTGGTGTATACTTCAGCAACCTTTACCATATGGGTGCTGAACTATATGGCACATATCATCCAACTGCAGCATGACTTTTCAATGAAGTCACTCAGTCATCCCCGGAGTCCACGTCGGTGGAGGGCAAGAAGACGTTCTCCGCACAAATGGCTACTCTTAAGGCAGTAGCCAGCATGTCCATGTGCCACCTTTCCCCTGCCACGGAGGAAGCCGCTAGGGCAGCCGGGTCCAGAGTTGCCATGAGGCATCACGCCTGGCTCCGGCTGTGTCATTTCTCAGAACCCTTCAAGGCATCCTTTGCTAATGCCCCCTATGATGGTTCTTCCCAGTTTGGGAAGTCTGTGCGTGAAACCCTGGTCCAGAATGAGAAGGACGGGAAGACACTATCTGCCATCAGGAATCGCTTCTCACCCCCTCAAAGATCCTTCTCCAGGAATCAGTGAGAGCCAAAGAAGATGTGGTTTCGAAAATCTCAGTTCTCCTGGGACACTCAGGACTCATCTTTCCCCAGAGGCAGAGGGGGTCATGATATACACTGGCCCAGAGGCAGAGGGGGTCCCAGAAAGTTTGGGTCTCGAGAACCGTGCTTGGACAGGCTTGCACAGCAGCCCTGAGAGACTGCCCGACTGCTCGTCTCTGGAGGCAGTCGGGGGGTCACCTTTCACTTTTCCCAATGTAATGGGAGTCTGTAACAACAGACTGTTGGGTGTTGCAAATCATATCCAGAGGTTATTTTATCCCATTCATAGAGCCACCTCTCCAACCAAATTACCTCCCAGACATTCCACCCGAGCAAAGGGAGATAGCAACACTGGAAATAGACAAGCTGCTAAGAAAACAAGTCATCCAAACTGTCCCCCCCAGGCCAATCCGGATCGGGCATTTATTCCAGGTTCCTTTTAGTGCCAAAAAAGACGTGGGATCTGAGACACATTCTGGATCTTTCCACCTTGAATTTTTCTGTAGCCAAAGAAAAATTCTGGATGGTTAACCTTCAGACCATCCTGCCCTACGTGCAGGAAAAAGATTGGATGTGCTCAATCGACCTCCAGGATGCGTACTATCATTTCAGAATGAACAGACACTCCCGCAGGTTTCTCCACTTCTGGCTGGGGGCCAATCATTATCAATTCAGGGCCCTCCCCCTTGGTCTCACCACAGCCCCCCAGGGTGTTTACCAAAATGATGGCAGTAGTAGTGGCTCACCTGAGACTCCAGGGAATTCAGGTCTTCCCTTACCTGGACAATTGGCTCCTTGCTGCCTCCACCAGGTGTCTGCTGTGCCAAACCAGGGATTATTTCCTAGTAGTAGCGAACAGTCTGGGCATTACCATAGACCTCAGCAAGTTGTCACTGACTTCAGTCCAAACTCTAGACTTTAAAGAAGCTCGGTTGGACACTATACAAAGGGAGGTTTACCTCACTCCAAAAAGGGTACACAATTTAAGGCTTCATGTTTCTTATATTCTCCAGGCTCATCTTCCCTCAGCGGAGACAGTTCTGCGGGCTCTGGGTTTCATGGCAGCCACAATTAATCTTATACCCTTTGCACAACTTCATATGCAAGTTTTTCAGTGAACGCTAGCAGTTCAGTGGTCTCTACTAGATCTACCCTTGTCCCAGCCAGTTTGATTTTCCGGGCTTTCAGAGAGTCTTTTCTCTGGTGGATTCTCTCCCTGGACCTTGTCAAAGGATGCCCCTTTGTTCCGTCCTTTCCCTCAACCACAGTGACCATGGATGCTTCCCAGCTAGGGTGGGGGGGGCATTGCTCGAGAAGAACTATCCAAGACATGTGGTCTCCTTCTGAGACCAATTTGCATATCAATGTCCTGGAGATGAGGGCGGTTCTTCTAGCTTTGCAGGCCCTTCATGCCCATCTTCCTCTAGGGGCTATTGCTATTCAGTCAGACAACACATCAGTAGTCTGATATATCAACAAACAGGGTGGAACCATATGCCACGAGGCTATGAGAGTATGGGAATGGGCGATTTCCCCCGGCCGCTTTCTGGTGGCAACGCAAATTCTGGGAAGGTCCAGCATTCTAGTCGACAGGCTCAGCAGGACTATTCTGATGCCCAACTAGTGGTCTCTGAATCCTTCAGTAGCAGAACAGATCTTCCTCAAGTGGGGATGGCCTTGCTGTGAGTTCTTTGCATCTCCTTCCAACGTGAAATGCAATGAGTTCTTCTCTCTGAACCCCCCTTGGGGGGGGCCCCCAGAGATGCACTAGTTCATGCTTGGCCTGCTGGTCTTCTTTATGCTTACCCCCCCCCATTACCTCTCATTCCGAAGTTTCCACAAAAAGCTCGCAGGGTGGGCAGCTCAGTAATCCTCATTGCCCCATACTGGCCTCATCAAGTCTGGTTCTCCTCCCTTTGGTCTCATCTGACAGTTCCACCATGGATCTTGGATCCAGTTCCCAATCTCATTTTGCATCCCTCTGTGATTCCTGACCCAAACCTGGACAGTCTGAAACTCACCACTTGGCTGCTCCAGTTCCATTAATGATTAGGACTCCCAGTTTATCCTCTCCGGTTAAAACCATTTTGGTGGTGGCTCACAAGTCTTCCATCAGGAAAATCTATTGCAGCAAGTGGAAATAATTTTCTATATGGGCCTCTCGATGGGATCCAGATCCATTGACAGCTCTGGTTTCATCGGTTCTGGAATTTCTAGTGAGTATCTTTCACCAAGGTGCTTGTTCCTCTACCGTTAAAGTCCAACTGGCTGCCATCTCTAACTTCCATGTGGGGGAAAACATGGCTTCCCTAGCTTCTTCCAAACTTTGCAAGACCTTCCTTAAAGGTACATTCCTTTTAAGACCCCCAGTGAAAGATCCTACACCTCCTTGGGACCTCACCTTGGTACTTCAGGCTGTAGTGTCTCCTCCTTTTGAGCCTGCAGCATCAGTAGATTTACAATTCCTATCTTGGAAAACTGCCTTTTTGGTACTATCACTTCTGGCAGGAGGGTATCGGAACTTCAAGCATTGTCCATTAAAGTTCCTTACATGTTTTTTTCATAAGGACAGTGTTTCCCTGCGCACTAATCCTTCCTTTCTTCCCAAGGTGGTGTTGGAAGCCAATATTAATCAAACTATTAATCTCTCCATTTTCTTTCCAAATTTTCAAAATAGGAGCAAATACAAATTACACTTGCTGGACGTGCATAGACAATTGAGGTTTTATTTACACAGAACAACATCTTTTTGTAAATCTGATTAGTTGTTTGTATCCTATTTGAAACCTTTTCTGGGCAAGCCAATTTCTAAAGTGACCATTGCTCGCTGGAATTCCCAATGTATCATACAAGCATATTCTAACAGAGGCATTTCCTCTCAGGGTTGAGTGAAAGCCTACTCCACTAGGTCCATGGCTCTTCCAGCGGCATTTTGGTCTAGGGGTTTCGCTGGATGACAGTTGTTCTGCAGCTTCTTTGTCCTCACCTCATATCTTCATATCTCATTACAAGTTAGACATCGTATCCAGGAGTAGGGCATTCTTTGGTTCTGTGGTGCTCCAGAATATTCTTCCATGAGGGCCACCCAGATATTGGTAGCTGGGAACTCTGTCCCACAGTTTGAAGACCAAATAAAGTCAACTACTGTAGATAAAGAAGTTATGTACTCACCATAATGTTCCATCTGAGTAGTTGTACTTCATTTGTCTTCAACCATCCCCCCTCCTTCCCCCTGACCTGGTCATTTTTGTCCTAACCTTGCATTTGGGAGAGGAGCACTATAGTGGCTCTCCTGGTTTATGATTGGGCTAATTTTTTGAGCCATTTATGATAAGGTCTGATTGGGTTGGGCTTCTGTTTCCTGAGCAGCAAACTCGATCTGAGGGAAGGAAGGAGATAGGGGAGCATTATGGGTAAGGGGAGGAGCTTGGAGTTCGGATAAGATGCTAGTGATGCGGCCTTCTCGGATCCGAATACCCACAGGCTGAAGACAAATGAAGTACAACTACTCAGATGGAATGTTATGGTGAGTACATAACTTCTTTTTCCATCCAAATTATTAATTTCAGCAATAATTCATTGTAAATGATTCTGTCTCAGTCTACCAGCTACTGTTTTCTGGTATTCTTGGAATATTTACCCTTTGTACTTTCTGCCTGATACAGTTTTTGATATTATTGATGAAGCATCCACTGTTGTATTTTTTCAGTCCAGCAGTGATTCATTGTGACTGATAGCCCCTCAGTCTTACTGCTAGTGTTTTTCTCATTTTCTATGAAATTATAAAAATAGTGCTCATTTAATAGGATTCTCACATGAAGTCATATTTGCTTATCCAAGAGCTATTCCACTCCTTGCCTAACTTTATCAACTTTGCCATGTACTGAGGCATCACTTTCATAAAATGTATTTTGCAAACTTGCCAAAAACATCTCTATTCCCTCAGCTTTTTAATAGATGAATATGAATTTCTTTTATTTCAAATCTTAAATTTCCTTCAGCAAATCCCAAGCATCTGCCTCACTTGCTGATAGTGTTTCAGTTCCCATTGTATATTCTCAGTTAAATGTTTACACCAGGCAACAAACACTTCTTATGTAAGGTAACTTGTTCGATACTACCAATTCTTCTCCAAATAAGTTTGAATTAGAGTATGCGAAATGCTGCCTAAGGAGCCTGAACTAGTATTAGTACTGGATGTATGTTTATCCTCTTTATGGTAGTAGTAATCTTCTATATTCTATATTAGTTTGTGTCTTACTGAATATAATTTATATTGTGTTGAGTCATTTAATATCTCAAACTGTAGTCAGTTTCATCCCCTTGACTTGACTTTACTTATATTATCTACTCTAATTGTGGCATTCTAGATATTTTAGGACACTTCTTACTTCTGACATACTTGTTATTGCATTTCAGTCTCATAGATAAACAGCTGTCTCCACCTATAAAACAGTCATGTCCCTCTATTCATCATTCCACAAAAGGCTTTTTTGTGTCATTCCTGGGAGTAGATAAGCTCTAAAAATAGTAATATAATATGTAGCAATGACCCCTTTACCCAGTGTAGTGACCGTATTATACAATTGTATCTTCCAAAGCCAAATGGAACTTTCAGCAGATTCATGTTGCTCCATTAAAGGTAATTTCGATGAATGAAAAAATATTGACAAAACCTGATTATTTTTTGCAAGGGAGCAAGCCCCCTGCACCCCCTATACCGCCAAACTTGTATATACCAACTCCAAGATCACACAACTGTAAAGAAAGGTGTAAACTCCACTGTCATCAAAATTATGTTTGATCACATGACATGCTACCACTTTCAGCAAGCAATGATATAAATGATAGGTGTCTTGTACCAAAAAATGTTGAAGCCCTCTCTAAGAAATAACATTTTTTCAATACATCATGTTCCTGCTCATCCAAATAATTTATTAAATGTTACAATAGAAGTTAACCACTTAAACAAATAAGTAAATATCCTTTTTTGTTTAGCTAGATTTGTCAACCTGTAGCATGGGCATTCCACGTTATTATACTCACCTAACCTTTAAAAACAGTTTCCGCTATAAAAATGATTTTACTGTATGCAGTGTTGGGAGGGTGGCCTAATGGTTAAGGTGTTTGCCTTACAAACACAAGGTCCAGGGTTTGAGTCTCACAAGGGATAATTGGCTGGGCTTAAAATGGCTCGCAAGGGCAGTTAGCTTAGTACTAATCTATGAACCTATATGCAAGTACACATTCAGTGTTATATCCATATATAAACAGTTTTCTGAAGTTGCATTAACAGCAACATTCTAAGCATACTTATGCCTATGCACCAATCCCGACTAGTAACCCTCCTTTTACCTCCCCTTCCTCTCCCCTCCCCTAGCCACCGTGCCTCACACTGTCTGATCATTGCATTCCTTCCTCTGCAGGCTCTGGCTCACCCTTTACCCTCCCCTTCCCTCCTCACTCAATCTGTCAGACCTGTTATAACATGCTTACTACCTCACTTCATCTCAACTCCAAATACATATCCAACTGATTTAAACCTAGCTTCCCCTCACTACCACATGTAGTACTCACTCAGTCTCCTCTCTTACTCCTCTATCTTCCCCTTCCATCCCATTATCCCTTCTAGCTTGTTCCACCTTCATGTGGAGCTTCTGCTTTATATCTGCTTGAGTTTAGTACAATATTTGTATATAAGATTTAGGTATATGAGTTTAGAGCAGTATCTGTTTGAGCTTAGTACTATCTGTATATACATCCTATATTTATTCCTAGCTTTTAGCTAGCTAGATATTGGCATATCTGCTCATTACTATGTTTCATATTGTATGTATAGCTAATGTTTGCTGCAGTATGTATTATTTGCTATTGTACGTATATTCAATTGTTCTTCATGTACTCTGCTGCTCATTTATTGTTCTGTGGAGCTTTTTCCCAGGTCTCCATTGAAAAAGGACCTGTGTCCAGTTGGAATTTCCTGGTAAGCAAATGTATGTAAGTAAGTAACTAAGTAAATAAATAAATAAATAAATATTTAATATTTCAGACCCACACAATTTGCAATTAACAAAGAATAAAACAAACTGTTTACAAAAGTATCAAAATGGTAAACTCTTCCAGCATGTCAGGGAGACCCTTGCCTTGTGATATTGCATGTTGATTGGAAAGGAAAACATTAAAAACACACCTGCTGTTCCTCACTTGGTGTCAGCCCCATTCCTCTGCTACTGGTCACTCCCTTCCATTTAAAACTCAGACTGAGTTAGGTCCACTTTATGTGAACACAGTTAAGCATATATTTATTGTATGCTTAATATGGAACACCATAACAGTAAAACTTATTTATCTTATTTTTTCTTAAACATTTAATGCAGTTGTTGGAACTTCTAATGTACCATTATTATTTTGTTTTGTACACTTACAGTATACTTTGTATTCCAAACACTATTGTTGTTTTTGACCCAGTTATCTATGATGTGTCCAACTCCAACAGGGTTTTAAATAAACTTGATGTCACATTACCCATTAAGTCTAAGATAAATTGTAGGAATTCCCAGCTACCACTTTCCCATATACCACATGCATGACAAATAATGCTTCACTTTCTAACCAAGAAATAGAATTGTAAATAATATTACTTTAGTTCCATCACTGAAAACAAAGTTCACAAATGCGTCATTGTCCATTTCTCTATTCACAGTTCATCAGCATGCTTGTTTCATCATGCTGCTTACATAGGCAACTGTTTCTCTAAATACAGAAAAAATTAAATCCATGTTAATATCACACCCAAAATCACTAGAGAGCATATTCAAAATTTTAGATTTCTTTGTCTACATTCCCTAATAAACAACAGAAAATGTGCCCGTTGTTACTGTCATCATTATAAAAAATATAAATTTTCTATTGTTTGCCTTGTCACCAAAAATAACAGCATGTAGTCTTTCATCTTAAAGGTGTATGTGTATTCCAGTGCTCCCAACCAGTTTTTCCAACCCAGTTATACAGTCCTGCTATTCTTTTCTAATTGGTGCACCAGTAATTTGAATATTTTTAATTTTGACCCTGTCTTCATGGTTGATCTGTTTTTTCTTTAAAAGATTCTAACTCAGACCACAAATAAACATACTGATATTTAATTTTTTTTTCTTTCTCATTGGTGCTTGCATCTGAGTTCAGAACCTCCAACATCTCTGCATCACTGGACAGCGATATTACTGTCCAGTTAAGTAGCTGCTTTCTATATTCCTTTTATAAACACTGCCACAAGTTTTTACCAAGGTTCTTTGACAAATGCTTCTACTCATCATCTTGATGATATTCTGTATCCATCATTACATGAACGCCATTCTCCATATTATTGCAAGCATTTCAAGCAACTCTGCCAAGCTTGTCTTTTTAAATCATCTTCTTTTTCAGTTTCTTTTGAGCACCAGGCATCAGCAATGTCACTAAGTTACATTGTTCAAGTGCCTTCATCCTTGAAATGTGACAGTTATCACAGTAGAATAAAGCCAGAAGAGTGACTGGGAAATATGCCTAGTGTGTACAACACTATCACCAAAACTCCCCCATACAGTACTTTTGAGAGCTCTAGGGTTCTTTCTCCTTTGTTATGAAGGGTACATTTTTTTAACCAGTAATTATGGGGATACATATCTGTCTCTTAACACACGTGATATTTTGAGGTAAACAGTGAGTTTGGAGGAGGTAGTATTAGTACATTGAGTGATCAAGGTCAGATATATCTGGCCTCAGTAAGCTGATCTTCAGTTGGAAGTGGATGGGTGTATAATTATGAGGGATTTATACTCTTGCCAAGAGGGACCGGATATTCGGTAAACTGAGGAAGGAGGTATACAAAAGTTGGTTGCTGCAAGAGACAAAGCTGCCAGATGGCAGGATATGTATATTCAGATTTTATTTACATATATATATATATATATATATATATATATATATATATATATATATATATAAAATGTACACACACACACATACATAGACATATAAAAGAAATCTGGGGAAAAGGAAGTTTGATGTTGTGGAGATGCCTTGCAGCAAAGGGTGAGTAAGGAGCACAACAATTCCAATTAAAAATTGAACGGTCAAGGATGTGATGTAAGATGAAGACTGGAGATTGCTAGCATGGAAAGTGAGAACAGAGGTGAGGCCAGGACTCTCTGTGTGACCAGAGAAGACTGAGAGGGGTTTTGGTGTGGAATTTTTGAGGCCACTGGAGTAGATGGGGTGGACAGGATAGTGACCTGGTTGGCTTCTGTTTAGTTCCATATTTTATATAGTGGTGGTTTTTGGAGGGCAATAAAAGAGGGTTTACTTTTATTAGGGATACAATGAAACTCTGTTGGTTAAATAGATTAGGGCATCAATGCTATTAGTTGAATTAGGGTAGGAAAGAACAGTTTCTAACCAGGCAGTGGTCTGTATGGTTGTACAGAGAGAGCAGAGTATGACAGGTGTTTTAAATTGAACATGTAGGACTGAAGAAGGGAGGTGAGCATCAGCACTTCTGGAAGATGTTTAAAAGGTCATTAGATGAAAATAATGTGGAGCAAGGGTTGACAGCTAAGGGATATGGGGTGCATGAAAGACATTATGGTGGGGTAGAAAGGTCTGTGTAAGAAGAAGCAAGAAATTGTGATTTGCTATTGGGTCAGATAAAAGAGAGAGAGAGATGTATGTTATGAGACCTGTGGGTAAGAAGGCTAAGAAGTAGTAACACTAACCTTTCCCCATTTTTGTGTGGAATCTTAAAGGAGTCGCAGATGATAATCTGATGTGAAAGATGGGGTGGAGGAAAGATAATATGAATGGCAATTTTCTTGACTGGAAAGTGAAAGAGCACATTAAGATAAGTATGGTAGGAGAAGTGCAGGTAGTCCTTGGACAAAATCAGAAGAAAAAGAGTGGTAGTAGAAATCATAATGTGAGGGCTCACTTGCTAAGGTTGTGGTTAGGAAGGGATTTTGGGAGAAGGAGTATGAAAAATGCTGCTTTGTATGATGAATAAGTGGATGTGCTAGGGTTGGAAATATTGGAAGACAACATAATGAGAAAAAAAAATGGCATATAAAAAGTATGGCAAACCAATTGGCCTAACAGGCTTCCTGTTGATTTTTACAAGAAGGTAGTGGAAAAAATGATTATGTGTCATAAAACAGTAATGCATAATGCACTAAAGGGGGATGTATGCCCAAGTCAAGCGGGAGAAGGGGTTGGATGAACTGAGTAATTTCTGCCTGGTATCTGGGATCAGTGCTAAAATATTTCTATGTGTGTTGGTCATACCTCTCAACCTGCAGATTCTGAAAACAGGAACAAGCTCCCCTGAAAAATATGAACATCCAGCTAAAAATCTGGACATTTAATTAGCATATAATTTCAATACTAAATAGCACACAAGTTTTCCTGCTTCAAGTTGGAATTTGGGATACTACTCAGAAATGCATTTAAAAAACAGAGAGTGACAAAAATGGTGGAAAAATATAAGTACATTATCAACAAGTCAGTACAAATAATGTAGTGCTTCAGTAAAAGGGTTTATTAGATGCATTTCCCCTTTCTTTAAATTATTGTTGTCACTAATATATTGGTCAAGTAATATGGTATTATATGTACTAGACAGCTTCAAAAATCACATGTGATGAGGGGGATTCAGAAAATTGTGTGAAGGGATAAAAAATGTCTGAAAATAGGAACACACTTCCAAAAATGGGAACATCCTATGCATGGATAAATCTGGCATCAAAATAGGAATATTCCTCCAGATTAGGAACAGTTGAGAGTTCAGGTGTTGATAGAGTTGTTAGAGAGAGTTTGGAGAGATTTAATTGAATTGGTTTAGGTAGACTTTTCATGAGGAAGATCCTCAACCAGTCATCTGAAGACTGTTAATTGATTTTATGGATTGTGTATGGTAACTAAAGTGTGTGGGACTGGGTGAATAGTTTTGATAACACTGAGCCATTTTAGACTCTGAAGTAGGGGCTCGTAAATAGGATGATGGTAGAGGTGAATTTGAAAGGTGAGTTTATCACAGTTAAAGAGCTTTATGGTAGGTTAAAATTAGTTAATTGATAGGGTGGTCTTAAAGGAGGTTCCAGTAAGTTGAAGGACGAGGCAAGACTGCCTTTTATTCCCTATTTAGTCATCATCTTCTTTCGGCTGTTCCCGTTAGGGGTTGCCACAGCGGATCACCTTTTTCCATTTCTTTCTGTCCTCTGCATCTTGCTCTGTCACACCAACCACCTGCATGTCCTCTCTCACCACATCCATAAACCTTATCTTAGGCCTTCCTCTTTTCCTGTTACCTGGTAACTTCATCCTTATCATCTTTTTCCCAATATACTCAGCATCCCTCCTCAGCACATGTCCAAACCAACGTAATCTTACCTCTCTGGCTTTGTCTCCAAACCTTCCAACCTGGGCTGACCCTCTAATATACTTATTCCTAATCCTGTACACCCTCGTCACACCCAGTGCAAATCTTAACATCTTTAACTCTGCCACATCCAGCTCAAACTCCTGCCTTTTTGTCAACGCCATTGTCTCCAACCCATATAAAATAGCTGGTCTCACTACCCTCTTGTAGACCTTCCCTTTCAGATACTTGTCTGTCACAAATCACTCCTGACATTATGACATTCTTCTCCACCCACTCCATCCTGCCTGTACTCTGTTCTTCACCTCTCTTCCACACTCACCGTTACTCTGAACTATTGACCCCAAGTATTTAAACTCATCCACCTTCACCACCTCTACTCCTTGCATCCTCACCATTCCTCTATCCTCCCTCTCATTCACACACATATATTCTGTCTTAGTCCTGCTGACCTTCATTCCTCTTCTCTCTAGAGCATATCTCCATCTCTCCAGGGTCTCCTCCACCTGTTCCCTACTCTCACTACAGATCACAATGTCATCTGCAAACATCATAGTCCACAGAGACTCCTGTCTGATCACGTCTGTCAACCTGTCCATCACCATTGCAAATAAGAAAGGGCTCAGAGCTGATCCTTGATGTAACCCCACCTCCACCTTAAACGGATCCGTCACTCCCACAGCAGACCTCACTGCTGTCACACTAACCTCGTACATATCCTGTACCACTCTTACATACTTCTCTGACACTCCTGACTTCCTCATACAATACCACAACTCCTCTCTAGGCACCCTGTCATATGCTTTCTCTAAGTCTACAAAATCTTAATGCAACTCCTTCTGACATTCTCTATTTAGTAAAGATGTTAATTAAGAGAAAGATTAGATTTTCTGTGGAAGTGGGAGCTGTTGAGGGCATTGTTGAGATTCATAATGCATAACCCCCTGTGTAAACATTGAAATGTGTAACAGTGAGTTTCAGAATTTTACTTATTTGTTATGTGAATTTTAATTTTCATTGTCATGACTTGGGTTAATGGGTCTAACAATTCTGATACTGAGCAAAGTACCAGATCTTTGGAACTATTCTATTACTGTCCCTCCAACTAAAACAGCAACACCACACAACAAAACCAAACATTCCATTAAGTCACATTGGTTAAAAACTGATACATTACAAAAAAAAAACGATTAAAGACCATGGGATAGAAAAACACTTTTTTATTACTGAATCTTTATTCAACTTTCTCTCTGTGTTCCCTAGATAAAATTCTGTGCATGAATTGCAAAATGTCCTGTAAATCACCCCTATAGACAAGAAGTTGAACACAACATTGCATCCTATAACTTTATTAGAACTACCCACTCTTACATGAGGACCTATAAAATATAAACCCACAATGCTTACAAAAGCAGCTGATATGCATGCCATAAAGTTTTGTAAATTCTTTATCTGGTTTATAAAAATGTATCTCAAACATAACTTTAAAAAACTGAGTCCATTTCTATCAATAAACAAGAATTCTTCCCCTTCTATTTCAAGCAGATTATTTCTGATTAAAATATTCCAGTTTTATGTACTGTTTATTAATTTTAATTCATTCATTCATTCATTCATTCATTCATTCATTCATTCATTCGATAACTGGATGGGTGAGCTTTTCTACTGACCCTTTTCAGTCACAGTCCAGGAATAGGTAGACAAAAGTACAGAAGACGATAAGCTATAGTCATTTGTATAGGTATATACACAAATATTTACAGTAATGTCAGTAGTTACATGATTAGATGGTAAGAAAAAAATTACAATGGGAAGACCCAAAATTTGTTTTTGCATAGTTCCACAAACATATGAAGAATTCATGCGTGTAAGTCATCTTGCTTATACAATGTCCCTAAAGCAGTTCAGTCAGCTTCCTTGTGCAAGTAGTCCTTTAAGGCTTTTTTGAATTCCAGTAATGTCTGAAGATTTTTTTACCTCAGCAGGTAGGTGGTTCTTCCTCCTGTTGAAGTTTTGAAGGAAGGTCTGATTAAGGCGATACTGTCCTCCTGGGTATATCTGAGAGAGCAATTTGTTCCTTTTATGTTATTTGTATGGATATTATGAGGGCACAGTTATGTTTACCATTCCTTTCTTTCAATTTTATCAGTGACCGTTTTCTCTTTTGTACTTACAGTTAGGCTTATAACTTTTATTTCTTTCATTTTTTTTCTTGTAATATAATCTTTTCCATTTGGTTAACGGAGTAGTCTCAACTAACAAACAAGACGTGAACAATCTAGCTCTTTTAAAAAACTTAATTTGTGATAAGTCAAGGTATTCTCATTGCTTGCCCTTTTAAAACATTTCTTTTACATTCCAGGGGTAGCAAGTAGTCACACACACAAACGTGTATGTATATATGTCTATAATATATATAATTATAATATATATTACACAATTATATTTTATATATTATATTAATATGCAATATTTATTATATTATATATACACACACACACACACACACATACACACACACACACACACACACACACACAGGTCTACTTTACATGGTCGACTCCTCAGAAAGTCGACTTTCATATGGTCGAGATCATATGATCGACTTTCGAAAAGCCGACCATATAAAATAAACACATAACACACACCAAGCACTTATCTTTCAACTGTTAGCAGGGGGGGAAAGCCCCCCAACCCCCCCCCCCCGTGGGAGGCTCTGCCCCCACACCCCCTAACTTAAATATACCAACTCTGAGATCACACTACAGTGCGGAAGAGGAAATTTTCCCATTCTGCACTGTACGGAGATAGCGGTTCCCCATGGTCCGCTTTTTGAAAGTCGATCATATGATCTCGGCCATATGAAAGTCGACTTTCTGAAAAGTAAAACGGGCCTACAGTTTAAAATATGGAGACACCTCACTGACCAGAAAGATCCCAGGCAGCTGTGGAGATGGATCCAAAGCATCACAGACTATAAGCCACCATCCAGACGTTGCGATGATAACCTAGACTCTTTAAGCAAACTAAATATCTACTTAAGTAGATTCGAGGAATCAAATAGAACTTACCCAAAGAGACTACCCACCAATGCAGATGCCACATCACTGTGCCTCAACTTGGAAGAAGTACGCAGGAACCTAAGTAGGGTTCACCTGGGCAAAGCAGCTGGTCTGGATATGATCCCAGGGAGGCTACTTAACAACTGTGCTGATCATCAGGCACAGTCTTCAGACATTTTTAACATATCTCTCACCCAGGAAAAAGTGCCCAAATGCTTCAAGACCACCAACATCATCCCTCTGCCCAAGAAGTCATCTCCAGCATCATTAAATGATTACCGGTCAACTGCACTTACCTCAGTAGTGATGAAGTGTTTAGAAAAATGGTCAAGGATCACATAATATCCTGCCTATCTGCTACATTTGATCCTTTACAATTCACACACAGGCCAAATTGTTCTATTGTGGATGCCATATCCGTAACACTTCATCACACCATGGACCACCTGGAAAATAAGGACTGTTATGTATGCATGCTGTTCATAGACTTCAGGTCTGCCTTCAATACAGTAATTCCACAACAACTGCTGTCTAAGCTGAGTAATCTAGGCAAAGAAAACACAATATGCAACTGGATCCTCGACTTCCTGACTAAAAGACCACAAATAGTTGGAGCAGGAAAACATCACTCAACATCACCGTAAACACTGGGGTCCCACAAGGTTGCGTACTCAGTCCACTTCTTTTCACAATTCAAAAACATGACTGCATAGCTATGTATCAGTCAAAAAAAGAATCACCACATTTGCAGATGACACCATAGTAATCAGCCTTATCAAGAAGAAAGATGAGGGGGCCTACAGGGAGTAGGTGAACCAGCTCATTCACTGGTCCACTGACAGCAACTTAGCACTAAATGTTGGAAAAAACAAGGAAATCATCATTGATTTTAGGAAGGAGAATAAGCCACACACCCCTATCTTCATCAATCATGCTGCAGTGGAGAGAGTAAATAGCACCAAATTCCTAGGGGTACATATCTTGCAAGACCTGAGTTGGGCTACAAACACTTCCTACCTTATAAAAAAAGCCCAACAACATCTCCACTTCCTTAGGAGATTTCCTAGAGCTAACCCCCACAGGTCCTACTTACCTTCTACAGAGCCACAATTGAGAGCGTACTGATAAACAACATCATTGTCTGGTATGAAAATTACTCTCAAGCTGATCAGAAGGTACTAGATAAGATCATTAAACAGGCTACAAAAATCATTGGCTCCAACCTTCAATCCCTACAGGACATATATTCAAACAGATGCTATGGTAGAGTCTGAAAACTATTGAGGGATATATACTATCCGACATATGGACTGTTCAAACTCCTGCCAGCAAGACACTGCTACAGAAGCATTAGATGCAGGACATCCAGATTCCATAACAGCTTCTTCCCACATGGTATCAGACTGCTGAGCAAGAAACCCATAGCCTAACCTGCTAATGGGTAAAACATTATTTATTTGTAATATGTCATTGTTATTTACATAACTCTCTGCATAGCTCACTTTATACATTTCTATCTGCACTATGAAAACTGTAAACTGTAAATATATGGCATATATTGTTGGTGGATAAGTTTTTACATGTGTGCCTCTATTTATTTATAGTATTTTTTTATATATCCTTATATTTTCTACTGAGTCTTTTCCTGTTTATTTATTATTTTTAGTTATTTATTTACATTTGTTTACCGGGAAATTCCGACTGGACACAGGTCCTTTTTCAGAGGATGCCTGGGGAGAAAAGCTCCACATCATGTACATGATAAATAGAGATACAAAGTTGCAGTAATAGTAAACAGCATTACAGGTTGTTGGCTTTAATACAATGGGAAGGATTCACGATGGCTTGCACGGAGTCTAAGAGCCGTGTAAGACTCCATGCAGCCATCGCGATCCAGGAACAGCCCGAAATCCCGTGTAAGAGAAAGCTAAAACGACTCTTACACGGGCAGGGCGTGGATATGCTAATCACCCCACTTGCAGCCAAAAGGCATGCAAATGAGGTAGATTAGCGATCCACGAAGCTCAAACCAGCCCGTGTAAGAGTCGTGTTAGCTGCAGAAATGTACTCAGTTGACAACTGAATATGTTTCTGCAAATAACACAATGGAGCCATGTCAGCTCCAAATAAAGGGTGCATATGTGTCAGGCAGCATGCCAATGGCCACATATGTGGCCATTGGCAAGGTACCCCGATGCAAATATGAGAAATAATTTAAGTTTAAATGCAGCGCAGCCCCGTGTAAACGGGCTGCGCTACATAAAACATAAAAAGTAAGGTTATAAACCCACAAATGTGGGTTTTATGCAATGCATGGATATACAATGCAGGGACCAGCAGACCAAAAACAACATGGCCACCGTTTAGTGGTTGCTAAGGGGGGAAGCTGAGTCTAAGACATGTAACTAAGCATTAGTAGGTAGTCCTATGTAAATGAGTGTTAGGATACTGAATCCCACTGTCACATAGCAAATGAGCACATTCCGAGTAGTGTAAGAGTTACATAAGGGGGAGGAACAGAGTAGGAGATAGGTGACATCACAGGGGGGAATGGCAGAAAGAAATGCAGTTCATTGGAGGTCAATGTTACGTGACAGATGTCAGACACATATCATGGAAAGAGGAGTGCCACAAGATAAGCATGGGAAAGTCAAGAAATGGAAGGTGTACACTGTTGCCAACACCAAAGTTTCTTGCTGGCATGCATGCGATGCGCACCAGGAGGCACGAGTAGGGCAGTGTGCGCGTGTGTAAGGTAGACTGAGCATGTGGAAGCCTGTAGGCAGACTTGTAAGACTGTTTGCGCTGGTGTGCGCGCGTTTTAACCTGAATAAGTAGATTCTAAACCGTGTAAGCATGTGTGCGCACGTGTAAGCCACTGTGAGCGTGTTTCCGCTGGTATGCTCGTTGCTCCCCCCTGAGGAAACAGAAAGGAAAAAGGAAGCAACAGAAATAGTAGGAAGCTAGCAGGGAATACTGCTGGAGCTAGCAGGTGAAAACAGTTAGAAGCAGGCAATTACACAGGCAGAATACTAGCCCAGCCCAGCACTTAAAAGTCTGCAAACAGCAGTGCAGTATGATTCTCTCAAGAGACACTGCAAGACAGGAGTAAGCTATTAGAAGTGAAAACTGAAAAAGCTTCACTCAGACCAAAAATGCTAGGGGCTGCCATAGCTGTCATAAGGAGACATAGGCGACTTGCTGAGGGTGGTGACAATGCAAATGCTGCCAGACAACCCACAGTGAGGAGATGGAGAAGAGTGTACAGGCCCAGGGTCACCTACCAGGGGTTACATGAGCTGGAGATAGTGGAGCACTATAGAGTGGACAGAGACCTCCTGCAGCAAATTGTTGAGCTGTGCAGGCCAACCTCACACACAGAACCAACAGAGGGGAACCCATCCCAGTGGAAACCAAGGCATGTGTTGGCTTAAGAATACTAGCAACAGGTACCTTCCAGAGACCAACTGGTGATATGATGGGAATCTCACAGGCATCAGCATCCAGGGTACTGCACCAGTTCCTGGATGCCATGTCAGCACATGTCGGAGATCATGTATATTTCCCCAATTCCCGTGAGGCATTGGCCAGCAATATGCGTCTCTTCCAGCAAATAGCGGAATACCCTGAGGTAGTGGATGCAATAGAATGCACGCATATACGCATCAAAGCACCAGCTGGTGAGCAGGGTAGGGCTTACATTAACCGCAAGGGCTTCCCCTCCATCAACTGCCAGGTCGTGTGTGATGCCCAGGGCATAATAATGAATGTGTGTGCTGGCTGCCCTGGAAGCTACCATGATTCCCATATCTGGCATCTGACGCAGCTGTACCAGACATTTGCCAGTGGGGACATCCCACATGGTCACTTAGTAGGGGATGCTGGATATGCACTGGAGCCGTGGTTGATGACACCCATCAGAAATGCACACACACCTGAACAGGAACGCCATAATGAGGCACACGCACAAACACGAAATGTAATCGAGCGTGTGTTCGGGCTGCTCAAGTCACGGTTCCGGTGCCTGGACACATCTGGTGGAGCCTTGCAGTACACACCAACTACATGTACCCAAATTGTCATGGTATGTGCTATGCTACATAATATGATTCTGCGAAAACAGCTGCAGCAGGATCAGCACAGGGCTGGGCCAAACAGCCCCCCACCATTGCCAAGTCAATCACAGGCAGAGCGTGACTCGGAGGAGGAACAACCTGAGCCTGCCCCAGTAGGCAGAAGGAGGAGTGCCCAGTATGCCTTGGACTTGGCAAAGCGGCAACGCATAGCACATACACTGGCTCAGTAGGGACCCTGGAAATGATACCTCTCTCCATCTCACACATATAGTAAAAGGGACGCCTAAGTTGACTCAGCCTGCTTTCAGACATGTACAGGGAGTGCAGTATGTGCATCCAACATAGGCAGACCTGCAGCACCACCTGAGGCATGATTGCCATGTGTTAAGCAATGTAACACCATGTAGTATATGCAAACTTGATGACCTTGACTAACATCCTACCCTCACCAAGCATGATGCCACAATATGAAGATGAGATGATCAATTGCAATAATTGGCTGAAGTATTGCTGTTAGTCAAAGGGGATCCAATGCGTGCCAGCCTGGGATGACATGCTGAGCACGACATGATGCTCCACCTGCTAGGGGTGGTGTGCACCTATCAGTCCTGGCCTTATGGATACTGGCAAAGGCTGTTGTTACCCCCAGTGTGCCTTGAATAGGTAAGGCTCAAAACACAAACCCACCTCCATAGGTATCACAAGGGATAAGAACCTAGATGTAATGCTACCCAATGCCAGAAGTCTAAACAGCAAGATGCATGCAGTCTAAACTCCCCTCAGCATGGAGAATGTTGATATCTGTTCTGTAACAGAAAACTGGGTCAAGGCTCACAACAGCACCCTAACACTGCCAGGTTACACCTCATACTGTGCTTTACAGCCCCAAAACATGGAACAAGCTACATAAGGAGGGTGACTAGCAATAATTGTCAAGGATAACCACACCCCCATGTTGGTACCACAACAGGAAGCAGCATGGACTAGCCATGGTCAAGTAACAGTGGTTAAAACTGCCTCCCAGTTTATAGCTTGCTACAGACTACCGTCCTAACACCAGGAACTGCACTTGGCCTATGTTGGAATACATGAATATATCAAGCTCTCCAAACCACATTATATTGGGTGACTGAAAATACCCAAACATAGACTGGGAGCATTATTCTAGCTCCAACACCCTAGGACAAAGGTTCCTAGAATCCATAAACCAAAATGTTCAGGAACAATGTACCACTCCCACAAGAGGGGTAAGCATACTGGATGTGATAATCAGCAACATGGGTACTGTATGGCCAGATGAGAAGTGTATCCCTCACTGGTAAGATCAGACCATAGAGTAATCACACTGGATATACACATCCCGACCACAGTCCCTGGCCAGAAAACCACAGTGAAAAACATGTGTAAAGCAAATGTTACACTCCTCCAAACTGATGTGGAATCCAGTAAAGGCCCTGTGCCTGTGCAAAATATGGGCCACACCTCAGAACTTGTTATACATGCATTCCATGAACACTGCCAGGAATGCATGGATTATGCAATCCCAAATAAAACCAAGACACAATGCCATACACGCAGGCATCTGGCATGGTGGACCCCAGCCATTACCAAACCATGCAAGAGAATGAGGAAGCTACTACATGATAGAGCAAACCTAAAAAGGGAAGTAATCTCTGATCAGTATTATGGCAATAAAATGTGTCCACTCATACAATCCACTAAGGCCAGCTACAACAAGTTAAATCTGTGAATCTTGAGGCAATGTTACACCTGCCCCATGTACACAGACAACCCTCTCCTCCCCCCAAGAAATACAAATATATGTGAGAGATGCAACCATTTATCCAAACCGGAGGCTGAGCTCTCTCAACTCACTACTGTCAAAACTAGTCAGGAGGAGAAGGTAACCACACACACACCACAAACCCAGTCTCACATTGACCTATCACAACTGCAAACCAAAGACATAAACACAGAAAAACATTCCCGGAGGCTCTAATTACAAACACACCACATCAACAGAGGCCTCCAAAGCAGACACCCACGCAACCACTACCTCCAAACATAGCACATGCAACACATAGTACACAAAGCTGGTGTGCCAAACAGTCACAGGCCAGAAGGAGAAACAACATGCCTGATACAGTTGTAATAGGTGACTCCATAGTCAGACACACTGCTGACCCACTCACCAGACTGAACAAGGGAAAGGGTACAGTAAGTTGCCTGTAGGCTGCTACAATACGCCACATAACACAAGCACGCAGGCCACCCCAAAGCAAGTACAAATTTGATGCAGTCATTGTCCATGCTGGTGTGAATTACATGAGACGTACCTCCCTGGACTACATGAAAAGAGACATAGATGAGCTCTCCGATTATGTAGGCCAAGCCGGTATGACTCTGACCTTGGGCAGCATCCTACCTTCACCAAGAATGATGCCACAGTACAAACACAGAATGATCAGCTCTAACAAGTGGCACAATTACTGGTGTCATTCCAAGGGGATCCAATGTCTGTCTGCTTGGGATGTCATGCTTGACAAGCCACGCTGCTTTGCCAGGGATGGCTTGCACCTGTCACCCCTGGGCATCTGGATATTGGCTAAGGCTCTTGTCAACTCCATAGAGACTTTTGTAGGCAAGGCTGAAAAGAGTAACCCACCTCCCTAGAAAACATAAGTGGAAAGAAACATAAGGGTAATGCTGCCCAATGCCAGATGTCTAAACCTCAAGATGCATGCTCCCGAGGACTCCCCAGTCTGGAGAACATCGATGTCTGTGCAGTGACAGAAACCTGCAGCAAAGCTCCTGAGAGCACACCAGCACTACCAGGTTATACCTCATATCATGCGTCTTGGCCCCAAAACCTGGAGCAAACCATAAAAGGAGGGGGAGTATCCATATTCAGCAAAGATACCCACACGTCCAGGTAACTGACAATGCATGAAGCATCGGAGACCACCCATGTGCAACTAGCCATAGGCAAAACTGCTGTACAGTCTGTAGCATGCTACAGACCACACTCTCACACACAGGAACCCCACTCAGCCTTCCTGAAGACACTGGACAGTATGAATGTCTCACCAAATACCAAACAAGGTACTCACAAATAACCACACAGGTGGTAATCCATTACGTATGGAAGGAGTAATCAGGGACCTAGGGACACAAGTGGACAGTAACCTGTCATGTGACACTCACATTGCCAGCGTGGCTAGGAAGACCTTCTATATTGGCCACCTTATCATGAAAGGAATCACATCTACATCAACAGAGGTCATTGTGCCCCTATACTGTTCTCTTATCAGGCCCATAATTTAGTACAATGCCTCATTTGGGATGTACCTCACCCGACACCTGCAGCAGTTAGAAAGACCTCAAAGGTACCTCACCAAGAGGATAAAGGGTCTCAAATATATGTCATATGCTGCCTGGCTGTAGACACCCCAGCTGTATGCAGTCACATACTGCCTACGCAGAGGCGTTGTATACCTGTTGTACAAGGCCATGTCCAACACAGGATTAATGGACATGCTCCACCGCAGAAAACCCAAATCCATCAGAGCTGTGAGAGCGAGAGATGTCAACCTCAACACATAATGAAATAGGATGTGCTCGAGGGACAGATACATAACCCAGAGGCTCCCTACACCCCGGAACGGAATCCCACTCCATGTTAGGCAGAGCCCCTCACTGACTCTCCAACAGGAATCTTGCCAAGTGGATGGGTGATCGTACATGTACACTGGGGGTCTTCACTGTGTCACGTATAGACAGAGGCACAGTAAAGTAAATCCTAAATGGCCATAATATTCACATAGCAAGGGGTGGCAAAAGCCACACACACTCTGGCTAGGCTTATAAATGCCCTAGGGCAGATAGCCTAGTATGAACCTATGAACCTATGAAGATACAAATTGTACAGGACACTAAGGATAATCACAAGGCTTTCTTAACTGATGGTAGGAACCTTGTTGGGAATTCACAGATATGCTCTGAATCACTCAAATAATACAAACAATATACCAAACACACACACATTGCCAACATCCAACCTGACAGGTTCAGTGCAAACTCCCCCCCCCCCAAATGCCAAATATCTATCCCAGCAGAGTGCTGGCCCCCTGACATTGCAGATGCTGAGGTAACAGCCAGCATCTACAAAGCAAAACACACAGCATCAATGGTACGAGATGGTGTCCTGGGCTGAGTCCAACATAGACTCCAAGAAGAATGGAACGCCATATAACACTACTGCTCAGTGTCAGCCTTACCACAGGATATGTACCCAAAGAGCAGTGTACAACAACAGTGGTCCTTCTCCACAAAGGTGTTGCCTGCATGGATACTGCAAACTACCACCCCAGAATCCTGACAAGCTTGGTCTGCAAAGCTATGGAAAGGATCAGCATGTACCTCAGACATAAAGATATTGGGGACCTAGTGACACTGGACCCTACTCAGTGTGGCTTTCTTAAGTGCAGCAGCATACTGTTATGCTATCCTGCCCCTTGTGACACATGTGTTATGACTGTACCTGCTCCTTACAAACAGTTATACAGGGTGACTCATATGGCATATTACCTAGCAGCATAACATTCGGCAGGGGTATGTCTGACATCTACTCATGGGGAGGCTTGCTTCTTAATTCTGTGTGGTCTACTACAGGATATGTCATATCTGTGGGTAGGGTCCCATACCTCCACCATGTGCTCTATACTGCAGTAACAAGGACGACAGATGTAGGTAATTTGTGTTGTGGATGTTGGAGGTGTTACCATGGTTGGGAGACAACTGTCATGGGTGTGTCCGAACTATGTATATCCAGCAGTGGTAACCCCTATGTAGGTAGTCTGTGTGCGCTCTGTGGTGTTTGAGTGTATTGACACAGTTACTTGTATATGTCAGTGACCTTCACCATATCTGTAGCTGTCATGGGAGGTACATACCGTGTAGGACATTATAGAGTGTGGAGGGGTACAGTGACCTACATGTCCATAGCTGACACACCATGTCTGCTGACACATTCCATGTACAGGTACTACAGGACTAGTGTGCCACTGTGTGTATCGATGTGGAGCCTATTGTACACTTCTGACCCTGTTCCCCCCTGACACATGCAGTGGTGGGCAGGCATGTACATATGTGGTGGTTACTGGTGTCAGTGTTTTTGAATGGGGTATGGTACTCCAGTATCCACACTGGTGTTCACTCCATGCCTGTGACACCAGGCACCTGTAGCAAGACATCTGCACACATGTGCCTCACACAGTCTATATATGTGTGTATATATATATATATATATATATATATATATATATATATATATATGTATTGATATATTTATATCTGTATATGGATATATATCTGTTTGTATATATGTATATATCATATGTATATCTAGATGTAGATATATACATATAGATGTGGGGAGAGAGTGAGAGAGAGACACAGGGTGAGTGTGAGTGTGAGGGGGTGGGACAGAGATTGAGAGATAGTCATATACAGACATGTCTGTTGTCAGTCAGATCTATCTGTATTTGTGTAAGTTTCTTCAGATATCTATATATGTATGTGTGTATTACATATATCTGTACATACATATTCTACCAATCTCGATGTCTGTGCAGTACGTGAGAACCTGGTTCAAGGCTCCTGAGAGCACACCAGCGGTACCAGGCTACACCCCGTATCATGCATTTTGGCCCTAGGACTCGGGACAAAACGGACAGGGAGGGGGTGTGTCCATATTCATGGAGGGCACACACACCTCCAGGTTAGTGGCAACACATGAAGCATCACAGACCATCCAGGTGCAGATAACCGTAGGCAAACCTGCTATACAACTGGTAGCATGTTACAGACCACCCTCCCGATCTCAGGGACCACAGTTGGCCTTCCTGTAGACATTGGAGGATATGAATGTCCCACCACACACCATCATATTGGGATAGTGCGACTCCCCTAACATACACTGGGTGCATTATTCTACCCCAAACACCCTAGCCCAAAGGTTCCCGGTATTCACTATGTCAAATGCAATGGAACAACTGGTCACCTCTCCCACAACAGGAGATAATATACTAGACCAGATCATCACAAACATGGGGACAATGTGCTACACACTGGAAGGATACCCCTCACTAGTCACATCTGACCACAGACTAATCACCCTGGATATACATATCCCACCTCCCCCTCAACACAACAGACTACAGTGGGAGACCTCTCACATGCCGACTTTACACGTCTTATAACTGAGTTGGTATCCTGAATGCCCACTGGGCCAGTGTAATCCACTTCCCACAATGCAGACACCCTCACATATGCTTCTACAGACATCTCCAAGAATGCATGGATCTTGCAATCACAAATCGAACCATGACCCTCTCCACCAAGGGCAGGCATCCTGTCTGGTGGACCCCAGCACTGAACAACTTGTATAACAACAGATGGTAGCTACTGCACGGCAGAGCATACTTCCATAGAGCTAAGGCATCTCTCATCAGCAGTAGTAGACAGATGGGTTTTGTCGTACAAACATGCAAGGCCAACAGTGAGAGGGACATCGCTATGGTCACTACAGATAACCACAAGGCCTTCCTCTGCTATGTTACACACCTGGGTGGGAACCCTCAGTTGTGTTCACAGTTAGTTCACAGTGACATACGCTACACTGAACACACAGATAATGCCAACAGTCTGGCAGACAGGTTCAGTGCAGGTTTCTACACTCCCTCACCCACACATGTGGAATTACTTATCACAGCTGACTGTAACCTCCCTGTCATCTCGGATGTCCAGCTGGGAACCACCCTCAGCGGAGCTGTAAACACAGCAGCAGTGGGACCCAATGGTATTGCGGGTTGCATGCTCCGTGAACTGCAAGAGGAGCTACACATGCACATTACATGCTATTCAACCGTAGCCTTACTACAGCATATGTACCTGGACACTGGCATACAGCAACAGTAGTCCCACTCCACACAGGAGGCACCTCTACATACCCTGGTAACTACTGCCCCATACGCTTAACCAGCCTGGTCTGCAACACTATGGAAAGGATCATTATGGTACCCATACACAGAGACATTGGGGACCTAGACACTTGTTCCCACCCGGTTTGGCTTTGTAGAGGGCAGATCCTGCCTTATGAACCTGGTTGACCTTTTCAAATCAGTCACTATAGCCATTGCTGAGGGCATAGCGGTCCATACAGCCTACCTGGACTTGCCTACAGCATTCAACACAATACCGCACTCTGCCATCATAGACATGATCAACAGCTAACATGTAAATCCATAAGTCACATGATGGGTTGCAAACCAGCTAACGGATAGAAACCCTATAGTCAACCTCACTGGTGCCATGTCAGACCCAGACCCGGTCACATGTGGTGTCCCACAGGGCTCTGTCCTGGGACTGCTCATGTTCGGCATATCATACACAGATGTGGAAGCAGACTTGGGAGTGTAGTGGCTGACAATGTTCAAAGATGACTGCATACTAGGCGCCATAGGCAATACACCTGCTGACACATACATCCTACTGACAGGCCTCACGGACACCAACAACTGGTGGTGGATTCATGGCCTGACACTACATGCCACGTAATGTATACTCATACCCTTTTGGACGGACAAGGTACCTACATATTATCACATATGCAATAACCCACTGAGTACAGACAAAGTAATCGGAGACCTGGTGACACTGTGCAATGCTGACCTCTCATTTGACACCCACGTTGCCGAAGTGGTTGGATGGACTTCCTACCTTGCCCACCTTATCATGAAGGGATTCACATCCACATCAAAAGGGGACATTGTACCCTTATACTCCTCCCTTATCAGGCCCATGACTGTGTACTATGCCCCATTTGGTATATATATATATACATACATACGTATCTCAATATACATACGTATACACATGTTATATATATATATTTACTCCTTTTTGGGTCCACATATGTATACACACAGTAACGTACTGCTGAACACCCATTACTGTACCACCTACTTGTACATTGCACTACAACCTACATTGCTATGTGCACATAGCTACCATCACATACATATGTATGTGGAGCCTTCAGTGACAGTTTCAGTATGTCCCCGTCCCTATGCACATCCTCATATACATAGATACAGACCAATAACACATCTGGAAGGTTCACAGTATGTAGAGTATTATAGTAGTACTTTACATTACCTGTGTTTGTTGCAGCTGTTTGTGTAGGCTTGCAGTTGCTTGGCCTGCTGTCTGCCTCTTTGCCTTGATGTTTCCAGTTTGTTATTTCTTTCTCTTTCTTTCTTTCTTTTTTTTGGTTTTCTCTCTCTCCCTCTCTCTCTCTCTACCTCCAGCGGGTGCAATGACAATATTGCATGTGTGGACTGGGAGTACAGGATGCTTTTGTAGGTATCTGCACATGTCCATGTGATGGCCTCTGCACTAATTGTTAGCCAGCATTCACTAATTGCATGCAGCCTGTTGTGTAGTGATTGCAGTTATCACTGTGATTACAGGCCTGTGCTATAAAAAGGTCTGTTAGGTAGGCGTAGCCCTTTCAGATTATCAGGGTGGGGACCATGCTGGTTTGCTGTGGACACTGTTCTGTGAGTGTAAGGGTTGGTATGTCTCTCATATTTCAGGCTGTGTTGTAGACACTGCAATGCATGTTGTTCTGTAAGCTACTGTTAGTACATTTGGCAGGGTGTCAGTGGGGCACAGTTGACATTTGTTTTCACATCAGGGACATCCCTGTAACTCAGTCACAGTTGCTATGTCTGCACTCTTAACTATTCAACTATGGCTGTGTTTATCTTGCTCTGATTATGTGTGTGGCTTGCCAGATGCTACTGTGACATTATTACCTAGTAGCTACCAACTAGCATGACTGTTTCTCAGCACACAGTACTATTTTACAAATCCATTAGATTTGACAGTAAATATACATGACATGCTTTGTGTGCTAGACTTGTATATTCCCTTTAAATTAATTCCTACTATTTTATGATATATTTCTTTCAGCACAATGTTCTTGTATAGCACTCATGGCTTAGTGGTAAGTCATGCAGACTAGTGTTTCCAAGGTCCTGGGTTCGAGACTGAGGGAGGTATTTTATTTTGCTGCTGAGGAAACTACAGGCCTTGTCATTCAGAGTGACTAAGGCACTTTTAAGCAGTTGTAAGCGGGTTAGCACTGGTTTGCGCGGAGATCACGCATGCGCACTGCCGCTTAGCTTCGTGCACACCCGCTTACTACTGCTTAAAAGTGCTTACTCTCGTGCACACCCGTGCTATTTTCTTTGAAAGAAAAGAAAATGGGCAGATAGGAAAGTGGTGAAAAAGGGGTCACAAAGAGGGTAGGACAGTAGGGAAACAAGCTCGCATTTTGCAGGAGGGATGTAGGTAAGGCCCATAGCTGCCCATTTCTTCATCAGCAACAGCTGTGCATATGTTTGTAATTTGGTGTGACATTTGAAACCTTCCACCCCTGAGAGAGGTGTAAGGACAACAATAATACTTGTTGTACAACCAATTGTAATTGGCAGTTTACATGTCCAGCAGACATGTGTGCAAAATGGGCAGCTATGTATGGGGCGTAATTTTTTTGTGGGTACAGAGTGCCCTTTTTTTTTTCTTTTCAGGTGGGAGTGGTATGTCAGGTACAAGAAATCGGTATAGCTGGGGAGGTAGGTTGGGTAGGTTAACAGACAAGACAAACAATACGCATACAGGGGTGGTGTATGACACATGTGGGGGGGTTACACAATTGACGGGGATGGATGTTTGGATATCTCGAGCCCATGAGCCCACAGATGGCAACAGTGGAACTGAGATCCCCACCCATGGGCAGTTGCCACTGTGCCTTCACTGCCCAGGACGGGGCTGTGCTGGGGGCTTTGTAGGCCGGGCAGCAGGCACACCTGTGAGTTGTGCCACCCATGCCTCAAGCTGGTGTAGGGGCCCAAGCACAGCGTGCCGGATCTCCCTATGCACCACAGTCTGGACACTATGGAGGGTGAGTGGATGTTCTCCTCTGGCCACGCTTGCAGAGGGGATACGAGCCCCATCCCCTGCAGCGCTTCCACCCGCAGGTGGCACAGGGCCACCGGAGGAGGGTCCGGCCTGGGCACTACTGCCAGGTGCACTCGCCAGCTGAGGTGGGAGAGGTGGGTCCGCTGGAACCCGCCTTCCCTGTCGTCCTATGTTTTGCATTATGTTATGACAGTTTGGGTTAGTAACGTACAATACCAATCACAATTAGTTGTAACAGCATGCATTAGTATTCCCATTAACCAAACACCCATATATTCAAGTCATTGAACAGCAAGTATAACACATGCATAATTTGAACAGCAACACACAATCCAACAACATGCAGGGTTGATTGATGGCAACAGGCCATCAGGTTTGGATGTATGAACAGGGCAGATGCATCAACGTACATGCAAATATGTATGAACCAACAGGACAAATGTCCAGGGGTGTTAATTGTGATTGCACATACCAATTTCATGTGGAATGGATTATATGTGGTTATAGTGTAGGGTGAAGAAAATTTAATTAACAACTTCAAATACCAATACATATGCTGTACATTTATACTAGCTGCAGATATATACACACTGCAGTTCTGCCTACAGTTTCCTATGTGATAACTACTTCAGGTTGGTGATAGGAATGTTACTGCTACATCAATATACATTTCATTTTTATTCATACACATTCATATCTGGCTCTGTTCAGCTACATCATTCTGCTACATTTGCTTTATATAGCTATAGAGAACTGTGGATGTTTGGTATTTCAGACAACCATACTATCTGCATATTGCAGACTGAGAGCAACATATCCAGATTTTGGGACACACATTCCAGTTGCAGTACTGTTTTCAACACATGTTACTGTTTGGTTCTGCCTGTCACATTCATTTCATTCTGTACTGACTGCATTATACTTTATTCAGGCGTTACTGCTACTTTATTGGTGGATTCATACCTCTTTCTCACACTCTCTCACTTGTTTTATTTTTACAATTCAGGATGGTACTTAATTCTTGGCTTTATTGACATATTTTACCTGCAGTTATAACAATCCTTTCCAACAGTCTCATTTATGTCATGTTTCTGTATTTCAACAGGGATATATTTCACACATGTGTTTTACTCAGCTTCTGCAGCTGTACTTTTCAGCCTGCTGCAGGTTATGTACTATTATATTACAGGTGAGACATCTTTATTTCAGACTTGTTTCATTTTTATGTTTGGATTACAGGCTGCATCACACTTTTGTAATCAAGCAATACTTGCAAACCTTCTTACACTGTAACTTGCACATTTTATTAATTAGTGACTATACTGCACTCTTTTGCTAACTGTCATACTTATATATTTATTTACAGTTACAGGGAGAGAATTACTGACCTGCCTGGTGGCGCAACCGCACCAGCCTATCGCCATTGGCTCGACGGTTTGCAGAACGGACACCTGCAGCTGTAATATAAATAAAGTAATATTGGAATACACATCTCCATAATATCAGCTAGGTTAATTTCTTACATAAATAATTACATGTAACTTACTCAGTAGTGGGGCGTTGGGCATTTGCCGGGCCTCCTGGATCCAACAGTTCAGTTGGTCCTGCTTCTGTCTCTTCAGGTCCGCATGGTGGTGACGGACCTGCTCACCAGTCCTTGGTATTCCTGTGGCACTGGTGAGATCATGAGCCAGCCGGTCCCACGCCTCAGCCCTATATGCTCCCCACAGGACCTGGCCCTGCATGAGTTGGGCCTCATGATTATGGACGAGCCAAACCATATATTTGGACTCCTCAACGCCCCACCTCTGTGCTCGGAAGCAACTACCCTCACCTACACCTGACATCCTGGCTGCAAGTTGGTTCTACAATCGGTTATGCTGTGTATTCCCGCCTATGGGGCTTATATATGCCATTTTTCCCGCACTTATCTGTGATTGGCCATTTTGGAATTGTATCAGCTTCACAAAACCTGCTTTGTCATGCTCCTCTTTCTATTCATTCCTATATATATGCTATTACTGCATTTCTAAGTGCAACTGCCATGGCTTAGTGGTTCAGTACTTTGACTATGGTGCATGGTATCCTGGGTTCGAACCTGGCCATTGCTTTTTATATTTTATGACTGTCTACACAGGCTAGGAGGTGTGTCTGTGTAAAGGCAGTTTTGATACAGCTTGCTCAACGTTGCCCATCGGTTAGCTTGTTGGCGCGGTGCGCAGCTCCGCAAACGGATCACGCTGGTTTACGGGTCGTTTGGCTGTCAGCACGCATATTACGCTCAGCTCAGCTACAGGCACACAGTTTCAATGTGTTAAAACACTGCTCAACCCCAGGCACTCATTTTACACCTGTTAAAACACTGCTAACCTATGGGCACTCATTTTACACCTATTAAAACACTGCTCACCTACGGGCACTCATTTTACACCTGTTAAAACACTGCTCACCTACAAGCAGATATCCTCAACTTGTTAGACTGTAGCTCAGCTATGGGCACATCTCACATTTTTCTTTTATTTTTTTTCTCACATTTATTCAAAATGCATGGCCCATTTCATTACATTTTACATAAAATATAATTTTATATATGTACATATATGTCAGGGACTTGTTTCGTGCTTATTTCACTAAAAATAAAAATTGATGTTGTGGGAGCTCCAACCATGACTGCGTCCTCTTCAGCCGACGTCTCTACCGCTATGCTATTGCTTCTTGGCTTACTTTGCATATTTAGTTCTTATATGCTTTTCCACTGACTGCTAACTGTGGCTAAACGCTGGGCACACCCGCGCAAACGAGCGCACTCACGGGCAAACATCTTTACAACTTATAAAAAAATATATAACATATTCATTTATACATTTTATGTTCATAGTCTGTGGGGGATGTGTTGTGTTGTGTTTATTCACATTTACACGGACTCTGTCGTGGGGGTTTACTTTCGGGACTTTTGCTCTTCTGGGGGCGTGTCCGTTTGCAGGGCTCGCCCTACGGACACACCCCCTACTGTCTTCCACGGACCGTGTTAGCCTTGGGTGTGATTCAGCATGCCCTCATGCATATGCATGACATGCTGACGTCACACCGTTTAACTGCAGCCTCCGTGTAAGCCTTGTAACTCTTACACGGAGGCTTCGTGAATCCTACCCATTAACAAGTTGTCAGACAAGATTTTAAAGTATGTAAAGACAGCTAGCTAATTCTGACTGTGTTTATTAGTGGGGGTAGTCTAGTTGGGTTAAGAGTCTAGGTGGGTGGGGGGGCAAGGGATTAGAACAAGGACAATGCCAATGCAAATTTAAGTGGAATTTGAGTGCAGTCTTGAAGAGGCTGCTGTTGTTATTATATCTGTTTTTGTTTCTGCTGCCTAATTTTTTTACTTTATTTTTAATATCGTATGTTTATTTTTAGTATTTATTATTAATTTAATTTATCCTCCTTCTGTAAACTTTTATTCTTATAGTATGAACCTGAGTATTGAAATTTCCGGCAGTGATACTCACTTTTTCCTCTGTGTTGATCTGTATGACAATAAAGTTTACTTTGACTTTGGCTATATACGTATGTATAGCTATATCTATATAGACATACATAATATATACACACATATATAGATATATATATATATATATATATATATATATATATATATATATATATATATATATATATACACACAAATGTATGTATATGTGTGTGTGTATTTGGAGCCTCTTCAGAAGCTCAAAGTTTCAAAACTTCGAACTTCAAAAGGCAGAGACCAGAAGACTGACATTCTGAAACATCAAACATTCTGAATGGAGATCACAGTACACGCACAGAATCACAGAAGGATATATTTACTATTTTCCTCATTTTAGTGCAATCTTAGAGTTGGTATATTTATTTAGCAGTGGGTGTGGGGGTGTAGGGGGGCTTGCCTTCCTGCAAAAACATTAAAAAAAAATTTTGTTTTTATTTATTAACTTTTTTTATTTAGTTTTCAGTTTCAAAACTTTGAATTTCAAAAGGCCGAGACCAGAAGATTGACGTTTTGAAACTTGGAGCTTTAGAAGTAGATCCATATATAAAACCCTACCCGGCCATGCTACCCCAATTATTGTCCATATTCTATGGGGATGCCAACCCCCTACTAGAAGTAAGAGAGCTGAAATGGCAAATTGAACTTGGAGCGGACACGCCCCCAGCACTAAACGGAAACCTCACCAATAAATGTATATTAAAATGGAACAGGTAGTCAGCGATGAAATACATTTTTCTTTGTAACATGCCAGTCATACTGTAATTATATATACTGGATTGCCAAGATTTGAAGGTTAGATTTCTGAAGAAGTTCGACATAAATAAAATGAACGAAAGTCCTTAATTCCAACCTATTGTGTGTACGGTGTGTTTTTATTCCCAGATCCCTAAGTGTTTAAGTATATTAGTTGCCATTCTCTTAGCTTGCTTTGAGTTTGAGTACCAATAGTTTTTCCTTCTCGAATGGATTATGGAAAAAGTGACAAGCACAGCCACCATCGAAGGCAGCCAAGACCTATTCAATCTGACTACCCACAGTGTCCTGCCCGACCTAGCAGCCCTGCTCCGATCATTGTCGGACACAGGAAACAAAGCACAGGGCAAATTAAGAAACTTGGAACAATTCAGCCAGCCAAACCCACATGTGGGCAATATGCAGTCAACCAGGAGACCGGACCCTAATGGAAGAAGGAACATATATAACCCAGCTTTTCTGGAGGAACTTTGGAGCCAAATGACCAGAACCCATTCATTGACTTCCAACCCCACAATCCATTCCCCCACGACCACCAGCGACAACTCAAGGAGAGAAAAATGGAGCCACACTAGGTAACTGCTGGTAACTAGTATAGAAACTTGAAAAAAAAACTTATTGCCAACTATAAAAACATAGAATTTGACAGTTTCTATTCAACTAAGTGCATACCCAGTGAGATAGTGCCACAAGGCCTTAGAGCCTACAAATTCCTCAATGGACTTGACCCAGATGGAGAAATGTATCAAACAATATACAATATCTGCAACAAAGTGGGAATAAAAGTTCTAAAAGTCCAGGTTGAAAACAACCGCAACAAACTAACTTTGCTAAAAGACCAAATGAGGTCTCTCAAGGATTCGCTCCTCCAACACCCTTTCTTTGAGGTGCTTCAAACCGAGTAGCATGGCATCAGTGCTAAGATGTCCTGGGATGCAGCCACCATCACAGCCAGAAAAAAGAAAAAAACTGGCCAGTGATTGGTGGCAATACCAAAATAACAGAGCTTACCCTTTCGGAAGAGTGACTAAACTCCCACACCCACAGCAACAGATCGGGGACCCACCTAATCCACTGGTAATCCCAAACCAAAGATTAGGGTCACCGCCAGAGAGTGGATCACGCTGCCATAAGAGAGACGGCACCCCAACACACCACTCTGATTCCAGTGGAGAGGAGGGAAAGACTCCATATCGAAGGAGAACCTCAGAAGCAAAACACGTGACCACCCTCTACCACAAGGACCCAACAACCCGAAACTTTGGACCCGAGAAATAACATCACGGAGGATTTTTAGACCCAGGCCAGCGCTTCCATGATTACAAATACCACAACATGTGACAAGAGGCCAGAACATAGACTGGAAAATGGACAGGGGTAGATGCAGGGGCAAACCCAGAAGTCACCCACATGGAAGACGCCCTTACTAAAAGAACCCAATGGTAACTCACAGGATGTTGTCTCCTTTGCCTGAACAGTCTCCAACCTCACCAATACCCAGCCAGGAGACACAGTTTTTAACCTCTCCAGCCAGAGCTTAGATATAGCCGCTTTATCCGTCCTCAAAAAAGGCTTGAACTTCATACCTACCCAGAGGGCCAGAACAGAAGATGTTATTCTTGACCTCAAACTTTTCTGCCAGAAACTAAACCTCAAACAAGGTTTCTACAATAATAACTTTAGATTCTACCATAGCGATCTGCAGGGGAGCCAGAATTTACACAATGGCAACCAAAACGACTTTGATTTGGACAAAGAAACTGTCCCGCCTACAGTTAATTTTCAGATGATTACTGTTCTACCTAACAATGGCGAAACAAATGCTGATAATACTGATTGCTTTTCTGTGTCCCCCAATTCTGACTGTATTGATAATGTTTGTGCTTGTGCAAGAACTAGTATTGGTGTTCAATATAAGTTGGTTTCTGTTTCCAGACCGTCTACAAATACAGATGTAGAGAGGTTAAAAAGTAATATGCTAGGTGTACAGAACGGGAGGAGAGGAAGCAACAGGGACCACAGATCCAGTATAAGCAACACAAATGCCTCCAGGTGTAACAGTTCCCCTATATTTTACTTCTTCCGTACATAGAGGAGGAGCAGACCATAGTCCGGATTTAGCAGCCCTAGGCAGGATAGATAGGCAGGTGGAACTTGAGTCTCAAGACAGCAGCACAGAGGAGAATGACTGCGATGCAGCCAACTCCCTCATCCCCAGCAGAAAAAGTACATTCAATCCTAGCCTCCATAGCACATAAAATAAATTCTCAAAAGTGTGTGAGGGAGAGTTATGTGAGGCACTTAGAGATAAGCCCCGGTCCAAGTGGTTTAATCTAATCCAAGAGGAGAGAACAGCCCTAAACCACCTCACCTACTCCCCAGACATTAGAATCATGAAAGCAGATAAGGGGTGGGGATCATCATGGACCAAACCACTTACAGTAAGCAAATGAAAGTACTGGCCATTATAGGCAGCTTCTGCCCCATTGGCAAAACTGATGTAGAAGCCAGGTTCCGAACAATTGACCTTACCCTGAAAGACCTCCTTAACAAAGGACACATTTCAGAACCTGAGTTTGAATTTATGAAAGTCGACTTACCAGATATTGGAAAACTATTCAGCATCCCGAAAATTCATAAAAAACAAGTTAACCCATCACTCCGACATATTGTTTCCACAAAAAGAACCAAAACAGTTTTTATATCGGAACTGCTAGATTTTTATTTCAGCCCCGTAGTCCAAAACTCCAAATTTTACTTAAAGGACTCATGGGAATTCCTCATCAAGACTTACAAGCTCCAACAAAGCAACACCTCAAGGAATTTGACCTTAGTCAAGCTTGACATAGTGGTTCTGTATGCCACTATCCCACACAAGGAAGGACTTCCCCTGGTAAAAGTACCTGAATGACCGCGCAGGTCCGGACGCTACCAGAACCCAGACCCTGTGCTGATTACTAGATTTAGTATTAAGCAATAACTTTTTTGGCTTTGAGGGAACTATATACCACCAACTGAAAGGTGTTGCTATGGGGACCAAAATGTCCCTCGCATATGCAAATCTAGTGTTAAGCTCTTGAGAAGTGGACACATTCCCCATATTAAAAGGCTTTGATCAGCTCAAGTTTTACAAACAATATATCCATGACATTTTTTTGCCTGGGTTGGATCCCCACTTGACCTGAACATCTTTTTTGAATGAAGTCAAGAAGAGCATCAGGTTCCTGACTTTCATGGTCTCAGATTGTGGACCCAAAGTCAACTTCTTAGACATTTACCCTGTCATTTGACGAGGAGACCTCACTATTCTCCTCCATGATTCACAGGAAACTGATGTTCAGGAATAATTACCTGAACTACAGTAGCCAACACTGCACTAGTATCAAAAGAAACATTGTCAAAGGATAATTCCTCAGAATTAGCCACATAGTGAATAATGACCAAAACTTCAATATATAATGTGATTTTGAGTCCTTATTTGTAGAGAAATACTACCCCAGAGAACTTATCTATTCCTCCTACAGAGAGGTGGCAGATAACCGACACACCTGGCATCTGCCGATTTTATACTTCAGCTTCAACAACCCCCCCATAGAAGAAAAACTCACAGCCAAGATTCCCGATGCCCATCTCTCTTGATGCGGCAGACATTCACGATACCATTACCAAAAACTGGAAACTGGAACATTATCCAGTACAACCCTAAACTCAGGAAAGCACTAGGGAATCAACCGTCATTTTGTCACAAAAAGACCTAAGTCTCTCAAGCTACAACTGGAACAAGTAGCCTTTACAACAACCCCATGTCTGGCCCCACCTTGTACAAACTCATGCAGACATTGCTGTTGCTGCAAATACATTGTCACTGGGAGGTCCCTCACCCTACCCGGTCGTGCTAACCCAATTATTTTCATGGGTACCTACAGCTGCAACATAACCAGTATATGCTTCCACTGCACTTCCTTGTATGTTGACAAGACCTCCCATAAACTAAACATAATCAGTGAACATGCCCAAGCTATCCGGCATGCCGACACAACAAATGCACTAGCCAGACACAGCATTAAGTGCCAGAGGTTCACAGAATTTAAATTCTTAATATTAGAAAAAGTGTCAATGTTCTATGGGGATGCCAACCCTCTACTAGAAGTAAGAACAGAAATGGCAAATTGTACTTGGAGTGGACACAGCCCAGGACTAAATGGAAACCTCAACATTCAACATATATTAAAATGGGACACGTAGTCAGTGAAAAAAATAACTACGTTTTTCTTCATAACACGCCAATCATACTGTAATTATATATACTGCATTGCCAAGTTTTGAAGGTTAGATTTCTGAAGGCGTTCGACATAAATAAAATGAATAAAAGCACTTAAATCCAACTTACTGCATGTGCGGTGTGTTTTTATTCCTAGATCCATAAGTGTTTAAGTATATATATATATATATATCTACGGATCCCTATCAGATGATCCCATTTAACTGAGACCATAAGACTGAAATTTCAAAATACTGAAAAGTCACTTGACTGAAACCCATAATACTGAAATCTTGCAATACTAAACTTCAAAATATTGAACTCAAAATCTTGAAAGTTCAAAATACTGAAAACTCATAATACCAAATCTCATAATATCGAAGAATATACAGGACACCAACACTGACTATATTGCAGCAGAAATACATACAGAAACAAAGAAAAGACAAATCATGTTAGTCTAATCCAACTATATGCAGGGGGGCAAGCCCCCCTGCACCCCCATGTGGGGGGCTGCGCCCCCACACCTCCTGCTACTTAAATATATCAACTCCGAGATTACAGTTCACTACACAAAGATGAGTTATGTTGTAGTATAGTACATTAAAGGGGAACATGACTAAGGTTACAACAGGCAGTCATGAAGCATGCAATGGTATGTTTGCCATTTTCGTCTGTGAAGTGTGATCTTGTAGTTGATATATTTAAGTAGGCAGGGGTGTGGGGGGTGCAAGGGGGCTTGCCCCCCTGCTTATAACTGTAGAAGAGTAATATGTTTCTCTATGTATTTCTGCTGCAATATAGTCAGTGTTGGTGCCCTATATATTTTTCGATATTATGAGATTGAGTATGAGTTTTCAATATTTTGAGCTTCGGATTTTGAGTTCAGTATTTTGAGATTAGGATTTTGAGCTTTTGAGATTTTGAAGTGAATAAAAAAAAATATATATATATATATATATATATATATATATATATATATATATAAATATATATATATATATCTATATATATATATATATATATATATATATATATACACATATATATATATATATATTATATATAGTACCTAGACACACATACACACAGACTCACAAAATTTTGCTTTTTATGTATTTCAGGACAAAAGCCACTTCCTCCTGTTTTCATTTTTTTTATAACAATAATATCTAAAACTTAAGCTTATTGAATGATACCATAAAAGTAAATTTGAAAAAATGAGTTATGGAGTGGATATATTTACGAAGTGAATTATTTCTAATTTTGGACCTAATTGAAAAAAATATATCCACGGGTACAACAAATATTCCAAACAGCACACCAGCAACCCAAGGATACACCACGATCCACAGTTTTCTTTAAAACAGGTTTATTAATCCAACCATAAAAAACTTAACACGATTTGTTAAGCGCTTTCGTGTAATCCATACACTTCATCAGAACAATTAAAAATGCCATTTGCAAAGCTTTAAATAGTAAAAAAAACGCCAAAACCATCAAACAGATTGACTACATTAGATCTAATCATACTGCCATTTAAAGCTATAGTAACACTTGCAATTCAATCCCAAACAGTTTTGAATGCAGTACGCAGTACAGAAAACCACACAATAACACAAAATGCATCTGCGTATTGTATTACAAACTTTATAATATGTTATAAAAATACTCTTACTTTCATGTTTAAAATTTAAAATATAAAATAAACCTTCAACATTAAAAATTGTTGAATGCCCCTGCACATATAATCATGTTGTGCTTCTAATCACCCATGGTTGACAAAAACCTATCTCAAAAGTGGCTTGGTGGGAATCAATTCGTTTAGACCTGGATGGCATGAAGCATTGAGTTTCAACTGCCATCTGATTTCCTTTTCACCCACTAACCCTTTAATATCACCCCCTCTTGGGTTGCCTTGAACCATGTCTAAAATCGCAAACTTGAATTTTTCACAATTCTTGTTGTTCATAATATGACGAGACAAGGCGTTGTTCACATCCTGTTTTTTTATACAGTATAAATGATCATAAATCCTGTTTTTAAACTGCCTGTCAGTTTTACCGACATAAAAACACGGACATGAACAACACATGGCAAGGTACACCAAATGCCGAGACTGGCAGTTCCCATTCACAAACCACACTTTGTTTTTATTAATGATCATCAAAGTGCAACAGTTCCCTTCATATATATAAGCACATTGTGTGCAACAACCGCATTTTTTAGTCCCTTTGTTCATTTTATATTTGTTGTGGTTTTGCCAACCCACTTTGGACTCAATAATGTTCTTCATATTGAACCCAGTCTTGTAAACAAAGGATGGCCTCTCAGAAATGAATGGCCGGATCTCCTCATCACTACTAAGAATATTCCAGTTTTTGTGAAGAATATCCTTAACCTTGTTCACATGCTTGCCATATTTCAAAATAAATGATTTAGACAAATTCCCACCATTAGTAGGTGGTGAGCTTACTACGTTACTGTCCCCTTTGGGGTAAAAGCCCAAAGAGGATGTAATTGTCCCTATCCCCAAAAGTGGCATATATTTTCTACCCCATTCACTAGCCACATATTGGGTTGTGTCCTTAATCATATGTCTGGGATAACCTTTGTCCTCGAACATCTTCCCAATAAATTCCAATTCTTGTTTCATTTTGTTTTCCGTGGACGTCATTCTTGCAGCCCGTATGCACTGACCCTTCAAAATACTACGCTTCTGTCCATACGGGTGCATGCTACTAAAGTCAAGATAGCCATTGCTAAAGGTGTCTTTTCTGTATATATGAGACTGAAAGGACAAACCATCGCTATATATGAAAACATCCAAATAATTGATACCGATGTTGTTAAATTGATACACAAATTCCAAAAAAGGGGTAGTCTTATTGATATAATCAATAAAATTTTTAAGCTGAATGGTGTCCCCCTTCCACAGAATAAACAAATCGTCCAAATAACGGACGTAACAAGAAATCTGACTCATCCAACTAGTATTAAAAATACATTCTTCTTCCCAGTCCAAAAGAACCAAATTGGCGTATATGGGGGCACAAGCTGCCCCCATAGCAACACCAGAAATCTGCTTGTAATATAGGCAGGGGTGTGGGGGGTGCAAGGGGGCTTGCCCCCCTGCTTATAACTGTAGAAGAGTAATATGTTTCTCTATGTATTTCTGCTGCAATATAGTCAGTGTTGGTGCCCTATATATTTTTCGATATTATGAGATTCGGTAGTATGAGTTTTCAATATTTTGAGCTTTCGAGATTTTGAGTTCAGTATTTTGAGATTAGGGATTTTGAGCTTTTGAGATTTTGAAGTGAATAAAAAAATATATATATATATATATATATCAATATATATATATATATATATATATATATATATATATATATATATACACATATATATATATATTATATATAGTACCTAGACACACATACACACAGACTCACAAAATTTTGCTTTTTATGTATTTCAGGACAAAAGCCACTTCCTCCTGTTTTCATTTTTTTTATAACAATAATATCTAAAACTTAAGCTTATTGAATGATACCATAAAAGTAAATTTGAAAAAATGAGTTATGGAGTGGATATATTTACGAAGTGAATTATTTCTAATTTTGGACCTAATTATTCTGGTAAAACATCAATAAAGTTACCGTAGAATTTAATAATGTTTTCATAAATAAAATTAGAATGCTTATTTTCTCACTCAGTTAAAACTATGTTAGTAGAAGAGGAAGCAACAGTATTTTATTCATACTGTCTTCCGTTGTTGCCATATTCTTTTATCAAACAAAAAAACTATTTTCCCAAAATCATTTCCATCGTTACATATAACGTATTCACTTCTGCATCAGAAAAATCTGTATTGTTTGTAATATAATGATGAAACCAATCCATTCCTATATCATGAGTTATATATTTTTTAGGTTCATAGGTAGGTACTAGGCTATTGGCCCTAGGGCCTATATAAGCCTAGGCAAAAAGGTACCCTGGCTTTTGCCACCCAAGAAAATTATTTTCCTGTGCCCCTGTCGGGCAGAGCCACAGAGATGATCTCCGGGGTGAATTTCCTATTTCCCATCCAATCATCAAGATTTTTATAGGTTCATAGATAGATACTAGGCTATGTTTATATAAACTCTGGGTATCAGCTATTGCTAAGAAAATGCTGTTATCACATTAATCATTTCTAATTTTAGTTAAAAAATCCCACAAATCTTTTAGATAACCTTTCACATTAAACAAATTTTAACACGAGTGCAGAGAAAAAAGCACAAGTGTGGAAACACAGCAGTCACAGTTCAAAATATCCAAAGGTAAAGTAGGTAGCAGGTAAAATAAATCCAAGTTTAATGCATATACAAACTAGTAAGTACTTTTGCTATGGAATCATAGCTTCTTCACACCCTAATAAACAGCATCTTCATTAAACATTTATATAGTAATGTCATAATACACAAATCAATCAGAAGTTAAAACTAATAGAACAATTAAATCGTTAAAGATGAACACACTAAGAAAGTGAATTCAGCAAAAGAGGGCAAACATTACCTTTTCCTTCTCCTTCTAGCTCTTAAAACAGGTTTCAAAGGTGCAAATTTGTTTAAGCCTAGACCCATATGAGAACGTAATTTGGCTAGCCATCTTGCTTCATATCTCTGTTTCATTTTCAATGTTGCCTAAACTAACATTCTGATATATAACATTTAACACAATAAAAAAATACTTATGTTCATTACCTTTTATCTGAAGATGTTTAGCCAAGGCATTAACATTATTACCTTTATTTATAGAATATATATGGTCCCTAATGCGTTCACGAAACCGATGGTTGGTTTTGCCAATGTAGAATGAGTTGTGTTATTCACAGTTAGGTAAATAAACAATGTTCATGGTGTCATAGTTAGCTGTAACATTGAAGGAGTATTTCTTCCCTTTCTGTGGATGAACAAACTCATTACTCTCTCTTACATGCTGACAGAAATTACAAGTGCCACATTTTTTGGTACCCTCACCCCGTTGTCCACAGCCCAACTTATCTGGATAACTCAACAACCTGTTTAGATTTGCCCTGTTCCTGTAATAAAACTTAGAAGATGTGCCAACTAATGCTTCAACAGATGAATCAGAAGTTAAAATATGCCAATACTTTTTAATTACATCAGTGACCCTATTTATGTCGCTGGAAAAAAGTCATAGGGACTCTTAAGATGTTTCTTCTAACTTGCCTATACTGATCATGGGTGGGGGACATAAAACAGGGTAATCCAATACCCTTCCTAAGCTGTCAGGCACCATACATACCCTTAGCTATCTCAGTCCCCCTATACCCCCATCCTCAAAATCTTCCTTCAGAGTCACAATAAATTCCTCAAAGTCCTGGGGCAGGATTTACAATGGCTTGCATGGAGTCTAAGAGCCATGTAAGACTCCATGCAGCCATCGCGATCCAGGAGCAGCCTGAAATCCTGTGTAAGAGAAAGCTAAAACGACTCTTACACGGGCAGGGCGTGGATATGCTAATCACCCCATTTGCAGCCGAAAGGCATGCAAATGAGGTAGAGTAGCGATCCACGAAGCTGAAACCAGCCCTTGTAAGAGTCGTGTTAGTTGCAGAAATGTACTGAGTTGACAACTGAGTACGTTACTGCAAATAACACAATGGAGCCATGACAGCTCCAAATAAAGTATGCAAATGTTACAGACAGCATGCCAATGTCCAAATATGTGGCCTTTGGCATGGTAAACCGATGCAAACATGAAAATAAAATTTTTTTTTCGGAGATCGGCGATGTTTAAACGCAGCACAGCCCCGCGCAAACGGGCTGCGCTATATAAAACTGAAAAATGAAGGTTAGAAACCCACAAATGTGGGTTTTATGTAATGCATGGATTTGCAATGCAGGGACTAGCAGACCAAAAACAACATGGCCACCGTCTAGTGGTTGCTAAGGGGGGAAGCTGAGTGTAAGACATGTAACTAAGCATTAGTAGGCAATCCTATGTAAATGAATGGTAGGATAGTGAATCACACTGTCACATAGCAAATGAGCACAGTCCGTGTAGTGTAAGAGTTAGATAGGGGGGAGTAACAGAGTAGGAGATAGGTGACATCACTGGGGGGAATGTCAGGAAGAAAGCAAGCTCATTGGAGCAAAGTGGTATGTTAAACATATCAATCACACAGCAGAAAAAGAGGAGTGTCAACAGATAAGCATGGCAAAGTCAAGAAATGGAAGGTGTACACTGTGGCCAACACCAAAGTTTCTTGCTGTACGTGCATGTGCGCGTGTGCGCGCTGGGAGGCGCGAGTAAGACACAGTGTGCGCGTGTAAGGCAGAGTAAGCATGTAGGAGCCTGTGTAAAGATCTGTAAACCTGTTTGTGCTGGTGTGCGCGTGTTTTAACCTGAATAAGCAGAATCTAGTCCGTTTAAGCATGTGTGTGCGCGTGGTAGCCACTGTGAGCGTGTTTCCGCTGGTATGCGCGCTACACCCCCCTGAGGAAACAGAGAGGAAAAGGAAGCAGGAGAAATAGTAGGAAACTAGCAGGGAATACCTGTAGAGGTAGCAGGTGAACACAATTAGAAGCAGGCAATTACACAGGCAGAATACAAGCCCAGCCCAGCACTTAAAACACTGCAAACAGCATTGCAGTATGTTTATCTCAAGAGATACAGCAAGACAGGAGTAAGCTAGTAGAAGTGAAAACTGAAAAAGCTGCACTCAGACCAAACATGCTGGGGGCTGCCATAGCTGTCATAAGGAGACATAGGAGACTTGCTGAGTGTGGTGACAATGGAAATGCTGCCAGACAACCCACAGTGAGGAAACGGAGAAGAGTGTACAGGCCCATGGTCACCTACCAGGGGTTACATGAGCTGGAGATAGTGGAGCGCTATAGAGTGGACAGAGACCTCCTGCAGCAAATTGTCGAGCTGTGCAGGCCACGCCTCACACACAGAACCAACAGAGGGGAACCCATCCCAGTGGAAACCAAGGTATGTGTTGGCCTAAGAATACTAGCAACAGGTACCTTCCAGAGACCAACTGGTGATATGATGGGGATATCACAGGCATCAGCCTCCAGGGTACTGCACCAGTTCCTGGATGCCATGTCAGCACATGTCGGTGATCATGTATATTTCCCCAATGCCCGTGAGGTATTGGGCAGCAATATGCGTCTCGTCCAGCAAATAGCGGAATACCCTGAGGTAGTGGGTGCAATAGACTGCACGCACATACGCATCAAAGCACCAGCCGGTGAGCGTGGTAGGGCCTACATTAACCGCAAGGGCTTCCCCTCCATCAACTGCCAGGGCATAATAATGAATGTGTGTGCTGGCTGTCCTGGGAGCTACCATGATTCCCATATCTGGCATCTGACGTAGCTGTACCAGACATTTTGCCAGTGGGGACATCCCACATGGACACCTAGTGGGGGATGCAGGTTATGCACTGGAGCCGTGGCTGATGACACCCATCAGAAACGCACACACACCTGAACAGGAACGCCATAATGAGGCACACGCACAAACACGTAACGTAATAGAGCGTGTGTTTGGGCTGCTCAAGTCATGGTTCCAGTGTCTGGACACATCTGGTGGAGCCTTGCAATACTCACCAACTACATGTACCCAAATTGTCATGGTATGTGCTATGCTACATAATATGATCCTGCGAAAACAGCTGCAGCAGAACCAGCATAGGGCCGGGCCAAGCAGCCCCCCATCATTGCCAAGGCCATCACAGGCAGAGCGTGACTCGGAGGAGGAACAACCTGAGCCTGCCCCAGTAGGCAGAAGGAGGCGTGCCCAGTATGCCCTGGCCTTGGCAAAGAGGCAACGCATAGCACATACCCTGGCTCAGTAGGAACCCTGGGAATGATACCCCTCTCTGACTCACTCATATAGAACAGGGATGCCTAAAATGATATAACCTGCTCTCAAACATGTACAGGGGGTGTAGTATGTGCATCCGACAGAGGCAGCCCTGCAGTACCACCTGAGGCATGATTGCCATGTGTTAAGCAATGTAACACCATCTAGAATATGCAAACATGAAGACCCAACCTAACATCTCACCCTCACCAAGCATGATGCCACACTATGAAAACAACAAGATCAAGTACAATAATTGGCTGAAGTATTGCCGTTAGCAAGGGGGGACACATGGCTGACAGCCTGGGCTGACATACCGAGGAAGACATGATGACCCACCTGCTAGGGATGTCACGCACCCAGCACACCTGGCTGTGTAGATACTGGCAAAGGCAGCTGTCACCCCCACTGTGCCTGGAATAGGTAAGTCTGGAAACACAAACCCACCAACATAGGTAGCACAAGGGATAATAACCTGGACGTAATGCTACCCAATGCCAGAAGTCTAACCTGCAAGGTGCATGCAGACCAAACCCACCACAACATGGAGAATGGTAATATGTGTTCTGTAACAGAAACCTGGGCAAGGCCCAGAAGAGCATCCTAATACTACCAGGTTATGCCTCATACCATGCTCTACAGCTCCAAAACATGGAACACACGACAATAGGAGTGTGGCTACCAGTAATTATCAAGAATAACCACACCCCAGGTTGGTACCACAGCAAGAAGCAGCATGGACTATCCACGGGCAAGTAACACTGTCTCAAACTGTGTACCTGTTTGAAGCCTGCTACAGACCCCACACACAAACCCAGGTACCCCAGCCAGCCTTCCTGAAGACACGTCAGAGTATGAATGTCCCAACAAATACCAAACAAGGCACACACAAAGTATGACATAGGTGGCAATCCATAATGTATGGAAGAAGTAGTCATGGACCTAGGGACACAAGTGGACGGTAACCTGTCATGTGACACACACATTGCCAATGTGGCCAGGAAGACCTGCTATATTGCCAACCTTAATATGAAAGGATGCACATGTAGAGCTACAGAGGTCACTGTTCCCCCATACCCTTCCCTTATCAGGCCCATACGTGACATCTATGCCCCAGTCCGCATGTACCTTACCTTACCTTACACATGCAGCAGTCAAAAAGACCCCAAATGTACTCCACCAACAGGATAAAGGGTCCAAACATTGGACATCTGCAGCCTGGCTGAAGAAACCACAGCCCAATTCAGAAGCATACTGCACAGTCAGAGGTGATGTATGCCTGATGTACAAGGCCATGCCCAATCTAGAATGAATGGACATGCTCCACTGCAGAAACCCCAAATCCAGCAGACACACCACAATGAGATATCTGAACCTCTACACATAGATTACTAGGATGTGCTGGAGGGACAGATCCATAAGCCAGAGGCTCAGGACACTCTGGAACAGAATCCCAGTCCATGATAGGCTGAGCTCCACACACAAACTCAACAGGAGAAATTCGTTGAAGTGCATGGGAGATAGCAGGTGTACACTGGGGGCCATCCCTGTGTCACATCTAGGAAAGTAAACCCTACATGGGCATGATATGCACATTGCAAGGGGTGTTGAGACCCACACACAGTCTGTCCATGCTCAAACAAGGCCAGGGCAGATAGCCTAGTATGAACCTATGAACCTATGATGATACAAATGTGCAAGACACAAAGGATTATTACACAGCTGTCCTACCTGATGGTAGGAACCATGGTGGTAATCCACAGATATGCTCTGCAGCACTCTAATATCACAAACAATACACCAGACCCACACACATTGCCAACATCCTACCTAACAGATTCTTTGCAAACTCCTCACCAGCACCTAACTGCCAAATATCTATCCCAGGAGAGTGCTGGCCCCCTGACATTGCAGATGCTGAGGTAACAGCCAGCATCCACAAAGCACAGCACACAGCATCAGTGGTACCAGATGATGTCCTGCATTGTGTACAACAAGTACTGTAAGAAGAATGCAACAGCAAATAGCATTACTGTGCACTATCAGCCCTACCACAGGATATGTACCCAAAGAGCGGTGTACAGCAATAGTGGTCCCACACCACAAAGGAGGTGCCTGAGTGGATACTGCAAACTATCACCCCTCAACCCTGAATATCTAGGTTGGCAAAGTAATGTAGAGGATGATCATGGATCCCATAAATAACGAGATTGGGTACCTACAGACATTGGACCCTACCCAGTCTGGCTGTCATAGGGCAGTTCCTGACCCATACACATGTCTGACTCATGTGAAACATGCATCAAGCCCAGTGATGTGGGGAATGTCGATCACACAGCCTATCTGGACCTTGCTAAACCCTTCCATACAATACCCTAGTTGGCGGTACAGATAAGCTCACCAGCCTAACTATAAACCCCTATGCAAGTAGATGGGTTGCAAACCAGCTCAAGGACAGAACTGACCTGGCAGACATACTGTAACCATGGCAGACTGCAAACCAGGTACAACTGGCATCCCACAAGGCATGCTCCTGGAACCCTCTTTTATGCTATATATGTCACATAGGTACAGGCCAACATGGAATGACTCTGTCTGAACAGGTTTGCAGAGGGCGACAAACTGGCCACCATATTGGACCCTCCAGCTGACACAAGCAACCTACAAAAAGCACACATAGATGCACACAAGTGGTGCCACAGCCATGTCAACAAGCTAAATGCAGAATAGGGTATAGTCAACCCCTGTGGAAACACAGTACATGGCCAGAAATTACCACATAGGTGTTAACCCAGTAAGTACATCAGGAGCAATAAGAGACCTGGGGACACAAGGTGACACATATCCTGCATGTGACAACCATGTGTCTGTAGTGGTTACAGAAACATACCATATACCCACCTAATCATGAAGGTAAGCACAGCTTGTTTAGGATAGGTCAATGTGCCTCCCCAGTCATCCATCAGCAGCCTCACAATTGTGTACAATGGCCCTTCAGGGATGTATCGTAGCAGACACCTGCAGCAACTGAAATGACCACACAAATACCCCACCAGGAGGATTGCAGAGCTGTAACATATGCCATGTGTCGCCTGAGTAAAGTAACTGCAGCTCCACACAGTGCCATACTGCCTGGCTGGAGGTGAACTGTACCTGATGTATAGAGCCATGACCAGCCTGGTATCAATGGACATGTGGCACCATGTAAACACTGAATGCTGGTGACCTATGCAGCTGACAGGCCTGAACCCCAGCACAGACATAAACAGGACATGCTGTACTGATTGGTCCACAACCCAGAAGCTCACTCCACTCACGACTAAACTCCCACTACAGGATATCCAGGGAGTCCCTCAGTGACTGTCATCCAGAGGAATCATGATGACTGGATGGGTGATGGCAGGTGTACCCTGGATATCACCTGTATGTCATGGGTAGACAGAGGCACAGCACACTAACCGTGACATATGTCATGGCAAACACCAGTAAATGTGTGTTGAAGGACAAACACTCTCTGACTAGCATTACAAATGGACTAGGGCACATGGCCATTGTTTGTCACTGTCCACACAGGTTGTGGAATACATTAACAATGTCGGACAATCATGTACTAAGCTGTCCATATCCAAACAAAATGCAACATGGTCATATCTGCACAACTGGCCCTCAACCAGTCTGGTGTGCTCACTATAAACATTACAAGCAGTGATCAGACTGAAACTGATTATACTGTCCACCACAGTGAAAGTTTTGCACCAGTACACTATACAACAATACAACTGTTTGGTCAGCAGGAAAGGATGATGACAACTGTATGCAAACTATCCCATGGTGACCCTGCAGGCACAGCATAATGCCTGTTAGGTTCAGACACACAGCAGTTGGGCTGTAAGAACACAACCTGATGTCCAACACTCAACTGTACATGTGATATATAGATGGGGTCCACACACAGAAATGTGGTGGTCCACAGATCCAAACATAAGGAAAGGGCACACTGGGCATGCTCACACACTTAGATAAATGAGATGTGGCAGTCAAGAAGCCATACAAACTGTGAACTGGGCATGCTCACACACTTAGGCCATGTCACAGTTCAGCAGGTGCACACACATATCAGGCATTTCTATGTGTTAACACAGGAACCTCCCACAATACAGACATCTACTCAATGCACACAGTGAAGTTACAACGGAGACATAAGTAAAGTACTGGATCCCACTCATATGCAAACATCTCCCACAGTACACACGTTGTTTATAGAGATAGAGAAGGCTATGGCAATTAAGACCCACAAACAGTATATGAGCAACAGATATGTGCATCTGACAGGTAAACATATGGCCGTAGAGTGCAATACCTGACCGTTGTCCCTAGGGAATACAGAAGGCTATCCACAGTGTATTTGGCATCTGCCTCCACAGTACAGTAGGCCACTGTGCCTGTGCAAAGTTAATGTATAGATATGCTCTCCCCCTTACGGATGGATAGTAACAGATGTACATGCCTCTTCATCCATAATGATGTCAGCACACTATACATATGTCAGGAGCAGAAATTATACCCAGTAATGTGAATAGCTCGCTCTGCTACTGCATCGCTAACAAGTGTCATAACATTGTTAGGTAGGGGGTTGAATCCTGCAAGTGCCCAGTGTGTGTGTGACTGTGTATGGGGGTGTAGTGTGTGCAATTCCATGTGTATGAGAAATGTCCATTTTGGCAACCTTTACTACACAAAACATGCTGCATATTCCACTTTCGAAACACTGATGATGTCAGCACCCTATAAGTACAGCAGGAGAAAGCAATCCCCCCAGTAATGCAAATAGCGTGCTCTGCTAATGCGTCTCTCACTAGTGTCATAACATAGTTAGGTAGGGATTTGAATCCTGCAAGTGCCCAGTGTGTGTGTGACTGTGTATGGGGGAGTAGTGTGTGCAATTCCATGTGTATGAGAAATGTCCCTTTTGGTAACCTTTACTACACAAAACATGCTGCATATTCCACTGTTGAAACACTGATGATGTCAGCACCCTATAAGTACAGCAGGAGAAAGCAATCCCCCCTCAGTAATGCAAATAGCGCTCTCTGCTAATGCGTCTCTCACTAGTGTCATAACATAGTTAGGTAGGGGTTTGAATCCTGCAAGTGCCCAGTGTGTGTGTGACTGTGTATGGGGGAATAGTGTGTGCAATTCCATGTGTATGAGAAATGTCCCTTTTGGCAACTTATACTACACAAAACAGGCTGCATATTCCACTGTCGAAACACTGATGATGTCAGCACCCTATAAGTACAGCAGGAGAAAGCAATTCCCCCCCCCAGTAATGCAAATAGCGCGCTCTGCTAATGCGTCTCTCACTAGTGTCATAACATAGTTAGGTAGGGGGTTGAATCCTGCAAGTGCCCAGTGTGTGTATGATTGTGTATGGGGGAGTAGTGTGTGCAATTCCATATGTATGAGAAATGTCCCTATTGGCAACTTATACTACACAACACATGCTGCATATTCCACTGTCTAAACACTGATAATGTCAGCACCCTATAAGTACAGCAGGAGAAAGCAATCCCCCCAGTAATGCAAATAGCATGTTCTGCTAATGTGACTCTCACAAGTGATCTAACATAGTTAGGTAGGGGTTTGTATCCTACAAATGCCATGTGTAATTTTGTCACACAGTTTGTCAATGTGTGTGGGGTGTTGTTCCCAATATTGCACGACATACATTATATCAGTAATGTCAATGCACACATGATGTATGTGTGTGCCACCTACACATATGCACCTGTGAACTGCAAGAGTTCCCATGTCCGAAGCCTGCCTCATGTGAATATATGGAATATGCATCAGACAAATGTATGACTGGGGTGTTCTGTGCAGGGGCTGCATGTGGTATGTGACTATACAGTGTGAGTTGTAGATGGTGTCATCCCACCAGTGAGGGATACATGATTGGTCTGGAGCATATAGACCACATGTTGGTGATGAACAGGTGCAGTATCTTGTCACCACTTGTGGGAGTGGTAACAAGTTGTTCCATAGCAATGCAGGGTATGAATGATAAGACACCTTCAGATAGGGTCTTGCAGCTAGAATAATGCTCACACTGTATGTTTGGGTAGTTGCAGTACAACCATATAATGGTGTGTGTAGAGACAGTCATATTCCCAGTGTTGTCAGGAAGGCCAAGTGTGTTTCCTGGGTATGGGAGTGTGGTGAGTGCCAGACTATGAACCTGCAGGCAGTCTAACCCACTGTGTGTTGCACATGGAGAGGCTCTGATGCTTTGTGCAGTGCCACCCACCTGGGGGTGTGTGTATCTTAGGTGCCTTTGGATACATCCCCCCTGTTCTGTTTTGGTGTATGTGTAGGGGATGACAATCATGGTATCAGGAATGACCTGGCACTGATGATGTGCACCTGGGAGCCTTGTACCAGGACTCTGTTACTGCACTGATATTGCTGTACCCCATGCTAAGGACAGTTTCCACTGCATGCGTCTTGAGGTTTACACTGCTGCTGTTGAGTAGCATTGCTATTAGTGTCCCATACCGTGTGCTACCTGTGTAGGTGGCTATGTAATGTCAGCCTTGCATACAAAGGCAGTATGTGTGTAGCAAAAGCCTCTGCCAATATACAACGGCCCATGGGTGACAGGTGCAAGCTGTCCCAAGCAAAGCAATGTGGCATGTCCAGCATGTAATCCCACACTGACAGGCATTGGATCCCCTTTGGATGTCAATGAAAGATACGTTAAGTGCAGAAACCGATGAACCTGTCTACATATTGTGGCAGCATTCATGGTGAGGGTGAGATGCTACCCAAAGCCAGGGTCATACCAGCCTGTGCCACAACCTCAGAGAGCCCCTCCATGTCCCCTAACATGTAGTCCAGGGAGGTGCGTCAGAGGTCATACACACTGGCACAGACAATGACTGAGTCATACTGCTACATGCCTTGGAGTGACTGCTTTGCTTGTGTTATGTGATGGATCAGAGTGCCCGACGGGCAGCTCAGCGTGACCGTCACCTTGTTCAGCCTGGGAGCAGGACCACCGTGTACGTGTCAATAGAGGTACCTCATACAACCGTAGCAGGTGTGTTGTCTAGCCGTATGGCCTGACACTGTTTGGCAGACAGGCTTTGTGAGCTATGTGTCTCATGTGCTCTGCTTTGGTGTAATGTTTGCTTGTGTGTCTGCTTTGCAGGTGTCAGCTGCTCAGGCAGGATGCTATTCTGAGAGCCCAATAATGTACCTGTGTGTGTCTGTGTTTGGATTGTGGTTGTGGCAGGTCTATGGGAGACTGGTACTGTATTCACTGTAGTATCCCACTCCACCTGACAGGGAATGCCAGTGCTATGTAAACAGAGCTTAGCCCCCAGTTTGGCTATGTGGTTGCATCTCTCACATGTGTTGTACATGTATGGGAAGGGGAGAGGGTTGTCTGTGTACATGAGGCAGCTGTAACATTGCCACTTGACTCACAGATTCACCAACTGGACCTGAGAGTAGATCGACAGGTGACCTTTGCACATGCTACCATAGAATTGTGACTCCCACACTAAGTAACTACACATAGGGCCAATGGGGAACAAGGTACTCAAGGTGACTATGTGAGAGTGTAGTGCTCCTGAATTGTTACTGCTGGCATATATGAATGCTGTCTTGAGCAAATGTGAGGTACATCATATGCAATGTGTTACAGGCAAGCTACATGCAAACAGGTCAAACAGTGACGTTCTGTCAAGTGACACATGGACATCAGTGCAGTAAGCAACACAGATGTCACTAGGGATTCACAGAGGCACTGTATATCTGCACCGCAGGTGGAATCAGTGTTTCAGGAACATAACAGGCAAACATGCATACAAACAAAGCTACAGTCAGCAGGCCTGTATGTAGACTATGCTACAACAAAAAAGGTGTACAACTTCCAGTATGTAACAGTGCATATATGCAGGCACTGTAAGCCAGTACCCAGACATTCCCAGGTCAGATGGGCTGGGTCCAGCCGCAACCCCCACAAGTGTATAGACCACGTACCTTCGTAATGTTGAATAACTGGCCTGATACCCAAGTGCTCATACTTGTAATAATACACATGTCAAATAACAGACACTGAGCCCTCACTCAGCAGTTCCAGACGTAGTATGATGTATGCTACCTGTCCTGGCACCACAGTATCCTTGACATGTATGGACACTCTCCCTCCTGTCATAGTTAGTTCTGTGTTTTTGTGCTGTTATGCATGGTATGAGGTGTGACCTTGTAGTGCTAGTGTGCTCTTGTGAGCCCTGAACCTGTTGTGTAGTACTGCACAGATATCAACATCCTGAAACATCTGCATTGCGGAGTCGTGTGTGGACAGCATGCAACTCGCAGTTGACATGGCCATCATTGAGTATCAATATGTACATTGTTGTATCCCCTGTGCTACCTATGTAGGTGGCCATTCCTTCACATCCTCACCACCAGTATGCAAAGATGTGCAGACAGAACACTGTGGTAATTAGTATGGGTGTACAAAACAATACAATGACATTCATACTGTAACTGCATCAGGCATGCTGGTATATACCCACAATGCTGTAATTACACTGTACTGTTGTCAACATCATACTATTACAATACGTCTATGTAGTCACCCTGTGCATCAGCACCATGTTAACCTGTTCCTGCACCGAGCTTACAGATTGCAGGAGGTGGCACAGTTTCATCATATGCACAGGGTGTGTACCTGGTATGCCTGAGTCTGCCACTGATACAACCAATTAACATGTCTGTGTGTGTGTGTTGGTGAGGGACAGCAGTACAAGATGGGGCAATGTTGATGCAGTGTGTGCGTGTATGCGGTAGCCCTAGGTGTTATCACTTTGCATGTGTGTATGAATGCACGCAGTCCCACCTCATGGCTGCCATATACAGGTGTTTGTCGACAGCCGCAGACTGTACCTGCCAGGACATACAGATCACTGTCTGTGGCCACGGACATGGTACCTGTGCCTGGCAGGGGTGCTACGGACCGTATCAGGTACTAATCCAGACTGGGTACTGTCATCAGAAGCAGGTGTTTGTTGACTGGAGACAGGTCCCTGTTGGGACTGTCCAGCACCACGTGCACGTGGTCTCCTGGGGCAGTCCGATGACAGCACAGACCCAGCATTGCTGGGGCTGCTGCTGGCACTATGTGAGCAGCTGCGGCCCTGTTGTCATTCACAACGGCTGCCAGCTGCTGCTGTTGCTGGCATATGGCCACATCGACGCCTCAACCGTCCACCATTGCCCTGGCTCATGGACATATAGTTGTGGAACAGATCTAATGTGTCCCCCCAACGTCTGTCAATGACCTCGGTGAAGTTGCAGATGGCAGCCGCAACATCACGCATACTGTCACTCATGGCTGTGCGACATGCTCTCAGCTCCCTCAGACCCTGTCTGGTGTACCGTTCCATACGTGACTGTGCCTGCATTACAGCCCGGAACATAGCTGGGGTTGAAAGACCTCTGTGGGCACGTCTGACTGAGGCGGTACACCCACGGATGCTCCCACGAGAACCCATGGACGTCTGCCTGTGCGGTACCATGTCAGGGCGCTGGCCATGGCTGCAGTGTGGGGATGCATATGCCACCGGTACCACATTACCCTGGTCAATGCCCACTGTATCCTGTCCATCACCTATGACTATGCGCATAGATGGGGTTGATAGCTGTGTAGTGTCAATTGGCTGACCAATGACGGACCCTGGCACACCTACCTGTGCCATTACACAGGTATCATCATCACTATCCACAGCAGCTGGTTCAGGTTCCCTGCTGCATGACACCAGAGCAGCACCAGAACCTGTGGGAGTAAGACAGGAAACACAGTTTACAATGTGTACACAATGCCACCACTGATGCACACATGGGCACATGCACACATGGGCTCATGCACATATGCACACATGCGCACATGGGCACATGCACACATGCGCACATGGGCACATGCACACATGCACACATGGGCACATGGGCACATGCACACATGCACACACCTCAGTATATGAGATATCAACCCACAGACACAAACACACCTGCAATCAAACACATTGCACTACTGCTTCAGCCTATTATTACTATTAGTATACAGAGTAGTGAAGGTAATGGTATTACACACTCATCAGCATGGATAGCCTGCCTTGCTGTTATACCAGAGGGACCTGCGGAAAAGAGACATTCATCGTCAGTGGGCACAACTGTGCCATTGATACTGTGGGCATGTTACAGTTCAGTAGTGCAACAGTTAGCTTCCACAGGTGTACTGCAGATAATGAGGTTATCACTAAAGCACAATAATTACCAAGATAACAGCTACAAATCGAGGACACACCACACACATGCATAACCTAACAGTGTACAGAAAGGTCACTATACACATGGCATGTTACCAGCACGCTCTGTGTCCTGCTGCTGTGTGGCTCCAGCCTCCATCATTACACATGTATGCTGTTGTTGTTGCTGCTGTGCTGGAACCACAGCACTCAGGAGTAGTCCCTCCAGTCTGGTGAGGGGGGGATGTCTAGGCACCCCACCACTTGTGGCAAGCTGCTGCCTGTGGATATCCGACGCACGCTGATGGACATTTCCAATTAAATCACTGCAGTGATGGCGTACCTGCTCATATGTCCGGTTATGTGTGCCTATGTCATTTACCCGACGGACCAGGTCTTGCCACAGTGCAGCTCTCTCCTGCTGGTTCTGGCTGGTGCGGGAAAAGAGTACAGCGAAATCCCGCACCAGGCTCCGGTGTATCTCCTCCTCTTCTGCAGCGGAGTAGACTGGGTTCCGCTGGTGAACCATGTCCCTGAAAAGGAGAAGGGAAATATGTCAGCAATATCTGTCAGCAGACTATAGCACACATAATACACATTATACTTGACTGCAGTGATATAACTTAGGCACCATATATAGCATCTGTCTGTCTTTTGGGGGATACACATGTACATGACCAGATATCAGTGCTCATCCGACAACTGTGCAACAGTACCTGGCACACTCCATACAACAGACTAGTATACTGCAGCAGTCAACGCATTGTTTCAGGTACAATACATGACCCCTCACTGGGGGTTTGAATCAAGGTAATGTATGGGGAATATTATCAGCCCATGCACTGCACACAATGCACGTTACATATTTCACTGGTACTGCACACTACTCTTACTTGCCATAACCCTACCTACACCACAGTGACATACCGGGTAACACAGCACAATATATGGCAATGTAGTATGTGTTGATCACAATACCCTACACACCTGTCTCTGGCCTCACACCATGGACACACACTACCATGACAGACAGTCATGGTGAGCAATCACACCAGTACACAACATGCACCCAGTCACTAGCACACTCATTCCACCTCACATATTCCGTTTGCAATGTGTTAATGGGTGTTTATTGCGTCCTAGGTAGGTAGTGTGCTTTTGGCCCTGGGCCTACAGCAGCATACTGTTATGCTATCCTGCCCCTTGTGACGTGTTATGATCGTACCTGCTCCTTACAAACAGTTACACAGGGTGACTCATATGGCATATTACCTATCAACATAACATTCAGCAGGGGTATGTCTGACATCTACTCATGGGGGGGCTTGCTTCTTAATTCTGTGTGGTCTACTACAGGATATGTCATATCTGTGGGTAGGGTCCTGTACCTCCACCATGTGCCCTATACTGCAGTGACAAGGACGACAGACGTAGGTAATTTGTGTTGTGGATGTTGGAGGTGTTACCATGGTTGGGAGACACCTGTCATGGGTGTGACCGAACTATGTATATCCAACAGTGGTAACCTCTATGTAGGTAGTCTGCGTGAGCTCTGTGGTGTTTGAGTGCATTGACACAGTTACTTGCATATGTCTGTGTCCTTCACCATATCTGTAGCTGTCATGGGAGGTACATACCGTGTAGGACATTGTGGGGTGTGGAGGGGTACAGTGACCTACATGTCCATAGCTGACACACCATGTCCGCTGACACATTCCATGTACAGGTATTACAGGACTAGTGTGCCACTGTGTGTATCGATGTGGAGCCTATTGTACACTTGTTGACCCTGTTCCCCCCTGACACATGCAGTGGTGGGCAGGCATGTACATATGTGGTGGTTACTGGTGTCAGTGTTTTTGAATGGGGTATGGTACTCCAGTATCCACACTGGTGTTCACTCCATGCCTGTGACACCAGGCACCTGTAGCAAGACATCTGCACACATGTGCCTCACACAGTCTATATATGTATATATGTATGTATATATATGTATTGATATATTTATATCTGTATATGGATATATATTTGTTTGTATATATGTATATCTAGATGTAGATATATACATATAGATGTGGGGAGAGAGGGGGAGAGAGTGAGAGAGACACACAGGGTGAGTGTGAGTGTGAGGGGGTGGGACAGAGAGTGAGAGATAGTCATATACAGACATATCTGTTGTCAGTCAGATCTATCTGTATATGTGTAAGTCTCTACAGATATCTATATATGTATATGTGTGTATTACATATATCTGTACATACATATTCTACCAATTTCGATGTCTGTGCAGTACGTGAGAACCTGGTTCAAGGCTCCTGAGAGCACACCAGCGGTACTAGGCTATACCCCGTATCATGCATTTTGGCCCCAGGACTCGGGACAAAACGGAAAGGGAGGGGGTGTGTCCATATTTATGGAGGACACACACACCTCCACGTTAGTGGCAACACATGAAGCATCACAGACCATCCAGGTGCAGATAACCGTAGGCAAACCTTCTATACAACTGGTGGCATGTTACATACCACCCTCCAGATATCAGGGACCACAGTCGGCCTTCCTGTAGACATTGGAGGACATGAATGTCCCACCACACACCATCATATTGGGATAGTGCGACTACCCTAACATACACTGGGTGCATTATTCTACTTCAAACACCCTAGCCCAAAGGTTCCCGGTATTCACTATGTCAAATGCAATGGAACAGCTAGTCACCTCTCCCACAACAGGAGATAATATACTAGACCTGATCATCACAAACATGGGGACAATGTGCTACACACTGGAAGGATACCCCTCACTAGTCACATCTGACCACAGACTAATCACCCTGGATATATATATCCCACCTTCCCCACAACACAACAGACTTCAGTGGGAGCCCTCTCACATGCCGACTTTACACGTCTTATAACTGAGTTGGTTTCCTGAACGCCCACTGGGCCAGTGTAATCCACTTCCCACAATGCAGACACCCTCACATATGCTTCTACAGACATCTCCAAGAATGCATGGATCATGCAATCACAAATGGAACCATGACCCTCTCCACCAAGGGCAGGTGTCCTGTCTGGTGGACCCCAGCATTGAACAACTTGTATAACAACAGATGGTAGCTACTGCACGGCAGAGCATACTTCCATAGAGCTACGGCATCTCTCATCAGCAGTAGTAGACAGATGGGTTTTGTCGTACAAACATGCAAGGCCAACAATGAGAGGGACATCACTATGGTCACTACAGATAACCACAAGGCCTTCCTCTGCTATGTTACACACCTGGGTGGGAACCCTCAGTTGTGTTCACAGTTAGTTCACAGTGACATACGCTACACTGAGCACACAGATAATGGCAACAGTCTGGCAGACAGGTTCAGTGCAGGTTTCTACGCTCCCTCACCCACACATGTGGAATTACTTATCCCAGCTGACTGTAACCTCCCTGTCAACTCGGATGTCCAGCTGGGAACCACCCTCAGCGGAGCTGTAAACACAGCAGCAGTGGGACCCAACGGTATTGCAAGTTGCATGCTACGTGAACTACAAGAGGAGCTACACATGCACATTACATGCTATTCAGCCGTAGCCTTACTACAGCATATGTACCTGGACACTGGCATACAGCAACAGTAGTCCCACTCCACGCAGGAGGCACCTCTACAGACCCTGGTAACTACCGCCCCATATGCTTAACCAGCCTGGTCTGCAACACTATGGAAAGGATCATTATGGTACCCATACACAGAGACATTGGAGACTTAGACACTTGTTCCCACCCGGTTTGGCTTTGTAGAGGGCAGATCCTGCCTTATGAACCTGGTTGACCTTTTCAAATCAGTCACTATAGCCATTGCTGAGGGCATAGCGGTCCATACAGCCTACCTGGACTTGCCTACAGCATTCGACACAATACCGCACTCTGCCATCATAGACATGATCAACAGCTAACATGTAAATCCATATGTCACATGATGGGTTGCAAACCAGCTAACGGATAGAAACCCTATAGTCAACCTCACTGGTGCCATGTCAGACTCAGAGCCAGTCACATGTGGTGTCCCACAGGGCTCTGTCCTGGGACTACTCATGTTCGGCATATCATTCTCAGATGTGGAAGCAGACATGGGAGGGTAGTGGCTGACAATGTTCAAAGATGACTGCATACTAGGCGCCATCGGCAATACACCTGCTGACACATACATCCTACTGGCAGGCCTCACGGACACCAACAACTGGTGGTGAGTCATGGCCTGACACTGCATGCCACGTAATGTATACTCATACCCTGTTGGACGGGCAAGGTACCTACATATTATCACATAGACAATAACCCACTGAGTACAGACAAAGTAATCGGTGACTTGGTGACACTGTGCAATGCTGACCTCTCATTTGACAACCACGTTGCCGAAGTGGTTGGATGGACTTCCTACCTTGCCCACCTTATCATGAAGGGATTCACATCCACATCAAAAGGGGTCATTGGACCCTTATACTCCTCCCTTATCAGGCCCATGACTGTGTACTATGCCCCATTTGGTATGTACCTCACCTGGCACTTGCAACAGCTAGGGGGACCCCATGAGTATATCACCAGGTGGATCAATGGTCTGCAACAACTGTCATATGCTGCCAGACTAACGTAACTCATGCTCTATTACATAGCATACTGCCTACATAGGGGTGATCTGTGCCTGATGTAGTAGGCCATGTCCAATCTGGTAGTGATGGACATGTTCAACCTCATACAATCCAAATCCATCGGAAGCACAACAGCTACGGATTTAAACCTCAGCACACATATGAATAGGACATACTGTAGGGACAGATCCATCACTAAGAGGCTTCCCATACTGTGGAACAGGATCCCAGTTCATGTTAGGCAGAGACCCTCACTGACACTCTTCATGTGCATTCTTGTCAAGTGGATGGGAGATCATAGGTTTACAGCAGGGGTCTTCTCTGTGTCACTACTAGACAGAGGCACAGTACACTAATGCTATTATGTAGAGGGGTCTTCACTCAGTCACTAGTATACAGAGGCGCAGGTTTCTAAATCTATTTTATACACTGTCTGCTGATAGCCTAGTACTATACTATATCTGTCTATGTATTTCTACATCCCTGTCTATCTATGTATACACATATGCATATTATATATATATATATATATATATATATATATATATATATATATATATACATACATATCTCAATATACATACGTATACACATGTTTTATTTATATATATATATATATATATATATATATATATATATATATATATATATATATATATATACTCCTTTTTAGGTCCACATATGTATACACACAGTAACGTACTGCTGAACACCCATTACTGTACCACCTACTTGTACATTGCACTACAACCTACATTGCTATGTGCACATAGCTACCATCACATACATATGTATGTGGAGCCTTCAGTGACAGTTTCAGTATGTCCCCGTCCCTATGCACATCCTCATATACATAGATACAGACCAATAACACATACGGAGGGTTCACAGTATGTAGAGTTTTATAGTAGTACTTTACATTACCTGTGTTTGTTGCAGCTGTTTGTGTAGGCTTGCAGTTGCTTGGCCTGCTGTCTGCCTCTTTGCCTTGATGTTTTCGGTTTGTTATTTCTTTCTCTTTCTTTCTTTCTTTCTTTCTTTTTTTTTTTTGTTTTTGGTTTTCTCTCTCTCTCTCCCTCTCTCTACCTCCAGCGGGTGCAATACAAGTATTGCATGTGTGGACTGGGAGTACAGGATGCTTTTGTAGGTATCTGCACATGTCCATGTGATGGCCTCTGCACCAATTGTTAGCCAGCATTTACTAATTGCATGCAGCCTGTTGTGTAGTGATTGCAGTTCTCACTGTGATTACAGGCCTGTGCTATAAAAATGTCTGTTAGGTAGGCGTAGCCCTTTCAGATTATCAGGGTGGGGACCATGCTGGTTTGCTGTGGACACTGTTCTGTGAGTGTAAGGGTTGGTATGTCTCTCATATTTCAGGCTGTGTTGTAGACACTGCAATGCATGTTGTTCTGTAAGCTACTGTTAGTACATTTGACAGGGTGTCAGTGGGGCACAGTTGACATTTGTTTTCACATCAGGGACATCCCTGTAACTCGGTCACAGTTGCTATGTCTGCACTCTTAACTATTCAACTATGGCTGTGTTTATCCTGCTCTGAGTATGTGTGTGGCTTGCCAGATGCTACTGTGACATTATTACCTAGTAGCTACCAACTAGCATGACTGTTTCTCAGCACACAGTACTATTTTACAAATCCCCTAGATTTGACAGTAAATATACATGACATGCTTTGTGTGCTAGACTTGTATATTCCCTTTAAATTAATTCCTACTATTTTGTGATATATTTCTTTCAGCACAATGTTCTTGTATAGCACTCATGGCTTAGTGGTAAGTCATGCAGACTAGTGTTTCCAAGGTCCTGGGTTCGAGACTGAGGGAGGTATTTTATTTTGCTGCTGAGAAAACTACAGGCCTTGTCATTCAGAGTGACTAAGGCACTTTTAAGCAGTTGTAAGCGGGTTTGCGCTGGTTTGCGCGGAGCTCACGCATGTGCACTGCCGCTTAGCTTCGCGCACACACGCTTAGCTAAGTGCACAGAAGCGCACACCCGCTTACTACTGCTTAAATGTGTTTACTCTCGCGCACACCCACGCTATTTTCTTTGAGAGAAAAGAAAATGGGGAGATAGGAAAGTGGTGAAAAAGGGGTCACAAAGAGGGTAGGACAGTAGGGAAACAAGCTCGGGTTTTGCAGGAGGGATGTAGGTAAGGCCCATAGCTGCCCATTTCTTCATTAGCAACAGCTGTTCATATGTTTGTAATTTGGTGTGACATTTGAAACCTTCCACCCCTGAGAGAGGTATAAGGACAACAATAATACTTGTTGTACAGCCAATTGTAATTGACAGTTTACATGTCCAGCAGACATGTGTGCAAAATGGGCAGCTATGTATGGGGCGTAATTTTTTTGTGGGTATAGAGTGCCCTTTTTTTTTTTTCAGGTGAGAGTGGTATGTCAGGTACAGGAAGTCGGTATAGCTGGGTAGGTAGGTTGGGGAGGTTAACAGACAAGACAAACAAGACGCATACAGGGGCGGTGTATGACACATGTGGGGGGGTCACACAATTGATGGGGACGGATGTTTGGATATCTCGAGCCCATGAGCCCACAGATGGCAACAGTGGAACTGAGATCCCCACCCATGGGCAGTTGCCACTGTGCCTTCACTGCCCAGGACGGGGCTGTGCTGGGGGCTGTGTAGGCCGGGCAGCAGGCACGCCCGTGAGTTGTGCCACCCGTGCCTCAAGCTGGTGTAGGGGCCCAAGCACAGCATGCCAGATCTCCCTATGCACCACAGTCCGGACACTATGGAGGGTGAGTGGATGTTTTCCTCCAGCCATGCTTGCAGAGGGGGGACGAGCCCCATCCCCTGCAGTGCTTCCACCCGCAGGTGGCACAGGGCCACCGGAGGAGGGTCCGGCCTGGGCACTACTGCCAGGTGCACTCGCCAGCTGAGGTGGGAGAGGTGGGTCCACTGGAACCCGCCTTCCCTGTTGTCCTATGTTTTGCATTATGTTATGACAGTTTGGGTTAGTAACGTACAATACCATTCACAATTAGTTGTAACAGCATGCATGAGTATTCCCATTAACCAAACACCCATATATTTAAGCCATTGAACAGCAAGCATAACACATACATAATTTGAACAGCAATACACAATCCAACAACATGCAGGGTTGATTGATGGCAACAGGCCATCAGGTTTGGATGTATGAACAGGGCAGATGCATCAACATACATGCAAATATGTATGAACCAACAGGACAAATGTCCAGGGGTGTTAATTGTGATTGCACATACCAATTTCACGTGGAATGGATTATATGTGGTTACAGGGTAGGGTGAAGAAATATTTAATTAACAACTTCAAATACCAATAAATATGCTGTACATTTCTACTAGCTGAAGATATATACACACTACAGTTCTGCCTACAGTTTCCTATGTGATAACTACTTCAGGTTGGTGATAGGAATGTTACTGCTACATCAATATACATTTCATTTTTATGCATACACATTCATATCTGGCTCTATTCAGCTGCATCATCCTGCTACATTTGCTTTATATAGCTATAGACAACTGTGGATGTTTGGTATTTCAGACAACCATACTATCTGCATATTGTAGACTGAGAGCAACATATCCAGATTTTGGGACACACATTCCAGCTGCAGTACTGTTTTCAACACATGTTAGAGTTTGGTTCTGCCTGTCACATTCATTTCATTCTGTACTGACTGCAGTATACTTTATTCAGGAGTTATTACTACTTTATTGGTGGATTCATACCTGTTTCTCACACTCTCTCACTTGTTTTATTTTTACAATTCAGGATGGTACTTAATTCTAGGCCTTATTGACATGTTTTACCTGTAGTTATAACAATCCTTTCCAACAGTCTCACTTATGTCATGTTTCCGAATTTCAACAGGGATATATTTCACACATGTGTTTTACTCAGCTTCTACAGCTGTACTTTTCAGCCTGCTGCAGGTTATGTACTATTATATTACAGGTGGGACATCTTTATTTCAGACTTGTTTCATTTTTATGTTTGGATTACAGGCTGCATCACACTTTTGTAATCAAGCAATACTTGCAAACCCTCTTACACTGTTACTTGCACATTTTATTAATTAGTGACTACACTGCACTCTTTTGCTAATTGTCATACTTATATATTTATTTACAGTTACAGGGAGAGAATTACTGACTTGCCTGGTGGAGCAACCTCACCAGCCTATCGCCATAGGCTCGACGGTTCGCAGAACGGACACCTGTAGCTGTAATATAAATAAAGTAATATTGGAATACACTTCTCCATAATATCAGCTAGGTTAATTTCTTACATAAATAATTACATGTAACTTACTCAGTAGTGGGGCATTGGGCATTTGCCGGGCCTCCTGGATCCAACGGTTCTGTTGGTCCTGCTTCCGTCTCTTCAGGTCCGCATGGTGGTGACGGACCTGCTCACCAGTCCTTGGTATTCCTGTGGCACTGGTGAGATCATGTGCCAACCGGTCCCACGCCTCAACCCTATATGCTCCCCACAGGTCCTGACCCTGCATGAGTTGGGCCTCATGATTATGGACGAGGAGCCAAACCATATATTTGGACTCCTCAACGCCCCACCTCTGTGCTTGGAAGCAACTACCCTCACCTACACATGACATCCTGGCTGCAAGTCAGTTCTACAATCGGTTATGCTGTCTATTCCCACCTATGGGGCTTATATATGCCGTTTTTCCCGCACTTATCTGTGATTGGCCATTTTGGAATTGTATCAGCTTCACAAAACCTGCTTTGTCATGCTCCTCTTTCTATTCATTCCTATATATATGCTATTACTGCATTTCTAAGTGCAACTGTCATGGCTTATTGGTTCAGTACTTTGACTATGGTGCATGGTATCCTGGGTTCAAACCTGGCCATTGCTTTTTATATTTTATGACTGTCTACACAGGCTAGGAGGTGTGTCTGTGTAAAGGCAGTTTTGATACAGCTTGCTCAACGTTGCCCGTCGGTTAGCTTGTTGGCGCGGTGCGCAGCTCCGCGCAAATGGATCACGCTGGTTTACACGTGGTTTGGCTGTCAGCACGCACATTACGCTCAACTCAACTACAGGCATACAGTTTCAGCATGTTAAAACGCTGCTCAACCCCGGGCACTTATTTTACACCTATTAAACCACTGCTCACCTACGGGCACTCATTTTACACCTGGTAAAACACTGCTCACCTACTGGCACTCATTTTACATCTGTTAAAACACTGCTCACCTACAAGCCGATATCCTCAACTTGTTAGACTGTAGCTCAGCTATGGGCACTTCTCACATTTTTTTTTATTTTTTTATCTCACATTTCTTCAAAATACATAGCCCATTTCATTACATTTTACATAAAATATAATTTTATATATGTACATATATGTCAGGGACTTGTTTCGTGCTTATTTTACTAAAAATAAAAATTGATGTTGTGGGGGCTCGAACCATGACTGCCTCCTCTTCAGCCGATGTCTCTACCGCTACGTTATTGCTTCTTGGCTTACTTTGCATATTTAGTTCTTATATGCTTTTCCACTGACTGCTAACTGTGGCTAAGCGCCGGGCACACCTGCGCAAACGAGCGCACTCATGGGCAAACAGCTTTACAACTTATAAAAAAAAATTATTATATGTTCATTTCTACATTTTATGTTCATAGTCTGTGGGGGCATGTGTTGTGTTTATTCACATTTAAACAGACTCTGTCGTGGGGGTTTACTTTCTGGACTTTTACTCTTCTGGGGGCGTGTCCGTTTGCAGGGCTCACCCTACAGACACACCTCCTACTGTCTAACGGGCCGTGTTAGCCTTAGGTGTGATTCAGCATGCCCTCATGCATATGCATGACATGCTGACGTCACACCATTTAACTGCAGCCTCCGTGTAAGCCTTGTAACTCTTACACAGAGGCTTCCTGAATCCTGCCCCTGGTGTTTAACTTATAGCCTTGAGGCCCTTAACATTTTTCCCTTCACCGCATTCTCAAACACATGATTAGGATGCATACCACTACAATGGACAAAACTCAGTTTGTAGTAATCCTTCCTATAAATGCTTGTGATAAAGTCTGTTACTACCAGGCTCCCTCTTCACCGTAACATCGAAAAAGGATATCTCAGTATACGACTTAGTAGCAGTAAACTGCAAAAAATCTGTAGCAGAATGAAAATAACAGATTAATTGATCTAATTCCACCATGGTGCCAATCCAAACCATAAAAAGGTCGTCTACCCACTGTCAGTAAAATTGTATTTGATGAGCCCACCATCTCAAACTCACTAGAAGCCTGCATTCCCATACAGCCATAATGGCATTGGTGTAGCTATTGGCACAAGGTGTGGTAAAATCTATTGTCAAATGTAAAAATGTTATTCTCCAGACCCATCTCAAGGAGAAATACAATACGATCAATCTGCCTGTCATCCAAATCACTTCTCATTTCAATAAAATCCTTGACCATTAAAATACCTTGCTGATTAGGTATCTCTGTGAACAGTGATATGACATCAAGTGTTACCAAAAGGTAACTAGATGGAAACACATCATCCTTAGAAAACTCATACAAATAAAAAATAAATTGCTGTGTATCTTTTAACACAAAAACATGAGTCCAACATCAGTCTCATCTTTTGTCTACATAAATGGACATAGGTTTTTTGAGCCCCCCCCCCCCCCACTGTAGGTCTAAACTGAGGATGGCTCACGTTCTTGTGAATCTTAGGTCGACCCTGAAATAATGGAACAAAAGGTACTGTAAATCAGCTTTTATGTACCTATACAAATCATCAGAAATAGCTTCTTCTAACTTGGCATTATAGAGTAAACCATGAACACTACTAATAAAACCATGTACTTCAACTTTAGACATGCATTTAGAAGTTTCAATATCAGACAACATAGCATTCAAACTGTTATAGTAAATTTCACATTTCATGACAACCACCATGCCCCCCTTGTCAGTAGATTTTATCACAATACTTTGTTCATTCATGAGGGAGCTTAAACAGACCATTCCTCTGGTGACAAATTAACAAACCTGCAACCAGTTTTACCTTTTTTTAACACATTGTAAATATCAGATTCACACATTCTCAAAAATACTTCTAATCTATTATTATTAACAGGAACAAATGTGCGGTTCACAAAATAATGCAACATCCTTATCAAAGACAGTCTCAGCAAGCTGTAATTTCAACATAATATTTCATACAAACAGTTTGAAATCAAAAATAACATCCGCCACATTGCAACCTTGCGATGGGATAAAAGATAAACATTTACTCAAAATAGACATTTCTGGCTCAGAAAATACCTTCTTAGAAATATTATGTATCAGCGTTTATCTCTCATGAAACATGTTCTCTTAAACTGTTGTTCTCCTTTCCTTTCTGGCTCTTCTTCCACTTCCCCTTCTGCTGACTGCGTGAACATCGGGGGGTGGGGGGTGTCACACGACCCACATGTTTTGATAGGCTGTGGCAGAGTTGGAAACCCTGTCCCACTGAAATAACACAAGTTTTCTTTCTAACTAGCGGTTGCTCAACAGTACTGGTTGTAGCTGAAGTCATCGTTGGTTGATATTCGCCTGTTTGCCAGTCTCAATGGGGGGAGTGGTATATATGGAATTATCACTAAATATAGCGGTTAACTTAAGGGAGCTACTAGGTCCTGTTTTAATTAAGGCCATATCATCACGGCTTTCATCAAAGGGTACTGCTGTGTTCATTTTCTCACTCATCGCAGTTCTTGGCCAAAAAAACATGATCAGCATGAAAGTCACTTAAATCACAGTTAAGTTTCTTCCTCTTACTGCTAATCAACTTCCTCTCATAGGCACTCACATTGTCTATCATCTCACTAATGGGACTTTAGGCAGAAAAAAATCTATCAACAATTGTAGTTAGCGAAAACTAGCCTCCAAATTCATTTTCTGCCAAGATGCTAATAATTCAGGATAGCAAGTGCCATGTGAGGGCATATTAAGATCCCGGAGGCCCCTTGGTATAACTTTAAGCTGTATACAAGCTTCAGAATGTAGTCTTTGGTAATGATATTGTTTAAGTTCATACAAATTATTTTCTACAGTCCTCAGTTTAGCAGCAAATAACTTCTTTACTTCCCCCTCAACTGTATTAGACTCACTCAAAGAGTACTCACCGCTCAACAGGGATTTTTAGCAACATTCAGAAATGTTATCACCCTGTTGTTCCTCACTATTAACTGCTCATGGTTCATTGCAGTGTTAGTAGCTTGATTACCAGAAAATCCTTCAGCCATGCTCTGCTGGTAAGACCAAAAGTCCAAAATGTAAAACACAAAAATTCCATCAACAGACAAACCACAATACGAGACAGGAACCAAAACTGAGTGTAGAGAAATACCAACAGAAAAAAGTCCAGCCACTGAAGGATCATTCAGTGGCCAGTCTTTTTTCTATTGATATATATATATATATATATATATATATATATATATATATATATATATATATATATATATATATATATATATATGCTACGGAGGCATACCTCTCAACTGTCCGGATTTTCAATGAATGTCCAGATTTTTGACTCGTATTTTTTGGTCTGTTCTTTATAAGATTTGTGGTTTTCTGGCAAATCATTGAGGAGTGAAGTCATGAAATAATGACATGTATTTGAGTTTCAGACTTCATATCTTTTGAGAAAAAGCAGACTAACACAAATCCTGTTATTCTAGCAGCTTTTTAAGTATATAAGAACAACATTTATAATTTGTCCCTTTTTTGGGGCATTTGTCCCCCTTTATTTAAGGTTTTGTCAACATTTCATGAGCTAAGAGTCTGAGAGGTATTTAAAGATGGCAGACCAAATACAAGAAAAATCAGTACTAAACACCCAACCAAGTAACACAAACTGAGAAATCAGAAAGCAGGCTGGTGTTACAAGAAACAAGGATAAAATGTAATGTTAAGTTGTCTATCTCGCATTCATTCTTGCTGGATGGGTTCAGAGCCGATCATCGGCTCCGACTCGGCCTTTTACTAAAGCTCAAGAGCTATTTACCGGCTTGAGGCCTCCCCTTATCCCACAATGCTAGGCGTCAGATATCCAGATCTCGTTTGCCGCTTCAGCTACGAGGTTGCGTTTTTTACCGGCTGCAGGTCGTATAATTCTTTATTGTATTTTTTGCTACCAGTATTGTGTAATTTTTAGTTATTCTTCCCTATTAGTTTAATTAGATTGTGTACCCCTTTAGATCCCACTTAGAAACTCTTTTTTCAGTTGTTACAGAGTTTTCTTCAAACCCCCCCCCCCCCCTCGCCCTTTAGGGTAGTGTTAGGCCTAGTTAGCTGCCTTGTTCTAGTCTTATAGTCATCTTTTATAATATATATATAGATATTTTTTTGTTGTTAATGAAAACTGTTGTGGTTTTAGTGGTATTGTTACTGTTAGTTTTACCTAGTGCGTGTGTGTGTGTGTGTGTGTGTGTGTGTGTGTGTGTGTGTGTGTGTGTGTGTGTGTGTGTGTGTGTGTTGTTTTAAGCACTAGTTAACTTTCCTTGGTATCTCTTCTATAATATGTCTAAAGATACCAAGGTCTCAGGTTTCAAGAAGTGTGACTCGTGCTGTCAGAAGATGTCTCTGACAGACGGTCACACTTCTTGTGTTTATTGCTTGGGCCCCCTACACCTGCAGGACTCTTGTTCGATCTGTCATGCCTTCAGTCCGAGAGTCCCGCAGGAGCGTAGAAATAAGTTCATTTTGAGGGGCTTGTTAAAACCAGAAGGATCCCCGGCCAAGCCTTCGTCAGGGAAATCCTTAAAGCCCGCGAAACCATCAGCTCCCTGTTCGGAGCTGACACCGAGCGGAGTTTCTGCCTCCTCGTCGGTTCCGGTTGGAACCAACACTTCGAGACCTCAGTCGGCACTGACATTGCTATCGGAGCCTTCTCTGAGCCAAAAGCGTTCGAGGTCTCCCTCGTTAGAGTCTGTTTGTTCGACTCCCAGGTCTCCATTACTCCAATCGGAGTGGAGCCATAGATCCCATTCCTCTCGGTCCTCCAGGCTATCTGATCATGACTTGGAGAGGGTGGTCAGTAGGCTCCTTAAGTTGCAGGCACTGGCCAAAATGTTGACTAGCCCTTCTCAACAGACTGTGGCTATCCCTGTATCTTCAGCAGTTCCTCCTCCAACTCTACCACTGTGTTCGGAGCCGGAGCTTGTTGGGGCTCGAATCGTCGGAACGTTGGAGCCGATACCACATCTTTCGGCTCCCTCGTTGGCTCCGATCTCTTCAATGGTTCCGTCCTTGGAGGGATCTGGGCACCGAGACTCCCTCGTTGGCTCCGAGGGGGCGAGTGGCATTGGACCGTTGTCCAACCCCGTTCTCCCTCTTGGAGCCTCGGCGCAGGTGAGCTCAGCCCCGACATCAGCCTCGGAGCCGTCCCTCTTGGTGCCGGGAGGGGTTCACATCTCTTCGGAGCGGGGACCCTCTTCTGCCTGATAGGGGTGCCTTTGAGGTCATGAGGAGCGTGCTGACTCCTGTGTCGGCTCTGTGATCGACCCCTTCGGCTCCTCCCCTATGGTGCCTGCATCGGTCTCTGTCCACCCTCCTGAACCCAAGCGTGGAGAACAGGTGCTCCAGGTAGCCCCATTGGGTGTATCTTCCTCTTCCGAGACCTCCCCTGATCATTCAGAGGAGCCCCCTTGGAAGAGAAAATGTAAGAGGAAACATGTTGACTCCCCCGAGTCAGTCACCTCAGACACCGACTTGGAGGATTCGGAAGGGTCCCCAAGGTCCCCCTCTGAGGATGTCTCCTTCTCAGACATCCTTGAGATCCTTAGGCAGAGAGGGAACTGGACTGCCCTTAACCCTTCCGAGGACGAGTCGGTGTACCTGGATGCGTTTGGTTCTCGCCCTTCCACCTCCTGAGTGTCTCCGCCTTTCGACCCGCTCATGGAAGTGGTGGCTCGGAAGGCGTGGACGGCCCCGGACACAGTGGAACCAACTCCCCGCAGGCCCACAAAATTCATTACAGCCCCGTCCGACAAACAGTTTCTTACAAAGGGTGTCCCTGTTGATGCCATGGTGGTTGCAGCAGCCACTAAGAAGGAGTTGGCTGACCCTTCTGTACCTGTCCATCCACCTAATAAAGAATCTAGGACAATGGACAGGTACAGGAAGCAGATGTTTTCTTCAGCGACCTTTTCCATGCAGTTGCTGAACTATCTGTGCCATTTCACCCGCCTTCAAAGGGATCTCCTTAAGGAACTGGGTGATACCCTTCAGGATCCATCTGCTGCGGGGTCTCAGGAAAAGATTAACTCCCAGCTGGCGACCCTTAACTCTATAGTCAACTCCTCCATGCGGCTCATTTCTTATGCAGCCGATGGGGTGAGTAGGGGCACAGGTGTGGCTTTGAGAAGACATGCCTGGATGCGGTTATGTAACTTTGCTGACCCCTTTATGGTGTCCTTCACCAATACCCCCTTCAATGGTTCGGCTTTGTTTGGACCACAGGTGAAGGATACCCTTACCAGGTGTGAGCAGGAAGGCAAGACTCTCTCTGCCGTGGGAGTCCGTTTTTCTACTCCCTCCAGACCATACCCTAAAGGTCAGAAGGGTGGAAAAATGTGGTTTCGCAAACCCCTGGGAGTCGTGCCTGACACACGTGGCGAGTTTCCCTCCAGGGGCAGAGGAGGGAACAACAATAAACGCCGGCCGAGGGGCAGAGGGGGTCCGCAAAATCAGGGTAGCAGGGAAGCTTTCTCTGACAAACCCTTTCAGCACCCCTGAGGGGCTGCCCGACTGTCCACCCTCGGAGGCAGTCGGGGAAGACTGTCACTGTACCCAGAAGCCTGGCGACTCCTCACACAAGACAAATGGGTACAGTCTATCATATCCGAGGGTTACCCCCGTGCAAAAAAACAGATCCCTTCCAGATGTTCCACCCGGCCTAAGGGAACATGCAGTACTAGAAATTTCAAAACTGCTAGAAAAAAGAGCCATCCAGCCAGTCCCAGCAGACCAGCAAGGATCCGGGATTTACTCCAAGTTCTTTTTGGTACCAAAAAAAACAGGGGACTGGAGACCCATTTTGGATGTCAGCAGGTTAAACAAGTCTGTTCAAAGAATGAAGTTCCTGATGGTCACGCTTCAGTCCATTCTACCCTTTTTGGGTCCGGACAACAGGATGTGCTCCATAGACCTTCAGGATGCGTACTACCATATCAGAATGAACAGATGCTCCAGGAGGTTTCTCTGCTTCCGGCTGGGAGCCAGTCACTATTAATTCAGAGCCCTGCCCTTTGGTCTCACCACAGCCCCCAGGGTGTTCACCAAATGCATGGCAGTGGTTACGGCTCACCTGAGATGGCGAGGATTCCAGGTGTTTCCATATCTAGACGACTGGCTCCTAACTGCTTTCACCAGGCATCAGCTAATCCGAGCCAGGGATTATACCATCCAAACTTGCTCCGAGCTAGGTATCTCTGTAAACTTCGAAAAGTTTGCATTGTCGCCTTGTCAATCTATAACCTTTATAGGCGCCATATTAAATACAAAAGAACTGTTGGCAAAACTTCCATTAGAAAGAGTATTAGACATTCGCCGACATGTTCAAATGTTACTACAGTGCAAGAGAATTCAGGCCAGATTTGTACTGAAAACTTTGGGTCTCATGGCAGCAGCAATCACATTACTTCCCCTGGCTCGTTTTCACATGCGAATTCTTCAATAGATGCTTTTTATCCAATGGTCCTTTCAACAGCTTCCGATGTCTCACAACATAATAATTACCCAATCATGCAAAGACCACCTTTCTTGGTGGATGGTCTCCCCTCAAGTTTTTCAGGGCAGACCGTTTGTCCTTCCTCCTCCAGTTGCCACGGTGACAATGGATGCCTCCCTGATCGGGTGGGGGGGGGGCATTTTCAGGGAAGGACTGTCCAGGGCACTTGGCAACCCCTAGAGTACCATCTGCACATAAATGTCTTGGAGATGAGAGTGGTACTTTTAGCATTGCAAGCTCTTCAGGACTCTCTACCTACCGGGACTATTGCAGTTCAGACGGACAATATGTCGGTAGTGTGGTACATCAACAAGCAGGGCGGAACCAGGTCCTATCCCTTATGTCGAGAAGCACTCAGACTCTGGCAGTGGGCGGTCTCCTCTCAACGGTTTCTCATAGCAATGCACATCCCCGGGAAGTCCAACGTCATAGCGGACAGGCTAAGCAGAGCAATCCTTATGCCTCATGAGTGGTCTCTCAATCAGTTAGTAGCGGACAAAATTTTCCGCAGATGGGGTCAACCTTGCTGCGACCTTTTTGCAACCCCTCTCAACAGGAAGTGCAGCGACTTCTTCACTCTCTTCCCCCTCCCAGGCCATTCCCCCAGACATGCTCTAGTTCACGATTGGCCCCGGGGTCTTCTCTTTGCATTCCCTCCTTTTCCCTTAATTCCAAAACTGATTCAGAAAGCGACCGCTTTGGGATCCAGGATGATCCTCATTGCTCCTTACTGGCCTCGACAAATTTGGTTCCCATTCCTGCATCGTCACCTGCTGGAGCAGCCCTGGAATCTGGACCCAGTGCCAGACCTCTTGATCCATCAGTCGGGTGGGCTGCACCAATCCCTTCACTCTCTCAACCTCACAGCTTGGTTGCTCCACTTCCAACCTTAGCCAGGCTTCCATATATTTCTCAGCCAGTGCGTGAAATCATACTTTCTTCGCACAAATCTTCTACTAGGAAGACTTATGCTAGTAAGTGGAAATGTTTTTCTTTCTGGGCAGAGGCTAGAAAGATAGACCCCTTTACAGCCCCTGTCCATAATGTTTTAGATTTTTTGGCGGAACTTTTTCGAGCAGGTTCCTTGTCTGCCACCATTAGGGTACAATTGGCTGCTATCGCAAATTTTCACGTTGGCCTATCAGAGTCCAGTATCATGTCCCACAAACTTTGTAAGGCCTTTCTTAAGGGGACTGTTTTACTTAGACCCCCCGGTTAAAGATCCCCCCTCCGTGGGATTTGAACTTGATATTAACTTCTTTGATTCTCCCTCCCTTTGAACCTGCGGCTTCTTGTTCCTTAAAGTTACTCTCAGCCAGAAGAGTATCGGAACTTCAAGCCCTTTGTATTCGTCCTCCTTATCTTATTTTTCACAAAGATAGAGTTTCACTCAGGACTAATCCTTCCTTTTTACCCAAAATACCCTCAGAGACAAATCTCAATCAGGTTATTGATCTTCCTGTCTTTTTTCCTAATTATTCAAACAGAGCTAAACAAAAGTTACACTATTTGGACGTTCACAGGCAACTACGTTTTTATTTGGATAGGACCAAACAGACAAGAAGATCAGATCAACTCTTCCTGTCCTATGCTGAGGGCAAGCAGGGCCTGCCAGTTGCTAAGGTAACCTTGTCCAGGTGGCTGGCCTCTATTATTACCTTGATCTACCAACTGAGACATAAAGAACTCCCTACAAAACTAAAAGCTCATTCTACCAGAGCATTGGCTACGTCGGTAGCTTTTCAGGCTAGACTTCCAATGGAATCTATTTGTGCTGCAGCCACATGGGCCACTCCTCATACCTTCATTTCGCATTACAAGTTGGATATGGCCTCCAGGAGTCGAGCTGATTTTGGTTCCACTGTGCTCAAGAGTCTGTTTCAATGAGCCACCCAGGGCTAAGGTGCTAGGGACGCTGTCCCATCCAGCAAGAATGAAGGCGAGATAGCCAACTTAACATTAAGAAGTTATGTACCTACCATAATGTTCCATGTCTTCATCTCGCCTTCTTTCTTGCGTCCCACCCTCCATCCCCCTAGCCTGGTTAGGACCGAGAAGAATCCCTTTTGAGGCCTTCTTCCTATGGTTGACTCTTTTTTTAGGTTACATCCTCCTCTGTTTGTAGCACTGTAGGTAAACCTTGTGGTGGGAACAGATGTTTTTTTCCATGGTGTTAGCTCTACCAAACGAGATCTGGATATCTGACGCCTAGCATTGTGGGATAAGGGGAGGCCTTGAGCCGGTAAATAGCTCTCAAGCTTTAGTAAAAGGCCGAGTCGGAGCCGAGGATCGGCTCCGAACCCATCCAGCGAGAAAGAAGGTGAGATGAAGACAACTAACATGGAACGTTATGGTAGGTACATAACTTCTTATTCTAAAGTGCTTTCGTCACAGATTCCAGTTGACTTCTTCAGAAAAAACAGAGTGCCTCCACCCCACTCCTTAAATACTCATTACAAACACATTCCAAACCAATTTGTAAAAAACACCATAGGCATTTAAAGGTACAGACTCCCTGTTTGGCCTACAGTTATATATGCAAGATAAAAACAAACTAATTATAAAACATGATTCAACATGTACTTTAAACTTAGTATTTTGACAAAAAATTATAAAGTAACAATTGAATAAAAAATCAACAATTATATGAAAAAAATCAACAATTAGATAAAAAAAATCAGCTTTTAACCTCACAAAGCTGGTTATTGAAACCATTTCATTCAGCCCTGGGAAAAATATTGGCTTTGACCCTTAATTGCCATAACAGTTCTTTGTATTCAAGCCAGTAATCCATAGGGCCTCCTCTGTCATTCATAGTCAGCTGTTCAAGAACTGTGAATTTAAAATTGTGACCTGAGTGGGTATTGACGTGCTTGGCCAGTGAAATGCTGGTAAATACGTGTACGAAAGGCATTTTTGGTTTTGCCTATATAAAAACAGGCACACTTCTGACAAATACCAGCATATATGACATTCTTACTGCTACAGTTGTACTTATACTGAAATTTCACCCATCCATATCCGTTAAGAAAAACACTGTCACCTTCCAAAATATACTTGCCGTGAGTGCACTGCTTGCATTTGGACATTCTCCCTAATGCTCCAGCTGTATTGACACCTTTCCTCCTCTCTAAGATATTTTTAACACTGGTGTCCTTTCTGTACACTACCACAGGGGCTTTCCCTACTCTCTCTCTTATGGCATTGTCTCCTGCCAAAATAAACCAGTTCTTGTAGACAATGTCCCGAACCAGTGGGAACTGAGTGGTGTAAGTTAATATAAAACCATGGTGGAAATGACCAGAGGATGAATCCCTGCTCTCCAAAGGAACACACAATCTGGAGATGTCAGTCCCTAGTATGGGATAAAAATGTCCCTCAAGTTTCTTCCTAGTCACTTCATCAAGAAGAGGTAACACAAATTGCTCAGGATAACCTCTTTGTACCAACATATTCAATAAAACTTCCCTTTCTGCATAAAAATCATCTATCCTGCTAGTCATGCGAGCCAACCTCACTCCCTGCCCCTTAACCAGGGAGCATTTCTGATGTACAGGATGCCCGCTCTCATAATGAAGAAGGGAGTTCGAATAGGTTGGTTTTCGATATATGGTAGAATAAAATTGTGCAGAGGTATAATCCTTGCTAATCCTGATGTCCAGGTAACTGATGGAATTGACGTGAGTTTCCATAGTGAATTCCAGAAATGTAGTGCTAGAATTGAGGAACAAAAAAAATTCATCCAAGTGTTTGTGGTTACCTTTCCATAAAATCAGGATGTCATCAAGGTAACGTCCATAAAACTTACACCATGACATCCCTGTAGATGGAAAAACTATGGAAAGTTCCCATTGAGTCAGGACTATGTTCACAAAAACTGGTGCACAGGCTGCACCCATAGTCACACCTGTACTCTGTTTGAAGAATTGACCCTCATAGATTACAAAACTATTCTCCAAAACAAGTTCCATCAAAGTTCTCAGAGTCAAAATTTTGGTATGTGAAAAATTGGTATGCTGACATAAAAAATCATAAAACATATCCACTCCTTCTGTGTGAGGTATTACATTAAATAAATCCTTCACGTCTATAGTGGAAAAAATAGTGTCATTGCCAAAGTATTCCTGTTTTAATATTTTTGAGACAATCCCAGGAGTCCCTGATGATATGTGAAAAAGAACTTAAACAGTTCTTTAACTGTATGTCTAAGAACTTAGCTATTGGGAGAGTCTTAGATCCTTTTGCATCCACAATTGGTCTTAAGGGTGGGTGCGAGATATTCTTGTGGATCTTAGGGATCCCGAAAATAGTGGGAATCCTCAGGTGCTTTTGTGTACAGTAGTTGAATTCTACTTCTGAAATTTGGCTGTTCAAAAGTAAATCCATGAGGACCATATTAACATGACTGTATGCAATATTGAGTTAATTCCGGGAAACCTGCTGATACCCTTCCCCCAATAAGTGACTTAACATACTGTCAGAGTATCTCTCTTGGTCCATAAACACTAATCCTCCTCCCTTGTCCGGTTTCATGACCCGGATGGTTTTGTTGTTTGATATACTATTGAGTAAAGAGGTTTCCTTCTGAGTAAGGTTATGTGGTATGGTGCAAGATTTTTTCCTAGCGAGGTCTCTGATGTCATTCGAGCATATACTTAGAAACAGCTGAATTGAAGGACATAAAGGGAGATTTGCTACACTGGTTTTTCTACATGTCTTAGCAGTATTGTGTACCTGATTGCCGTCACCCAGAGTCACATTAAAATTCAATTTCCTGGTAAACAGCATTAAGTCAAGCAATGTTTTTTCTAAATTAAATTTTCTCAAAGGCACAAGGTTAAGGCCCTTCTGAAAGAGGTTGGCCCATTCTTTAGTAACCAGGGTACTGCTCAAATTATAAATTTTGAAGTCATGATGGTCATTTTCAATGATTTCCACTTCGCCATTCGTACTATCAGGTGGCAAACTGGTATTCAGTGCCAGTTCTCTCGTCTCCCCCTCCCTCTCCCACCCCCTTGTTGGTACTGTGGGGGATGAGAATGTTGTACGCCCTGGTATATCATGTTCGAAGGCCTCCTGAACTGGCGATTTTGCTGCTGAATTCTCTCTGACCTTCTCAGGGGTGGGCCTAAAGGGATGGGACTGGGGTTATTGTCACCTTGATACTCAGATTCAACCATACTAGGGAGGTGTACCTCTCAATTGTCCAGATTTTCATTGAATGTCCAGATTTTTGCCTCATATTTTTTGGTCTGTTCCTTATAAGATTTGTGGTTTTCTGACAAATCGTTGAGGAGTGAAGTCATGAAATAATGACATGCATTTGAATTAAAGATGTCATATCCTTGAGAGAAAGCAGACTAATATAAATCATGTTATTCTAGCAGCTTTTTAAGTTTATAAGAACAACATTTATAATTTGTCCCTATTTTGGTGTCATTGTCCCCCTTTATTTAAGGTTTTGTCCACATTTCATGAGCTAAGAGTCTGAGAGGTATTTAAAGATGGCAGACCCAATACAAGAAAAATCAGGTTCATTCTGCAAAACTAAAGAAACATACATGATTTTCCTTGTATTTCTGCACTGTCTCAGCAGAATCTCATACCTCTGAACTGTCTGGATTTTTTAGTGAAAAAAATGCAATGGAGATTCTTTCTTCTCAATTGCTTCTATTGAACAGCTCAGATGTACTGTGCAAGTGTGGAAACATAAGTCTCTTATCCATGAGCAGTACATCAAGAAATGCAGAAGAACAGGAAACAACATGGTGGAACAGAATGGTGCTGTTGTACAAAGACGTTATTTAAGAATGTAAGCAATTTTGGCTGCTACTAACATAGTATTACTGCCTGTAACTTTTGAATCATTACAGTCTTTAACAGACAAGCTTTTGTTGTTGTTAAACAAACCATATTCTTTGTGTAACTGACCATGTCTCTTAGATTTATTTCTTATACTTATCTCTTAATGTATCATCAATTTTTTAATGTGTTATATACATATACAGCCAAAAGATTGTCTATATTCCATTAAATCATTCATATTTCAGTGAGTCTTTTAATTTTTTATTTTATTTATTTAACATTTATTTTACCAGAATAAGTCCAAATGGACATCATGTGTCCTTTTTCAGTGGAGTCCTGGGGAGAAAAGCTCCAAAGAAATAACGGTGTACATACATGCTTTAGATAACAATAAAACTGGCATACAAGATAAGAGAAACAATGAAGTACAAAAACAATTATGTAGAACAATAAGATACTCAGGAGCAGTACCATTATTTACAATATATACAAAAGGTACATTTCAGGTGAGAGTATAGTGTATGCATTAAAGGCTTCAACGGGTCACTTACATATGGAAAAGTGGGTCTTCAAGGGGGGTCTTTGCAGTTGCAGAGAGGGTTAGTATTGAGGTGTAATTTAAGAAGGCCTTTAAAGGTGCCTGTGTGACTTTGTAGCCTGAATTCAGGTGGGAGGGTGTTCCATGCTTTGGCAACATCATGGGAGAATAAGGCCTCCCCAAAACTGTTATTGCATGGATTAACTTCAATCAGGTTTTTGATACATGAATGTAAGTCCCTTTTAGGGTTGTGAAAGTTTAGCAAGTTGGCAAGGGCAGGGCACTTCTCTGGATGGAAGAGAATTTGATGGGCTATGATTAGTTGGTGGTAGACTAGGAGGTTTGGAAATTCTAACCAGTGCAGTTTAGTTAGGGATAGGCAATGGTGGGAATGTGATCTATTATTGGCAGCGAACCTAGCTATTTTATTGTAGCATGTAGAGAGTTTGTTCAGGTTGGTTTTGTTAATATTTGTGAGAACTAGAGATGGGTAAAATAGTGTTGATAAGAGATGAGTTCTGGCTATTGTTGTTCTAGTCTCAGGGGTTAGGAATAGTTTGCAACGATATAGGCATCCTAGTTTTTTATGGACTTTAGAGATAGTTTGGGATATGTGCTTGTTGTATTTAAGTTGATGATCAATAGTGATGCCTAAGAAATTAGCCTCGGTTACTGGAATGATGAGGGTGCCATTGGTAGACATGATGGTAAAGGTGGTGTTGCAGTGTTTGGCTGGGTGGAGTAGTATTAGCTGTGTTTTTTGGGGGTTTAGTATTAGTTGGTAGTTGTTTAGCCAGTTCTCTACCTCATTGAAGGATTCTTGGGTTTTACTTTGAAGTAATTGGATGTTTGTTGCTGAGCAGATTAGGGTAGTGTCATCTGCATACTAGACAATGTTAGCTTTAGTGGTAGCTAGGTGGAGATTATTTGTAAATATGTTGAAGAGAAGGGGGCCAGGGATTGAACCTTGTGGGACACCACATGTGACAGGGAGTGGGGGGATAGGGAGTTGCCCCATTTGACAGATTGTGACCAGTTGTTTAGGTAACTGTTAAACCATTGTAGAGTGGGGTCATCAAGGTTGAGTTCTGCTAGACAGGTGAGGAGTTTGTTGTGGGAAAATGTATCAAATGCCTTGGATAGGTCTAAGAAGGTGGCAGAGACCAGCTTTCCCTGGTTCCTGTGCAAGTTTATGGTATTGGAAAAGTTAATTAGGGCAGTATTGGTGCTATGGGAAGGTCTGAAGACATGCTGGGTTTTGGTTAGAAGGTTGTTGGTTAGTAGGTGGGTACGGAGTTCGTGGTGGATACATTTTTCTAGAATTTTTGAGAGAGATGATAGGATTGCAATGGGACGGTAGTTGGAGAGGTCAGTAGATGGACCTCCCTTGTGGAGGGGGATTATATATGAGGTTTTCCATAATGAAGGAATAGTATGCAGGGCGATAGATCTGTTAATAAGTAGAGAGACGGGGTAGGCGATGGCATTGGATGCAATTTGTCGATATTTAGCTGGAAGACTGTCGGCAGCTAGGGTGGTAGGTTTGAGTTTAGCTAAGAGATTTTGAATGGTAGATGTTGGTACTGGGGTGAGTGTGAAGGGGGTGGAGTTAATCTGGCAGTTTAAGGGTTGAGGTTGGGTTGTGGGTGATATTGCACTTACCAGGTTCAGTATTGAAGAGGTAAAGTAGTTACTGAAACTAGAGGCTATATGTGAATCAATACCTTTGATATCTGGGGGGTGGTGTGGTGACTTTTCCAGGCTGGAGGATGTTGTTCACTGCAGCCCAGAATTTCTGTGGGTTGTTGTTATGTTTCCTTTGTAGGGAAATATAGTGGTTTATCTTGTCCAATCTGACCTGTTTTTTTTGCTTTACTTCTGAGCTCAGCAAAGCTTTGTCTAGTTTCGGGAGTTTTGTATTTTTGCCAAGTTAACTAAGCTTTGTCTCTAGTCTTGAGTAAGATTTCTGTGGCTTTGTTTAACCAGGGAGCAGGGTTACTTCGCATTCTTATTGTTTTCAGTGGGGCTAGTTGGTTTAAAATCCCTAGGAATTTGGCATTAAAGTATTCTAATGCAATATCCAGGGGGAGGTTTTTTATAGGAGCCCAGTTACAGGATTTTAGGGCTTCTGAGAATTGTACTGGGGAGAAGTTTTTGTGGGAGCGGATTTGTAAGAGAGCAGGGGTGTTGGTAGATTTTAGTTTGTGCCGAAGGAGAAAGGTTGGGTTATGGTCACTGAGGGAATCAGGTAGTATCCCGGATAGGTGGTGAGTATTGGTCTGGTTAGTCAGGATCCAGTCTAAGGTGGATTCACGTTTGGTGGTTTTGTGAATTCTTGTGGGTGAGTGTATGAGTTGTACGAAATTGTATAGGTTTATGTGGTTAGTGGCTATGGGTGAGTGTATGGTATTCCAGTCCATGTTGACATCACCTAGGAGTACAGTTTCTTGGGACAGGGAATGGGAAGCCCAGTGGAGTATAGATTCTAGTGTCTTAATGTTGTCTCCTTGTGGTATATAAATGCTGAGTAGGTTAAGTTGTTTGTATTGATTTAATAGGATTTTGGTGAATAGGGTCTCGGCAGTGTTGAAATCTGGGGTTTCTTTATGAAGTAGCTGAACTTTTAAATTGGATTTGTAAAGAAGGGCAATGCCACCACCTTTTCTGTGAGGTCTGTCTACTCGTAATATATTGAAACCAGGTGGAGTTATGAAGTTATCTTTAATGTGGGGTTTAAGCCATGTTTCTGTAATCACTGTAATATTTGGGTTATATACAGAGATGGTTCCATGTAACTGTTCTATTTTATTTATGATACTGCGAATGGTTACTTTTAGTATGAGTAAATCAGTGGATTTGTGTTTAAATGGGAGATTGGGGTCAGGTGTGCTATGGGCATTGTTTGTTGGGCCAGGGTTGGGGTGAATATCACCTCCCAGTAGTAGTTGAGCTGCATTGCTGGTGATGGTTTTAAGGTAGAATATAGTTAGAAAGTGGTATTTGAGGCTAAGGTGATTTTTTGATTGTGAGGTATAATGGATAGGAGAGGAGAATTGTAAGATTAAAGGGTAATAGATAATTAGTTGTGTGTTTGCAGGTATGGAGGGATTATTTGTGTTGTATGGTAGGGTGGGTGATTTGATACAGTGCATGGTGTTAAGTGGATGGTGATAAGTGGTAATGATGGAGATAAAGTAAAGACAGATGGATAGAGAAGACAAGAGTAATGGGATGATATGGTTGTGGGAGAGTGGTGTTGTTAACATGGTAATTGAGTTCTCTGTGTTAGAGGTCTGTGGATGGTTGTAGAAGGAGAGGAGATATATGACGTTTTGTGGTTAGAATAGAGGGTGTGTTGGGTTTGATGGAGTGAGAGTGTGATTTAATTTTAATTACATGCAGTATAAACAAAATCTAATTTCAGTTTGTAGTGGATCAGTTTTACTTTCCTTGTACTTTACCATCACTTTCATTAATTCACAGTCTGCTCTTTTAACAATATCAGCCGGTTCTTTACCCAAATCTGAATTCATGTTGATGCCATTAGGTACTTTTGTAAAAATCTCAAACCTTTAAGTACTCCTTTAACCATAATACTTTGATGGCAAACAAACTCAGCAACCAGCTACCAACTCCTGAATTAATGAAATTGCAAGCTGGAAACCACGTCAGGATGCACAATAAATGAATACCGAAGTAACCGTTAAAAAACGTTCTTTAATAGACCATCAATAGTAGTATAAAATAGACATTTAGCGCTTTCATCCACACTATGGTGGACTTCATCAGAATGTCTTAACAAAGAATTTTACCAGTTATTTAAAAACTTTTTGGTGCCAAAATCGGCCCTTTTTACATTTTAAAGTGGTATTACAATAAAAAATGCATATTACATTAAACAAAATATAATAGTCATCCGATCATACAGTGTGGAACATGAATTCATAATTCCATGAAACTAAATAAAAAACTAAATAAAAACCTACATAATAAATGTCTAAAAACCAATGATAATGAATGTCGGTGATGTTCTTAATAATTCTATGCTATAATAAAATAAAATATAATAATACTATGATAAAATTACTTGGCTGAGGGCGATTCAGTTCCCAACATACATATATACAGAAGTATGTATTTACATAAAAATTCAACAGATCTCTGAGGATATCCTCTCACATAATCACATAAATAAATACAAGGAAAATTCAATTTACTTCGTTATCTCCTGATATTAACGTAAAAACAAAATGGGTTTTATAGTAATATATTCATTTAATCCTGATTCCCTAGCTGCGTCAGTGAATATTTGCCATAATATTTCCTTTTTACTTAATAAAAACTTGAAAAAGGACTCTTAATAAGGTATAAGAACGATTTAAAAAAACATACCAAGAAATGTGGATGTTGTAAGCAATGTTATGCTATATTAGAAACAGAAAGTATAGTGCTGGATAATATAATGACAGCTGTCATCAAATTTAAACAAGGAAATTGTAATACTAGGAATATAATCTATTTAGCTAAATGTTCCTTATGTACTAGCTATTATGTAGGAAAGATGGGAACATCAGTTTAAGAAAAGAATATATGATCGTATGTATGGTATAAGGACTAAGGACATGAACAACGCTTTATACAGACACGTAGCCGATAGAGGTGAAGCGCATACTTTCAAATTTGGCATTATTGATAAATTATTAGCAAATCCACAGGGTGGTAATATAAAAGCCCTATTAAGTAAAAACCAGGATTAAATGAATATATTACTATAAAACCCATTTTATTTTTACATTAATAGGTTCATAGGTTCATAGGTTCATACTAGGCTATCTCCCCAAGGGCATTTATAAGCCTAGCCCAGAGTTTTGTGGCTTTCGCCACCCCTTTAGTTTGAAGAAAATTATGCCCATTATTTTGCTGTGCCTCTGTCAAGCAGTGACACTGAGGTAATCCCTGGGGTATATCTGCGATCTCCCATCCATTGGTCAAGATTTCTCTTGAACAAGGCCAGCGAGGTGCTCTGCCTCACATGTACCAGGATTTTGTTCCACAACATAGGGAGTCTCTGGGTGATGAATCTGTCCCTCCAGCACGTCCTATTAATAACCGTGTCAAGGTTTAAGTCTCCCGCCCTTGTAGTTCTGAGGGATCTAGATTTTTTGAGGTGAAGCATGTTCATCAAATCTGGGTTTGACATGGCCTTGTATGTCAGGCACAGGTCACCTCTGAGCAAGCGGTGGCGACTGAATAGAGCTGGAGTTCTTTCAGTCGGGCAGCATAAGACATATTTTGAGACCCTTTATCCTTTTGGTGAGGAACATTTGGGGCCTTTCCAGCTGCTGCAGGTGTCGGGTCAGATACATTCCGAATGGGGCATTGTACTCAATCATTGGTCTGATGAGTGATGAGTACAGGGGGACGATGACCTCCCTTGATCTAGATGTGAATCCCTTCATGATCAGGTGGGAAATGTAGAAGGTCTTTCTAACTACTTTAGCAACGTGAGTGTCAAGCGAAGGTTACTGTCAACCTGGGTCCCCAGATCCCTGATAACTTCTTCTGTGCTCAGTGGATTGCCACCTATATGGTAGCTAGGGGTAACCTTGTTTTTCCTGAAGGGTATGACTATGCATTTCTTGGCGTTTAACTTTAGGCCATGGCTCTGGCACCAGTTATCCGTTTCTGTGAGACCCTTCTGAAGGATATCTGTGTCAGATGTGTTTTCGACTATGGCGTCCAGTTTGCAGTCATCTGCAAACTTTGTCAGCCATAACCCTCCTGTGTTTGCTTGTACTTCAGAAAAGTAGATGTCGAACAAGAGTGGGCCCAGGACTGAGCCCTGTGGGACACCACTTGTGACAGGCTTTGAGTCTGACATGGCGCCAGCAACTCTGACCCTGTGGGTTCTGTCACTTAGCCAGTTTGCAACCCATCTTGTGATGTATGGGTTTACATTTAAGCTGATGAGTTTTTCAATGATACCTGAGTGGGGTATTGTGTCGAAAGCCTTTGCCAGGTCGAGGTAGGCTTTATGGACTGCCTTTCCCTCATCAATGGCCTTGGTGACTGTTTCGAAAAAGTCAACCAAGTTTAAAAGGCATGATCTGCCTTTGACAAAGCCAAACTGGGTTGGATCCAAAGTCTGCAAGTTCCCTATGTCTTTATTTATGAGTTCCATTATGATCTTCTCCATGGCTTTGCAGATCAGGCTTGTCAAGCTGATGGGACGGTAATTTCCAGGGTCGGTGGAGGCACCGCCTTTGTGAAGTGGGACCACAGTTGCCGTGCGCCACTCCTTGGGTACGTATCCTGAGGTGAGGCTAAGATTAAACAGCTGTCCTAACTGCGGGTTTAATTACTCATTGAGTTTGTGGAGCACACAGCCAGGGACACCATCCGGTCCCATGGATGCTGTGTTTTTCGCCTTGGAGAGAGCAGTTCTCACCTGGGCGTTAGAGATGTTTGGGGGGCTACAATCCTCTGGTATAGATATCTCTCCTTTTGGGGAGGGGGGAGAAGTTTGCACTGAACCTGTCAGCCAGTATGTTGGCAATGACTGTAGGTTCAGTAATTTTCACATCATTTTGAACTAATTCTGAGCATATCTGGGAGTTTCCTCTCAGGTTTCTAACATAGCTAAAGAAGGCCTTATGATTGTCTTTTGAGTCCCTAGCGATTTTTCTCTCAAAATTTGCCTTGGATGATTTTATGAGAGCTCTTAGTTTTTTACTTATAATGATCAAAGGTGTCTTACCTTTTAAGGATTTTGCTCTATCTTGTAGTAGCTTCCTCCTTTTGTTGTAGAGCTTGTGTATGGCTGGGGTCCACCAGACTGGACGCTTGCCTTTGGTACAAAGAGTCTTTGTTTTGTTTGGGATTGCCTGATCCATGCAGTCCTGTAGGTGCTGGTAGAAGGCATTTGTAAGTTATTCAGCGGTTTGAGTAATGTTTACCGCCGGCTCGGGGGCCTTAAAGGAGACCACACTAGTCTTTAGAAGTGTGAAGTTGGCTTTTGAGAAGTTCTTCACTGTGGTCTTTTTTATCTCAGGTGGGGGCGGGATGAGGACCTCCAGTGAGATTAGTTTATAATCTGATCTTACCAGTGAGGGGTATACTTCCGGTGTTGAACATTGTGATCCCATGTTCGTGATGATGAGATCAAGTATGTTTTCACCTCTTGTGGGGATGGTGACTAGTTGTTCCATGGCATTTGAGTTTATGAACTCCAGGAACCTTTGGGCTAGAGTGTTTGGGCTTGAGTAGTGATCCCAGTCTATATTAGGGTAGTTGAAGTCACCTAGTATGATGGTGTTTGGAGATACATTTATCCCCTCCAGTGTTTTCAGGAAAGCTATGTGAGGTTCCTGAGTTTGAGAGGGTGGCCTGTAACATGCTACAAATTGCAGAGCAGTCTTGCCTATGGTTAATTGCACCTGGATGGTCTCCGATGCATCGTGCGTTGCCACCAACCTTGAGGTGTGGGTGTCCTTGATGAATATGGACACCCCCCCTCCTTTCTTGGTGTTGTCTGGATTTTGGGGCCGGAACGCATGATATGAGGTAAAACCTGATAGCGCTGGGGTGCTCTCAGGAGCCTTGAACCAGGTTTCAGTCACAGCACAGACATCGATGTTCTCCATACTGAGAAGGGCCTCGAGTGCATGCATCTTGAGGTTGAGACTTCTGGCATTGAGCAGCATTACCCTTAGTTTTTTTCCTTTTTTGTGTTCAGGGTGGTAGGTTTAGAATTTGAGCCTTGCCTAAAAAAGGCACTATGGGGGTGGCAAGAGCCTTTGCCAATATCCGGAAGCCCAGGGGTGACAGGTGCAAGCCATCCCTTGCGAAGCAGTGTGGCTTGTCCAGCATGTCATCCCAGGCAGACAGACATTGGATCCCCTTTGAATGACACCAGAGTTTAAGCCAATTATTAAAGCTGATCATCTTATCTCTGTATTGTGGCATCATTCTTGGTGAAGGTAGGATACTGCTCAAGGTCAGGGTCATACCTGCCAAGGCTACATAATCAGAGAGCTCCTCAATGTCTCTTTTCATGTAGTCCAAGGAGGTACGTCTCAGGTCGTTTACACCAGCGTGGACAATGACTGAGTCGCACTTGTACCTGCTGTTGAGAGACCTGAGTGCTTGCGTTATGTGGCGGATTCTAGCGCCCGACAGGCAGCTTACTGTGACCTTCTCCTTACTCAGTCTGGTGAGCGGGACGTCAGTGTGTTTGACTATGGAGTCACCAATGACGAGTGTGTCTGGCATTGTGTTTGGCCTTAAGGGCTGTGACTGTTTGGCACACTGACTGTGTGGTCTATGTGTTGCATGTGTTGTGTCCTGAGGTGGTAGTTGTTTGTGTGTCTGCTAATATGAAGGAGATAACAGAGTAAATTGAATTTTTCTTGTATTTATTTATGTGATTATGTGAGAGGTATGTCCTCAGAAATCTGTTGAATTTTTATGTAAATACATACTTCTGTATATATGTATTTTGGGAATTGAATCGACCTCAGCCAAGTAATTTTATTATAGCATTATTATATTTTATTTTATTATAGCATAGAATTATTAAGAACATCACAGACATTCATTATCATTGGTTTTTAGACATTTATTATATAGTTTTTTTATTTAGTTTTTTATTTAGTTTCATGGAATTATGAATTCATGTTCCACATTGTATGATTGGATGACTATTATATTTTGTTCAATGTAATAGGAAATTTTTATTGTAATACCACTTTAAAATTTAAAAAGGGCTGATTTTGGCGCCAAAAATTTTTTAAATAACTGGTAGAATTCTTTGTTAAGACTTTCTGATGAAGTCCACCATAGTGTGGATGAAAGTGCTAAATGTCTATTTTATACTAGTATTGACGGTCTATTAAAGAACGTTTTTTAATGGTTACTTCAGTATTCGTTTATTGTGCATCCTGACGTGGTTTCCAGCTTGCAATTTCATTCATTCAGATGTTGGTAACCATAATGCTTTCATTAAGGAAGGTATTGCTCCACTGAAGAGATATTAATTTTGATATTCTTTTTCTTGCGAAATCTTCATCAAACAGGAATTCTCTGTTTTCTCATAAAAAGGGGGTCTTGCAATATCTCCCGGCCTTTTCTATTGGACAGAAATGTTCCCAAATTATAATTATTGGTGCTTTCTTCATCTTCAAGAGTACCAAAATGCTTCCTGTTCAAGTTATGTTCTCCTAAGGGCTATGAATGGGAAGAACCCTTATCTGTTGTTGATGAACCTACTGGACTGGGTAACAAATTCAGATAGCCATTCATCCTGTATATTCATTTAACAAACTCACCAGGAATCAGATGAAGTGAGTAAATGATACTACTCTGAATGGCAAATAGATCCTATAAATCCATAGTGCCAAAATCATGAATAAACAGAAAACCAAACTAAAAGTTCCATTATGGAAAAAATACCAGAATAAAGATCATGGGATATAAAACCATTTTTTTTTTCAGAAATCGTTATTCAACTTCATTTCTGCCTTCCTTACATCAAATCCTGTATATGAATCACACAGTACCAAGTAAATCATCCCTGTGCACAAGCAGTTGAATACACCAGTACATCTTGTAACTTTATCCCAAACATCTACTAATACATGAGGACCTGTATACATAAACCTGCATTACAAACAAAAACCTCAGGTATACAAGTTCTATAAGAAAAGTTATCATTTATGGTGAGCCAAGATATTCTTACTGTGTGTTTCTTTAAAACATTTAATTTTACATTCCAGGGTCCAGGGTGGCAGGTAGTCACATGCATTTATAAACTTACAAACTGGATTTCTGTATATTTCTGAATAAAAGCCATTTCCATTTTCATTTGGTGTTAAAATAATGTCTAAAAAATATAAGCGTATCATCAGGTACCTTTAAAAGAAAATTTCAAAAAATGATAGGAAACTTTGCAGGTGTATTTGTATAGCTCCTCATTTAACAGTGGATGGTTATAGTAAAGTTCAGCTGCTTGTATATAGGGGTGTTTTGCTGCCACTTTGCAACGCGTACAAGAATAGCTCTCAACATTTCATCTACAAAATATGCAACATTAGTTCTTCTAATTTGGAACAAATGGACAAAATGTGATTATGTGCTGGCATAAGGTACCAGCTTACTAAGTACTTTGACTAGGAGAACAGCATAATTAAAATTTATTACCTTTACTTCCAAAAAGTTATTTTGATGAATTAATATAATTCCGTATTATTTAGCATGGTTATTAGTTTAAAAAAAAATCTTAACACCAAATGTGTGGCAGACTCCAGTATCATTGGTGCAATAGGTAGCACACTAATCTTTGGTGCAGAAGGCTGTGGGTTCTGTTCTCACATCAGGTAGAAAGATTATTGACAGTTCAGTGCCGCATAAAGGGGGGCTGCTGCACTCCTGAGTGTGTCATCTTTCAGATCGGTTCCCCTTTAGAAGGTCGAACGGCTGAAATCTCGAAATTCATATGGCCGAAGCCATATGCTCGAATTTCAGAAGCTCGACCTTCTGAAAGGGAAGTAAAAAAAACCCAACAAAACACCAAACAATGTTTCCGCAGGGGGGCAAGCCGCCCTGCACCCCCCACACCACCCGCTTATTTATTCTAACTCCGAAATCGTACTACAGTGCAGAAAGGGAAATCTCCCGATTTGCGCTGCATGCTGATCCCCATTCAGGAGATCGAGCTTCTGAAATTTAGAGCATATGGTCTTGACCATATGCATTTCGAGATTTCAGCCATTCGACCTTCTAAAGGGGAACTTTCAGATCACATTCTAAACTGAAGATGTTATGTTATGCTATCTCGCTGTAATTCTTGCTGGTTGGGTTCAGAGCCATTCTCGGCTCCGACTCTGCCGAATACTAAAGCTCGAGAGGTTCCACTGGCTCGCGGTTAACCCTTATGCCATGATGGTCTGGGCCAAATCCCCACATCTCGTTTGCCACTCAAGCAGCGAGGTTGCTGTCTGCCTGACTTGTTGGCTAAGTAGATTAATTTTATATTTTTTCAGTGTTGTTACCTTGATTTTTTTCTCTCTCTTCAACTTTAAAAGCTATCATGAGTCTATGTTAGGTTTTGTCTCTATTTTTTCCTAGTTTAGAGAGTGTCATTTAAGTTAGAGGGCTCTTGCGGCCCCGTTTGAGTTAGTGGGCCGCTCTCCCTCTCCCACTCCCTCTCCCTTTTTTTTCACTGTGTTCTTCCTTCTTGAGAATCGTTAACTAGAAGTTTATCTTTCTTCCCCTATCCTAATCCTAGAGAGTACCGTTTAAGTTAGAGGGCCCTTGCGGCCCGTTTGACTTAGAGGGCCGCTCCCTTCCCTCTTTTCTTCTGTCAAAAAAAAAAAATCTTTCCTATAAGATAGTTTTCTGCTTGTAGTAGTTGTTTTCACTTTACTTGTCTGTAGCTATTAGATCTTGTATAATGTCAAAAGAAAAAGAGCATTGACAATCTGGGTTTAAAAAATGCAATAGATGTACCCAGAAAATGTCTATCACTGATGGCCATACTAGCTGCATCTAATGCCTCGGTGAGGTACATTTACAGGAACCCTGCACTATCTGTCATGCCTTCAGTAGCAGGGTGCTCCATGAAAGGAAGAGGAAACTAATTGATAGGGGTTTAATGAAAGGGGCCTTTCAGGAGTCTTTAGACAAAGGACAGAGCTCCAAATCTTCCTCCCCTTTTTCCTCTAAGACACAGTCCACCAAAAGAACGGATTCTTCAGCTCCATTGACTGAGCCACCTAAAAAGATTGTGACATCAGAAATGAGGGCTCTCGGTTCCGACACAACCATTACTTCTGCGGCTCCAACAGTATACTCGGAGCGGGCAGAAGCATCGAGTAGAAGACACTCCCCAGAACTGGAGCCTGTCAAGCCTATCTTGAGATCACCCATTTTGGGCCGTGGCAGAGCTTCTTCCTTATCCACCCGTTCCTCTGGAGCTTATCTGATGAGGACGTGGAGTGGGTGATGAAGAGATTACTCAAAACACCAGCCCTGGCAAAAATTTTATCATCTCTGGACATGAAGGCCTTGGAGCCGTCCATATCTACATGCCCCATTGTGATTCTTCCTCTGACCATCTCAGCATCTTCAGAGCCAGAGAGTTTGGATCCGATTGTAGTGGAACCATCGGCATTGGAAACCCCATTGGAATCTTCGGTGCCAACTGCTCTAACTTCCTCAGCTCCATCAGAAGATGAGGGGTCTGGGAGCCGATGCTCACCATTCGGGTCCAGGGGGGAGAGTCGACGTGGACTGTCGTCTGACCCGACTCTTCCTCTCGGTGCCTTGGCTAGGTTGAGTTCAGCTCCCACGTCAGCTTCAGAGCCATCTGCCTTTCCTTGGAGTCGACCCTGTGTTGCTTCAGAGCTGAGGGCCACTTCAGAGCAGGGTGGGAAGGCTTTTGAGCTGATGGAGAAGGTGCTGTCATCCCAGACCGCCCCACCGTCAGATCCAGTCTCTCTTCCCTCCTAGGTGCCAGTGATAATCTCTTCACCTCCGCCTCCTCCCTAGGCATAGAGACGCGGAGCCTAAGGGAGCCCCTGTTGGGTGGCATTGTCTCTTCTGAAACCTCTCCCGAGTACCCTTCCGAGGAGGTCCCTCAGAAGAGTCTGTGCAAGAGGAAGCACATAGACTCCCCTGAGTCTGTCACTTTTGATACTGACTTGGATGAGTCTGAAGGGTCCCTAAGGTCCCTATCCTTTGCTGATATCCTGGAAATCCTGAAGCAGAGGGGTGACTGGCAGCCCATCAACTCTTCGGAGGACGAATCGGTATACCTGGAGGCTTTTCATTCTCGCCCTTCCACCTCCTGGGTGACTCCCCCTTATGACAAACTGCTAGGTGTCATATCCCGTACGGCCTGAACATCACCTGATACAGTAGAGCCTGTTCCGAGGAGGCCCAACAAGTTTATTACCACCCTCTCGGATAAGGAATTTTTGACGAAAGGTGCCCCTGTAGATGCCAAGGTGGTGACAGTGGCCACCAAGAAGGAACTCTCTGAGACCTCTTTGTCTGTTCATGCTCTTAACAGAGAGTCTAGGATAATGGACAGATATGGAAAGTGCACCTTCTCTTCAGCAGCCTTTACCCTATGGTAGCTGAACTACCTTACCCATTTTACGAGACTTCAAAGGGATCTCCTACAGAAGCTAGGAGATTCCGTTCAGGGTACAGCAGCTTCAGGGTTTGCAGATAAAGTGTCTTCACAGCTCTCCACCCTCACATCCATTGCAAACTCCTTCATGAGACTGATTTCTTATACGGCTGATGGAGTGAGTAGGGCAGCAGCAGCAGGAATTTCCCTCGGGAGACATTCCTGGATGCGCCTTTGCAATTTTGCCGAACCCTTTAGGTCTTCCTTCACCAACGCCCCCTTTGATGGTTCATGCCTTTTTGGCCAAAGGTGAAAGATATATTAACCAGGTGCGAGCAGGACAGGAAAACCTTATCTGCCATGGGAGTCCATTTTTCTGCCCCATTTAGACCTTATCCTAAAGGTCAAAAGGGCAGAAAAATGTGGTTCTGCAAGTCCTAAAAAGGTTTTTCTGATGCACGTGGTAACTCTTCCCCCAGGGGCAGAGGGGGAAGTTATAATGGAAGGCGCCAACCTCGCGGCAGAAGGGGTTCGCAAAACCAGGGTGACAGAGATATGTTCTCTGACAGGCCCTTCCAGCACTCCTGAAAGGAGGCCCATCTGCTTTTCTCTGGAGGCAGCCGGGGGTTGATTGTCACTGTACCCAAACACCTGGCAAGAAATTTCCTGAGACAAATGGGTACAAACAATACTATCCAGAGGTTATTACATACCCTTTTCTACCTCCCCACCAAAAAAATCGGTCCTTACCGGATGTCCCACCCGACCAAAAGGATGATGCAACACAAAAGGTAATCTTGTTGTTAGAGAAAATAGTCATCCAAGAGGTACCCACAGACCAAATAGGATCTGGGACTTACTCAAAATTCTTTTTAGTTCCAGAAAGACAGGGGACTGGAGATCCATTCTAGATCTCAGCAAACCAACCAAATCAGTGAAGAAGTCAAAGTTCTGGACAGTAACTCTGCAGTCAATTTGTCCGTTTATTGGGAAAGACAATTGAATGTGCTCAATAGATCTCCAGGATGCATACTACCATATAAGGATGGACAGACAATCAGGAGATACTTGTGCTTTCAGCTGGGAGCCAGTCATTACCAATTTCGAGCCCTGCCCTTTGGTCTCACTACAGCCCCCAGAGTGTTCACCAAATGCATGGCAGTGGTCATGGTTCACTTGAGACGTCAGGGATTCTGGGTGTTTCCATATCTAGAAGACTGGCCCCTCACCGCCACCACTAGGCATCTACTACTTCAAACAAGGGATGAAACACTGTCACTTTGCGCCAGACTAGGCGTCACAGTAAAGTTAAAAAAAAATCTGCCTTGTCGCCGTCTAATCATGTTACCTTCTTAGTCGCAGATCTGGATTCAAAAAGCATGACAGCAAAACTTACCCCAGGCAGAATTCACTCCCTTCACCGGCAAATCAGGATTTTGATGTCAAAGAAAAAAGTTCAAGCCAAATTTGTGCTGCAAGTTCTGGGTACCATGGCAGCAGCTATCCTCCTAGTCCCGCTAGCACTTCTACAAATGAGAGTTCTACAATGGTTGCTCTTTGCTCAATGGTCAATGCAAGAGCTTCCTCTGTTACACCAGATTATCATCACAGAGTCATGCAAAAAAGATCTTTGGTGGCTGCAGACAGATCAGTTGTATCAGGGCCGCCCCGTTGTTTTTCCTCAATAAAGCGCAGTACTGACCACGGACGCTTCCCAGATCAGGTGGCGGGGGGGGGGGGGGGGCATTATCTGGGAAATACAGTCCAAGGCCTATGGCAAGATCATGAAAGCCAATTGCACATAAACGTTCTGAAGATGAGAGCAGCGCTTTATGAGCTGCAGGCATTTCAGGACTCTCTTACCATGGGAATGGTTGCAATCAGACAGACAACATGTCAGTAGTGTATTATATAAACAAGCAGAGAGGAACAAAATCTTACCTACTATGTCAGGAGGCACAATGAGTTTGGCAATGGGTGATCCCTTCTCAAGGTTTTCTGATAACAATGCACATCCCAGGAAAATCCAACTTGATAGCAGGCAAGCTCAACAGAGCAATTCTAATGCCTCATGAGTGGTCCCTGAAACCAGAGATTGCGGAAATGATCTTCAAGAAATGGGGCCAGCCTTGCTGTGACCTATTTGCCACGTCCATGAATACCAAATGCAGCAACTACTTTGCCTTCATTCCCCCTCCGGGGAAGTCACCAAGGGATGCACTTGTTCACGATTGGCCCCTGGGATTACTCTATGCCTTTCCCCCCTTACCTCTAATCCCCAAAGTGATTCAGAAAGCCAGACTGTTGAAAAGCACTATGATCCTCATTGCTCCTTACTGGCCTTGTCAAGTTTGTTTCCCCTTTCTCTGGACCCATCTGCTGGAGGAAGCTTGGATTCTGGATCTAATTCCAGACCTCTTAACCCATTCTTCGGGAGAGTTCTATCCATCTGTCCAGGTGTTACCATTTTTCCCCTGCAGTGAGTCATATTCTCATTTCTTCCCATAAACCATCCACGAGGAAATTATACTCCAGTAAGTGGAAAAGATTTTCATGCTGGGCTGCAAAACAGAACATAGAGCCTTTTACAGCTTCCATATCAGCAATTTTAGACTTTCTTACTGAACTTTTTTGGAGAAGGAGCTGCTGCAGCTACCATTAGGGTTCAACTGGCAGCCATTTCTAATTTCCATACTGGAGAAATGGGAGTCCCGATTATGTCTCATAGGTTATATAAGGCTTTCCTCAAAGGTACCTTCTTACTCAGACCCCCAATCAGAAAACCCCCAGTTCCTTGGGATCTAAATCTTGTGCTAACTTTGCTAATTTTACCACCCTTTGAGCCCGCATCATCTTGTGATTTGAAATTTTTGTCATGGAAAACTTTCTTTTTAGTACTCATAACCTCTGTCAGAAGGGTATTGGAGTTACAAACTCTCTCTACTCGTCCTCCAGTATATAATTTTTCACAAGGATAGGGTCACTTTGAGAACTAATCCCTCATTCCTTCCCAAAGTCTGTTCAGAGAATAATTTGAACCTTTCCATTGAATTGCCAGTCTTTTTTCCAAACACTCAAAACCTTATTGAATTACATAAACCTGCCCACCCACCTGGTAAGCTTATACTATAATTTTCTGTAGCACTCCTCTAGAACTCACTGCCACCCCTGATCTGTTCCACTAGCAGTCGCTCCTCCTTTAAAACCTTACATGTTAAGTTGTCAATCTCGCCTTCATTCTTGCTGGAAGGGTTCGGAGCCGATCCTCGGCTCCGACTCGGCACTTGCTAAGCTCGAGAGTCACTTTTACCAGCTCGAGGCAGCCCCATATCCCATGATGCAAGGCGGTAACTACCCAGATCTTGTTTGCCGCTTCGCTAATGAGGTCATCTTTTTTACCAGCTCCTGGTAAGTGATTTTTTATTGTTGTTAGTCAGGATATTTAGATCCAATTCCCTAAATTTCATTCTTTTTAGCATTTTTAGTGAATCCTATTTTCACTTAGCTCCATACCCCTTTTCTTCAACTCCTTATTCTTAGGTTTTAGATCTTTGGACCTTAGGCCTTACCCTCCCTTACAGTTCCTGTCAGGATTTCCTAGGTGTGGGTGTTGTGTATTACAGCTTTTTCTTACACTTCTAACTTGTTTATTAGAGTTTTTCTGTCTGAGTGTGAGTGTGTGTGTATTTAGGACTTAGACATGTCCAAAGATACTAGGGTCTCAGGTTTCAAGAAGTGTGACTCGTGCTGTCAGAAGATGTCTCTGACAGACGGTCACACTTCTTGTATTTATTGCCTGGGACCCCTACACTTGCAGGACTCCTGTGCTATCTGTCATTCCTTTAGCCAGAGAGTCCTGCAGGAACGTAGAAATAAATTGATCCTCAGGGGTCTCCTTAAGCCTGAGAGCTCCCCGGCCAAGGTCGGTTCCGGGAAGCCCTCCAAGCCTTCCAAGACCCAGGCTTCGGTGTCCAAGTCGGTGGCCTTAGTTTCGACTTCGCTGGAGTCGACATCGGCTCCGTCCGGAGCCGATCTTTCCTTAGTGGAAGCTTCAGTATTGGCGCCGTTCGGCTCCAATACCCTGGCTTCGACAGCTGTGTCGGCTCCAGCTGGAGCCGACACCCTAGCATCGAAGCATGTCTCGGCTCCGGCTGGAGCCGAGATATCTTTGCCTCCACTCGGAGCCGATAAGTTATCGGCTCCGCTTGGAGCCGAGGTTTCTTCGGCTCCGATGGCTCCGTCCAAAAAGAGGTCTAGATCTCCTTCTTTGGAATCTATACACTCGGCTCCAGCTTCCTCCCTGCTTTCGGAGCGGAGCCATCGGAGCCGATCATCGAGGTCTTCCAGGCTATCAGACCATGATTTAGAGAGAGTGGTGAGTAGGCTATTAAAATCACAGGCACTAGCCCAAATGCTCCATAGCCCGTCTCAACAGACGACCGCTATTCTACACCCTCCTGAGATTCCTCCTTCGACTCTCCTACAGAGTTCGGAGCCGGAGATTATTGGTACCGTGACTGTTGCGGCTTCAGAGCTGATACCACACCTTTCGGCTCCGTCGTCCTCGACTCCTATCTCCTCCTTGAGACCTTCCTTGGAGGGATCCGGGCGTCGGACTTCCCTGGTCGGTTCCGAGGGGGCGAGTGGCATTGGACCCTTGTCCGACCCCGCTCTCCCTCTCGGGGCTTCGGCCTTGGTGTGCTCGGCCCCGACATCTGCTTCGGAGCCTTCCCTCTCGGTGGGACCAGGGATCCCCGTTTCTTCGGAGCGGGATCTCTCGGCCCTCCCTGGGAGGGGAGCCTTCGAGGTGATGAGGAGTGTGCTAGCCCCTGAGCTCAGTCAGCAGTCGGTTCCTTTAGCTCCTCCCTCTACGGTGCCTGTAGATACCTCTTCCCGCTCTCTTGCTCCCGGACCCAGAGATCCATCGCCCCAGGTCTCCCCATTGGGAAGAACTTCCTCTTCCGAGGTTTCTCCTGATCCTTCAGGTGAACCCCCGCGTAAGAGGACCTGCAAGAGGAAGCACTTAGACTCCCCTGAGTCTACAACATCGGATACCGATTTGGATGAATCGGAGGGGTCCCCAAGATCCCCCTCTGAGGATGTCTCCTTTTCAGACATCCTTGAGCTCCTGAAACAGAGGGGGAACTGGCCCTCCATTAACCCCTCCGAGGATGAATCGGTATACCTGGAGGCTTTTGGATCTCGACCCTCCACCTCCTGGGTGTCTTCGCCTTTCGACCCTCTCATGGAGGTCATAGCTCGAAAGGCGTGGGCATCTCCTGATTCGGTGGAACCAGTCCCCAGGAGACCTTCAAAATTTATTACGGCCCCCGCTGAAAAGCAGTTTCTTACTAAAGGTGTCCCGGTTGATGCCATGGTGGTGGCGGCTGCCACCAAGAAGGAACTTGCAGATCCTTCCGTACCAGTCCATCCTCCTAACAAGGAGTCTAGGACCATGGACAGGTATGGCAAGCGGATGTTTTCCATAGCGGCCTTTGCTATGCGTTCGCTGAATTATTTATGTCACTTCACCAGACTTCAAAGGGACATCCTTAAAGAATTAGGTGAAGTAGTACAGGATCCTTCAGCAGCAGGAGCTCAGGAAAAGATTGCTTCTCAGCTGGGAATCCTTAATTCCATAACCAACTCCTCCATGCGGCTCATTTCTTATGCAGCCGATGGGGCGAGTAGAGCTGCAGGCACAGGAGTGGCTCTCAGACGTCAGTCCTGGATGCGGCTCTGTAATTTTGCAGACCCCTTTAAGGCATCCTTCACAAACTCTCCCTTTGATGGGTCAACATTGTTTGGTCCTCAGGTGAAGGACACTTTGACCAGGTGCGAGCAGGACGGCAAGACTCTTTCTGCCATAGGAGTCCATTTCTCCACCCCTTCCAGGCCTTATCCCAAAGGTCAGAAGGGGGGGAAGATGTGGTTCCAAAAATCTCAAGGAGTCACGCCGGACGCACGTGGTCAGTTTACCCCCAGAGGCAGAGGGGGTAATAACAATAGACGCCGCCCTAGGGGCAGAGGGAGTCCGCAGAACCAGGGCTCCAGAGAGCCTCTCTCTGACAAGCCCTTCCAGCATCCCTGAGGTGTTGCCCGACTGCCCACCCTTGGAGGCAGTCGGGGGAAGATTGTTGCTGTACCCAGAAGCCTGGCTTTCCCTCTCTCAAGACAAATGGGTACAGTCGATCATATCCGAGGGTTACAAGATTCCTTTCGAGGAAAGCCCCTTCCCTCAAAGAGGTTCCCTTCCAGACGTTCCACCCGGTCTAAGGGAAATTGTGAAATTAGAGGTGACAAAGCTTCTAAAGAAAAGGGTCATCCAGCAAGTACTAAAAGATCATTTAGAATCCGGAATCTACTCAAGGTTCTTTTTGGTCCCCAAAAAGACGGGAGACTGGAGACCAATATTAGACCACAGCAGGCTCAACAAGTCTGTCAAAAAGACAAGATTTCGGATGGTCACACTTCAATCGATTTTGCCCTTTCTGGGCAAAGACAACTGGATGTGCTCCATAGACCTTCAAGATGCGTACTATCATATAAAGATTCACAGACGCTCCAGAAGTTTTCTCCGCATTCGGCTGGGGACCAGTCATTTTCAATTCAGAGCCCTGCCCTTTGGCCTCACTACAGCCCCCAGAGTGTTCACCAAATGCATGGCAGTGGTCACGGCTCACCTGAGACGTCAAGGATTCCAGGTGTTTCCATATCTCGACGACTGGCTCCTCTCAGCCACCACCAGGCATCAACTTCTCCAAGCCAGAGATTACACTCTACGTCTCTGTGGTCACTTAGGAATTTCAGTCAACTTCGAAAAGTCTTCCTTGTCGCCCTGCCAATCTATTACCTTTATAGGCGCAAATCAAGACACTACTCGGATGTCAGCAAACCTAACAAGTCAAAGAATCCTAGATATCCAAAACCACGTTCGGATCATCCTATCCAGCAACAGGGCGCAAGCCAGGTTGGTCCTGAAAGTGTTGGGCCTCATGGCAGCTGCCATAACACTTCTTCTCTGGCCCGCTTTTACATGCGTCTCCTACAATGGATGTTGTTCACCCAATGGTCCTTCCAGCAGCTTCCCATGCGTCACAAGATTCTGGTGACACAGACCTGCAAGAACCATCTATCCTGGTGGATTTCCTCTCCTCTAGTTCATCAGGGCAGACCATTTGTTCCCCCGACCCCGGTAGCCACAGTTACTTCGGATGCCTCCCTGATCGGGTGGGGGGGACATTATCAGGGCAGGATGGTTCATGGCACGTGGCAACCGTTCGAATACCACCTGCACATAAATGTCCTAGAGATGAGAGCAGTGCTTTTAATGTTGCAAGCCCTCAATGACTTTCTCCCTTTAGGGACTATTGCAGTTCACACGGACAATATGTCCGTCGTGTGGTACATCAACAAGCAGGGCGGAACCAAGTCCTATCCCTTGTGTCGAGAAGCTCTCAGACTTTGGCAATGGGCGATCTCCTCTCATCGGTTTCTGGTAGCAACGCATATCCCCGGGAAAACCAACATAATAGCGGACAGATTGAGCAGAGCTATTCTCATGCCTCACGAGTGGTCTCTCAAGCAATCCATTGTGGAGGAGATTTTTCTGAAGTGGGGCCGCCCATGTTGCGATCTTTTTGCTACACCCCAAAACAGCAAATGCCCAGACTTCTTCTCTCTCTTCCCACTTCCGGGCCATCCCCCCAGAGACGCTCTTACCCAAGATTGGCCCCGGGGACTTCTTTATGCCTTTCCTCCCTTTCCTTTGATACCACAAGTACTCCAGAAAGCTACCGTCTTGAGAGCCAAAATGATTCTCATTGCCCCTTACTGGCCTCGACAAATTTGATTCCCGTTCCTTCATCGCCATCATTTGGTGCGGCCTTGGCATCTGGACCCAGTTCCAGATCTTCTGACCCACCAGTCGGGTCAACTGCACCGGTCAGTTCCTTCCCTCAACCTCACAGCTTGGTTGCTCCACTTCCTTCCTTAGCCAGGCTTCCTATGATCTCTAACCCCGTTAGAGATATCATAGTAGCTTCTCTTAAGTCCTCTACCAGGAGGATTTATTCTAGAAAGTGGAAACGCTTCTCTTTTGGGGCAAAATCTAAGAACATAGACCCCTTTACTGCCCCTATTCAGTCGGTCTTAGATTTCCTTGCGGAAATTTTTCACTCAGGTTCTTCGTCTTCCACAGTCAAAGTTCAGTTGGCTGCAATCTCGAACTTCCATGTCGGCTTTGCAGACCACAACATTATGTCCCACAAACTTTGTAAAGCCTTTCTCAAAGGAGTGTTCCTTCTTAAACCCTCTGTTAGAGATCCTCCACCACAGTGGGATTTAAATTTAGTGCTGACATCCTTGATACTTCCCCCCTTTGAACCGGCTGCTTCATGTTCATTAAAGTTTCTTTCTTGGAAGCCACTTTTTCTAGTCGCTATTACCTCGGCTAGAAGAGTGTCTGAACTTCATGCCCTCTGTGTTCGTCCCCCTTATTTGGTCTTCTACAAAGACAGAGTATCCTTGAGAACCAACCCATCCTTTTTGCCCAAGGTTGCTTCTAAGACAAATTTAAACCAATCCATTGATCTCCCTGTATTTTTTCCAAATTTTTCTAACAGGGCGGAACAAAAATTGCATTATTTAGATGTTCATCGCCAACTTAGATATTACTTGGACAGAACAAAGCAATTTAGGAAGTCCGATCAGCTCTTCCTGTCTTATGCTGAAAATAGAAAAGGTCTCCCTGTTTCTAAAGTGACCTTATCTAGATGGCTATCTTCCACCATTTCTGACATTTATCAGCTTAGGGGCAAACAGCAGAACTCAAAACCTAAAGCTCATTCCACAAGAGCTCTAGCCACTTCTACAGCATTTCAGGCTAGACTGCCCTTAGATACTATTTGTGCAGCAGCCACTTGGGCCACTCCTCATACCTTCGTTTCTCATTACAAATTGGATTTGGCCTCCAGGGACAGGGCAAGCTTTGGTTCCACTGTTCTCAAGAGTCTGTTCCATTGAGCCACCCAGGACAGAGGTGCAAGGGACGCGGTCCCATCCAGCAATAATGAAGGCGAGATTGACAACTTAACATTTAGAAGTTATGTACCTACCATAACGTTCCATGTTAGTTGTCTTCTCTCGCCTTCTTTCTTGCGTCCCTCCCTCCTGTCCCCCAAGCCTGGACAGACCTTGATCTCCCCTTTTCTCTGGAAGATTCTTCTTCCTTGGACACCAGATAGTTCTTGTCCTTGATTACCTGGTTTCCATTACAGCCTTTTTAGGTTAGTGCTTTTCTTTCCTTAGTGGAAAGTTTTTATAGGCAGTTTTTCCTCTAGATACCAAATGAGATCTGGGTAATTACCGCCTTGCATCATGGGATATGGGGCTGCCTCGAGCTGGTAAAAGTGACTCTCGAGCTTAGCAAGTGCCGAGTCGGAGCCGAGGATCGGCTCCGAACCCATCCAGCAAGAAAGAAGGCGAGAGAAGACAACTAACATGGAACGTTATGGTAGGTACATAACGTCTAATTCACTCACACCTAGCATCCCATTGGGATTGTTACTGCACTACTCCTACTTAACTACATCTGAAACACAGCCTTTCTCTCAGTAGGAGCTCACATACTTCTAAATTATCTAACAACCATTTTTTTCCTGTTTTATTTCTGTTACCTCTGTATGAACCATCTGTTTTTTTCTTATTTTTATTTCTGTTACCACTGTATGAACGAACTGTCTGTAAATAATACTTATGATTATTATTCCCTTTAACGTGTATCTAAATTCATGCTTGTAACTGTACTTGCATTACAGCACAAAAATTATTATATTCAGTATATTCTTGGTGCTTGTTTAGTAAACATTTTGTATGTGTGAAGCTTTTCTCCCCAGGACTCCATTGAAAATGGGCTAATCTCAGCCCAATGGATCATGCAGGTAAAGCAACTGCAAATAAATAAATAAATAAAAAGTGACAAGGCAGAATATAAATTGCACCACCTGGACGTTCATAGACAATTATGCTTTTACCTGCACAGGACAAAAGATTTCAGGAAATCCGACCAGCTTTTTGTGTTCTTTTCAGACAAAAAGAAAGGATTGCCAGTTTCCAAGGTAACCTTATCTAAGTGGCTTACTGATTGCATTTCTTTCTGCTACAATAAGCAGGGTAAGCAACTACCAGGAAAAGTAAGAGGACATTCCACTAGGGCAGTCTCAACAGCCTCTGCTTTTCAAGCTAGAATTCCTATTTGTGCAGCCGCAACATTGGTGATACCTAATACCTTTATCACTCATTATAAAGTAGATGTGGCCTCACGGAACAGGTCCTCCTTTGGATCCTGAGCCACCCTAGGATAAAGGTGCTAGGGATGCTGTCCCAACCAGCAAGAATTATGGCGAGATAGGACAAAATAACATTAAGAAGTTATGTACTCACCATAACACTCTATGTTTGTTGTCCATCTCACCTACATTCTTGCATCCCACCCTCCTTCCCCCATCCTGTATTCCTGGAGGAACCGGTGGATAACTATATACTATGCACATAGTTTTTTGATGGTTTGGAGCCTCTGTTCCTGTCCTTATAAGATGATATATATATATATATATATATATATATATATATATATATATATATATATATATATGGATCTACTTTCCTTCATCGAAATTACACTTGTTCAAAAAAGAAAAGTAGATCCCCACTTCAGTGAAAGTGCACTTCAACGAAACTGCACATGTTAAGTTGTCAATCTGCATTCTTTCATTCTCTTGCAGTGGGTTCGCCTCGCCCGACCGGGCTCCATTCGTACTACTCTCAGGAGTCACTTTCGAGAGTCAGCTTCAGCCATATCCCATGATGCTTTTGCTAAAGTATACTCACCCGATCAGTATCCCAAACAAAAAACACACAGAAAAGCATCTTTTGCAGGGGGCCTCCACCCCCCTACTTTAATATTCTCACTCCGAGATCGCACTACAGTGGGGAAAGGGGAATATCCCCTTATCCCTGCTGTACCACTATCTCAGCACTAGTTTGCTTAGTTGTACATCCACAGTAAACGTGGATGTACAACTAATTTTCTGTGATTGTCTTTCGTTTGCAATCAAGATCTGGAGATTTGGCCCAGGCCATCATGGGATAGGGGTTAGCCTCGAGCCAATGGAAGATCTCGAGCTTCAGTATTTGGCCGAGTTGGACCTGAGAATGGCTCCGAACCCAACCAGCAAGAATATAGGCGAGATGGACAACAAACATTGAATGTTATGGTGAGTACATAACTTCTTATTTGATCTGCCTGAGTTGGTGATAGCTCAGGAGAATGTGAAATAATGTAATGCACCCATTGAACATGGTAGGGTTTTTATGTATATAACCCGGACATCTTAGTTACATAATTTTAGTTATTTTATAACAATTTCAATATTTGCACATAACATTTATAGTAGTAACAATATATATAACGTCATTGTATATGAATATTGTTTGTATTCAAAATAACTCAATCTACCAAAATATAAAAGTTAATTTAATTAATCAATACCCCTCCTTTTTTCCATAACCATAATCTTATCCTTTCCAAAATATCTACAACAGTCAATCTTTTATGAACAAATGAAAAAAAACTTCTCTTAATCTTCAGAGATTTCCCATATCACTCAAAACATTCTTTTATCAATTCTTTGCTTCATAACATATTTTCCAATAATATCTATACAAAATCATATTCACATTTACATCCATCATTGTTTTATGCTCATAAAAATATCTTCTTTATGTACCCAATTCCTGACTCTCTTTATCTTTTCACATCCTAAAAAAAACTTGTTCTGCTGTTTCTGTTTGATTGCAATATATACACAGCCTATAACAAATTCCGTTGTTTAAGATACTTGCCTTTACAGGTCAGTCGTTAATCTTTATAAAAACAATCCTGACACATCTTAACACATCCAAATCTTGACCTCCGTTTTCTCATAGCCTCAACTATCTCATGTTCCAATCCTTTCCATCATTAATATAATAAAAATTATACATCTTCCTATGATACCATTCTTTCCAATTTTTATCTGATTCTTTGTATTCATTTTCCATAAATGATGATTTTTTTCTAGTGTACTTTAACTTCCTCTTTCATAGATGTTGTTCCCTTTATCCTAATTCCACTTATCCCCAAATATCCCTTACTTGCCTTCAAAAACTTTAGCACTTAGGATATATTTTTTTCTTGCTTCTATGTCTTGACAGCCAGTTTAAGTTCAGTGATGCCATATGCACAATAGGATGCATTAATCCTAACCCTCCCTTTTTTCCAGGTATAGTATCTCCTTTTATATTGGGTCCATTCCAAATCTCCATATGACATTAACTACCATCTGCATTATTTCTGTTTCTTTTGGATGCATATTCACACTTCCTTTATAACCTAATGTACTAAAAATAACGGAATTAATTAAGCACATCTAGCCAGCAACAATACCAAGGTTGTTGTTATTGTTGTGGTCTTTCGGCTTTTCCCGGTTAGGGGTCGCCACAGCAGAACTCCGGTCTGCTAATGATTGGCAGTAGATTTTCACGAACGCCGAGGTGCCAGCTCGACGTTCAACCTTCAACAAAGGCACGCCCATTTACGCATGTCTTTTGAATGCCCACCCAACCACGGGGAGGACATGCAGACTCCACACAGAAGGCACTCCCTGCAGTCCAGCCGAGAATCGAACGGAAGAACCTCTTGCTGTGAGGCAACAACGCTACTGCTGCACCAACGCAGAAGTCACAACACAATAATAAAAGAGTGTGTTCCAGAGATTTAGCCATTTGGTGGATTTGTTCATTCATTCTACAGTTTGTGTTCGAGTATTTGTGCTTTAGGAAGTGAGCTTTGTATTCTGCCATGGCTAATAATGCTCTAAATTCTACACCTGAACTTTTTGTGGATTCAACTGCCGAATCGGAAGCAGTAGGGAAATTAACAGCACTTATTCAACTCCTGTCTCAGAGAGTTGAATCTTTGAATAACCATTTAGATGCTGTGACATCTAGCCAGCAACAATACCAAGGTACAACACAATAATAAAAGAGTGTGTTCCAGAGATTTAGCCGTTTGGTGGATTTGTTCATTCATTCTACAGTTTGTGTTCGAGTATTTGTGCTTTAGGAGTGAGTTTTGTATTCTGCCATGGCTAATAATGCTCTAAATTCTACACCTGAACTTTTTGTGGATTCAACTGCCGAATCGGAAGCAGTAGGGAAATTAACAGCACTTATTCAACTCCTGTCTCAGAGAGCTGAATCCTTGAATAACCGGTTAGATGCCGTGACATCTAGCCAGCAACAATACCAAGGTACAACACAGTAATAAAAGAGTGTGTTCCAGAGATTTAGCCATTTGGTGGATTTGTTCATTCATTCTACATTTTCTTGTTAAACAATTACCTAAATGTTATTTTTTAGCATTGCGTCACACTGTTTATTTTTTTAACTTTATCAAACACTATTCCAAGTAATTCAGTTTTTGTTCAGAAATGCAAATATCTTCCATTTTAGCTAGATCACTTAAACCCTTACTTTTCTCTGTTCATTTGTAACCCCACTTCCTTTGAAATATCATTCAATAATCTTACCATTTTTTCAAGCAACTATCATTTCTTGCAATAACTATAACATCAGCAGCATATGATAAAATAGGAATCCCAGCACAATTTTGTAGTCTGTATGCCTCGTCACCCAGTATACCACTCATAACACAAGTGACCACATATACCAGTAAAGAAAGCAATACACTGCTCAATGAGCAGCCCTATCTTACACCTCATTTCACACACATCTGCTCAGTAAACCATCTGTCAACCATTACTCTAACATTGTTATTGTTATATTCCATCCTTAATAAGTTTATTATTTTCCTTTAAGCCCATATTGCATTAAAATCTCCCAGAAACATTTATGATTTACATAATTTATTATTTATTTATTTATTTCCAGTTTGATTACATAATTAAATGACTTGTTTACATCTCCCACAATTACATTAATACTACTCTCCCATACAGTGCGTCATCTGCTACTTCCTTAAATACAGTTAATAATTCATGACTTCTTCTACTATTCAGTCCATACATATTAGGTGACATTACTTCCATGCATAACCTTCTCAAACTTTATTTCTAATATTTTCCTGAATATTTTATAGTCTGCATTATTCAATGTAATTGGCTTCCAGTTTCTTGTACATCTGTTTTCTTCTTCTTTTTTTTTTTTTTAATTACATATAAACCATATAACACCTTCACATAAAGTACTCACTTGCATGACATTCTCAAACTATTCATTCAATATTTCATAAAAAAGTTCTCTATTGCTCATTAAATTGTTATATAAATTGCACCCATTGTACTGGAGCTTTGCTCCCTAGGCTGTGCAGAAAAAGTGTCTTTTTTAGGCTCAGTTCATAGGTTCATAGGTGTTTACTAGGCTAATGACCACTAGGGCCTTTTTAAGCCTAGCCATGCATCCCAAATCTGTGACAATTTCTGATACCCTTGTTAAGTGTACGCATGAGTCTGGGAAATTAACCATTTACAAGTTACCTGTGTCCCTTAGAGACATAGATGCCAAATCAGGGATGAATTTCTGGTTTCTCATTTATTGTCCAAGCTGCACTCAAATTGGGTTAGGGAGGAGCTCTGCTTCACATGGATGGGAAGCCTGTTACATAGATGGGGTAGTCTCTGGGATACATACCTACCTCTCCAGCAGGTCCTATTTATATCACAGGCAAAGTTTAAGTCTTTAGAGTGGGTAAATCTGGTGCTGTTTGTTTTGTGAATATACAGGAGGTCCATCAGAGTGGGGTCTGACAATGCCCTGTATGCCAGGCATAGATCTTCCTTCAAAGGCCTGTATGAGACAGAATGCAGGGATAGGGCCTTGAGGCGGTCTGCAAAGGACATTTTACTTATGCCCTGTATTCTTTTAGTGAGGAACCTGTGTGGACATTCCAATTGTTGGATATGCCTGGTTAGGTACATACCAAAGGGGCAATGTACTTGATAGGTCTGATGAATGCCGAATACAGTGGAACAATGACTTCCTTGGACTTGGATGCCATACCTTTGTTTATAAGTTGCTCAACATGGAACAATTTCCTCACAACTGTAGACACGTGTGATGGTCAAAGACTAGATTACTATCTATGTGTGTACCTAAGTCATTGACTACTGGGTCAGCTCTAAGGGGTGTTTTGTCAATATGATAGTTACCAGGGATGGATGACTTCCCAAAGGATACTATTATGCATTTCTTGGCATTTAATTTTAGTCTGTGGCTCTGACACCAGCTGTTTGTCTGTGTCAGCCCCTCCTGGAGAACATTTGTGTCAGTGTGAGATACAATGACAGCTCCTAATTTGCAGTCATTTGCAGATTTAGTTAGCCACAGACAACTGACATTGTCCTTGACTTCTGAGAAGTAAATGCCAAAACGGAGTAGTCCAAGGACTGATCTCTGAGGGACTCTACTTTTGACTGGCCTTTTTGTAGAGGTGGACTCCCCAGTTCTAACTTCCTGGGTCCTGTCTATGAGCTAGTTGGCTATCCACTGGGTGACATATGATTTTGTACCTAACCTCTTGAGTTTGTCAACAATGCCCGAGTGAGAAATTGTGTTAAATGCCTTGGCCAGGTCAAGATAGGCAGTGTGAATGATTTTGCCCTCATCCATTGCTTTGGTGACCTTCTCAAAGAAGTCCACCAGCTTGGGTAGGCATAATCTGCCCTTGACAAAACCAAACTGGGTTGGGACAGTATCTGAAGGTTTACTACATCTCTGTCGATCATCTCCATGATAATTATTTCCATAGCTTTACATATAAGACTAGTTAGACTTATGGGTCTGTAGTTTCCAGGGTCTGTAGATGGCCCACCTTTGTGCTGAGGGATGACTGTTGCCTTTCTCCATTCATGAGGCACAAAGCCTGTTTAGAGGCTACAGTTAAATAGCAGCCTGATATGTAATGTTTTGTGCTATTTAGAAGGCATCCTGTGATGTTGTCTGGGCCCATGATGCAGTGTTATTGGTCTTAGAGAGAGCATTAAGGACCTTTTCCCTAGTGATAGTAGGGGGAATTACATTTGGTGATATTTCCTGAGGGAAGGTTGGGGGGGGGGGTAAAGTTGGAGCTGAATTTATCAGCCAGGAGGTTTGCTATATCTTCTGGCTCAATATAGGTGGCTCCATTTACAATGAGCTCTGCACACAATTGTGCATTACCTTTGAGGTTGTGGACATGGCTAAAGAATGCTTTGTGGTTGTTCTTGGCCTGTGAGGCCAAACTTACTTCAAATTTGGCTTTGGTCAACTTTATTTGTCCTCTGAGTTGTTTGTTTAGTTCAACAGTGCTTTTATCCTGCTGGGTGCTGCACCTCCTAATTTTTGTCATGATTTTCTTCCTCCTGTTAAACAACAGTCTATTGCTTTTGTGATTCCACCAGGGTGGCTTGTTTTTTGAGTTAGTTCTGTACGTCTTCCTGGTGGCTACAGCTGTCACTATGCAGCTATTAACATGCTTGTACAGGGTTTCCTGTGAACAGTTCTCAGGGTTTATGAGGGCTTGAAATTTTGCCAGCTTCTCACTTAATAGCATGAAGTTAGCCTTAGAGTAGTTCTTGAATATTCCAGGTTTAGCTGGGGGTCCAGGTTTTATTTTTACTTCAAAAGGAGACCATTTTGTGGTCTGCTTACCATGGAAGGCATTACAGTAGGGGGTGTGCAGCACTCTCCCATATTAGTGAGGACCAGATACAGTATGTTTGCACCCTTGGTTGGTGTATTGGCTATCTGGTCCAGAGAGTTTGTGTTTACAAAATCCAGGAATCTCTATGGATGTACATTTGGTGTTGTATAGGATTCCCAGTTAATAGTGGGATAATTAAAGTCACCCATTAATATGGTATTGGGTTGGATGGCTAGTGTTTCTAATAAGTTCAAATACATGGTACTGGTTACCTGGGTCATAGAGGTGGACCTATAGCTTGCAAGGAAGTGGTATTGGATTTTGCCTATGGTGATTTGAACATGGAGCAGCTCAAGTGCATTGTCCTATTTGACCAGCCTTGAAGTATATTTATTTTTGATGTAAATAGAGACACCTCCACCTTTAGTCCTTGCCTGTGATGTAGCTGATCTAAATGTGTAGATTAGCTCAGTAAATATATATAGCTCAGTTAGATTAGCTCAGTAAATAAATAAAGACATTATATCCATAATATCTTTTTGATTGTACTTTATTTCCCCTTTCAAATCGTTCACTCACCTTATCACAATCTTATTGCCAGGTTTGGAGATACCTCTTCCTTCTTTCCCAAACAAAATATTTTTATTTATTCAGTAATTCCTCAACTTTCTTTTTATTTTCTCATAAAGCTCCCTTTCTATTATAGAGAAACTGACTATTATTATCTTTTAAACCATTCAACATTATCTCATCTTTCCATACACCCTTTTCTCAGCTGCAATTCTTCACTCATCCATACACACACACACACACACACACACACACATATATATATGTGTGTGTGTGTGTGTGTGTGTGTGTGTGTGTGTGTGTGTGTGTATATATATATATATATATATATATATATATATATATATATGTTTCTGTACATGGTTTTAACTATAACCCACTAGTCTATACAGGACTTAGAAAAAAAAATAAATAAAAAGCTCTTATAGTATAGTGTTCCTTCCCAAATTGCTCAATTTCCTGATTCATTCCATCTGCCTGCAACACCATTCCTAATAGTCTTTTTATAAATTTTTCTTTTTTAATATTATTTTCTGCAACTTCAGGCCGAATATATTAATGATTCAAAAACCCTGTGACTATATCACTGTCTTTTTAGTAAGATGCTCAGACATCAAAAAATAATGTTTCTGTTTTAAATAATCCTCTTGTATATGTAAAAATGTCTTGTATTCCATATTCATTGTTTGTCTTTCGGCTTTTCCTGGTTAGGGTCGCCACAGCATAACTCCAGTCCGCTAATGATTGGCATTGGATTTTTACGGTGCCGAGTTGCAAGTCTGACACACAACCTTCAAGGAAGGCACACCCATTCACGCACGCACCTACCTGCATGTCTTTAAACTTCATACGACCGTGGGGAGGACATGCAGACTCCACACAGAAGGTGCTCCAGCCGAGAAGCGAACAGGAGAACCTCTTGCTGTGAGGTGGCAAAGCTAACCGCTGCACCACCACGGCCCTTCATATTCCTAATTCATCCTAATACATTTCTTCCTGCAATTGTTAACATCATGATTCACTTTTTTCTTATTACTCCTCAAATCAGTTAAGATCTCCTGTTGTATACTATGGTTAAAATGATCATTATTATAACATTATTTTTTCAAATAACTCTTCCCTTTCCTTAATGTCAGTATATGCATAAACCGTTATTAGTCTGAATATATTGTTTTCCCACCTAATACCTACCACAGTATCTGAAGTAGTTACTTCATTTGCTCTGCAACCTGTGGGTATCGGATCCGACTTCGGATCCGAGCCGGCAGCTTACCAAGCTCCAAGATCCGAGCTCCTAGCTCCTCCCCCTACCCATAATCCCCTGCTACCAACCACATTACCCCAGATCGTTTTATGCCGCGGCTGAAGAAGCTTTACTTTTTAAGAGCTCCTGGCTGGGTGAGATCATTTTCAATCTTTTTTCACCAAAAAAACTTCAAAATCGAGTGTCTGTGGTAGTAAAACCTTCTACCCCCTTGTTTATGTTAGTTTTTTAAATTTTTACTGGTACAGTAGTTAGTTTTCTTGTCACTCCCCCTCCCTCCTTAGCGTTTGGGTGTGTGTGTGAGTGCTTCAACATGGCAGAAGGGCCTAAGGCCATTTTTTCCAAATGTACTGAGTGTGGCCACAAGCTTTCCCCACCTGATGGCCACACTCAGTGCGTTTTGTGCCTGGGGGCAGCCCATCTCTCAGAGGCCTGCCAGATCTGTGCGGCCTTTAACCCCCGGGCACTTTGGGATAGGAAGAACAAGCTGATCCTGGTGGGAAAGCTCCCCCAGGAGTCAGCTTCTTCTTCCTCTCCTGTTCGGGCTCCGGCTGCCTCAGCGGCCTTGGCGCCCTCTGTTCCCTCAGCTCTACCCGGGACTCAACCTTCCACTTCGGGTTTGAGCTCTGGGGAAACTAGTGCCTCCTCAACTAAGGAGAAGAGGCACAAGGATAAGGAGGGACATAGATCCCATAAAAGGCGGACCAAGTCTCACCTCTCGGCTCCGCCAGCTAAAATAACTAAGTCTCCTTCGGGAGTCTCCGGATCCTTCTCCTCTTGGCTCCGTTCGCCTAGCTTCTCGCCGGAGCCAGAGGAGGAAGATCGGTCTCCCTCAAGGTTGTCGAGGCGGCCCTCCTGGCCCGCCTCGACTACCTCTTCCAGGTCAACAAAAAGCATCTCCAAAGCGGATATGGATCGGATGATGCGTCGGTTCTTACAGACCCAAATGCAGATGGGGGTGCTCTTGCCCCCCCCCCTCTGGGGGGGAGCGCGGCCCCCATGTTTGCCCTGATCACTCCTTCTCCGACTCATTTTCGGATCTCTGAGTCATCGGATCCGTGCCCATTCGGACCCAGGGAATTGTCGGCGCCGATAGCGCTGGTCTCTTCGATGCCGACTATGCCCTTGAGCTTGTCGGATCCGAGCTCTCGGGGCCGAGGGCTGAGCATCAGATCCGAGGGAGTTAGTTGTATCTTCAGAGCTGTTGGGTTCGGAGCGCACCTCTCTCTCGACGCCGACTGCTTCGGCTCCTACCCCGATCCCTTCCTCGGAGCCGAGGAGATTGCTCTCAGAGGCTGGCGAGGGTGAATCTCCTTCGGCTTTTGAGGTAGTGGAGAGGGTACGGTCGAGATCCTCCAGATCCCTGGTTCGGGCTGTGGATCCACCCGTACCCCCACTGTATGAGGGTCTGTCTTCCATCATCCGACCAACGGGACAGCCTGCCCAAGCCCTCCAGCTAGTTCCTGTTGAGGAACAACAACCCGTGGATGAGCCCTCTTTGGATAGCCCCACCGAGAAGGTTCCTCAGAAACGTCGGTGTAAAAGGAGGCACCTGGACTCCCCCGAGTCCGTTACCACTGACACGGACTTAGATGATAGGGAGGGTTCCCCAAGGTCACTTCCTGAAGATGTCTCCTTTGGAGACATCATGGAAATGTTGCGTATTAGAGGGGGTTGGTCTGCCCAAAAACCTTCCCTTGATGAATCAGTGTTCCTGGAGGCATTTGAGGCAGGCCCATCTACTTCTTGGGTGTCCCCTCCGGCCGACCCCCTGGTGGACTTAATTACCACCAGGGCGTGGAAGGAGCCCGACACCATGGAGCCAATACCTAGGCGTCCCGACAAAATACTGAGCCCCCCCACAGATAGGCAATCGTGGGCCAAAGGATCCTCTGTTGATGCCATGTTGGTGGCGGTGGCCACCAAGAAAGAACTCGCTCAGGAGAGTTCTCTGGTCCACCCGCCAGATAAAGAATCTCGAGCGTTGGACCGGATTGGGAAGCGGATGTTTGCTTCAGCGACCTTTTCTATAAGGGCGCTGAACTATATGGCACATACCATCAGGCTACAGAGAGACTTGATCAAGGAATACGCTGCAGCCCCCCCAGAGTCCATGTCGGTCGGAGACAGGAATGTGTTTATGACACGAATGGCCACTCTGAAATCCATCTCCAATACGTCTATGCGGCTCCTCTCTCATGCTTCGGAGGGAGCCGCTAGAGCCAGCGGAGCAGGGGTCGTCTTACGACGTCACGCCTGGCTCCGTCTTTGCGACTTCACGGATCCCTTCAAGGTGTCCTTCACGAACGCCCCCTTTGACGGTTCTGCTCTTTTCGGCAAGACCATTCGTGATACGCTGGTCCAAAGCGAAAAGGACTTGAAGACGCTGTCTGCCGTCGGAGTCCGCTTCTCTAGTCCTCAAAGATCCTTCTCCAGGAATCAGAGGGGACAAAAGAAGCTGTGGTTCTGCAAGTCTCAGCAATCCCATCCAGCTGCGGACCACTCGTCCTCTAGAGGCAGAGGAGGACAAGGTGGACACCGGCCCAGAGGCAGAGGGGGGCTGCGTAATTTCGGGTCTAGAGAACCTTTCTCGGACAGACCCGTGAAACAGCCCTGAGGGCTTGCCCAACTGTCCCTCTCTGGAGACAGTCGGGGGGCAGTTGACAGAGCACCTGTCAAACTGGGAGTCCCTTACAACGGATCGATGGGTGCTCCGTATCATTTCCAGAGGTTACTTCATTCCTTTCCTAAATCTTCCCCACAAAACCAGACACCTCCCCGATGTACCACCTGATCAGAGGGAGGCGGCGGCTTTAGAAATTTCAAAGCTGCTAAGAAAAAGAGCCATCCAGCCCGTCCCCCCAGATCAGTCTGGATTGGGTTATTACTCAAGGTTCTTTTTGGTGCCAAAGAAAATGGGGGACCTCAGACCCATCTTAGACCTTTCCGCTCTGAACCTGTTTATACCCAAGGAAAAGTTCTGGATGGTCACTCTTCAATCTATCCTCCCCCTTCTGCCGGAGAACGACTGGATGTGCTCCATAGACCTCAAGGATGCCTACTACCACATTTTAAGGGACAGACGATCCAGGAGGTTTCTCCGCTTCCAGCTCGGAGCCAGTCATTATCAATTCAGGGTTCTTCCATTCGGCCTCACTTCAGCCCCCAGAGTGTTCACCAAAGTCATGGCGGTGGTTGCTGCCCACCTGAGACTTCAGGAACTTCAGGGCATTCAGGTCTTCCCATACCTAGACGACTGGCTCCTTACCACGACCAACAGGCATCAGCTCTCAGTAGCGAGAGATTACGCACTGACTCTAGCCCACAACCTAGGCATTTCAGTAAACCTGCAGAAGTCCTGCCTGTGCCCCACTCAAGCCCTGGAATTCATAGGGGCCAAGTTGGATACTCAAATCTCTCGAGCTGCCCTAACATCAATCAGACTGAACAGCTTGTCTTATCAGGTGTTAGCCCTTCTACGGAATCCTTCTCCTCCAGCGGAGTTAGTCCTGAGGGCACTAGGGTCTATGGCAGCCGCGATCGGTCTTTCCCTCCATGCCCGCCTGCGAATGCGGATATTGCAATGGACCCTTCAAGTCCAATGGTCCCTCTTGCTCCACCCATTGAACACGCCCATACCGCTGAGCAGAGTTTGCAGGGACTCCCTTCTTTGGTGGTTGCATGCGCGGGAACTCAGAGAAGGGAGGCCCTTTGTGATCCCCCCGGTCGAAGCCACGTTGACCACGGACGCTTCTCGCCTCAGGTGTGTGGGGCCATTGTTCAGGTAGATCCGTTCAAGGCACGTGGACTCCCCTAGAGACCGCATTGCATATCAATGTCCTAGAGATGAAGGTGGTGCTTTTGGCGTTGCAAGCCCTCCACGACCTTCTTCCCCTGGGGACTATTGCGATCCAGACAGACAACATGTCTGTAGTCTGGTACATAAACAAACAGGGAGGAACCAGATCTTACCCCCTGTGTCGAGAGGCCATGAGAGTTTGGGAATGGGCGATCTCCACCAACCGCTTTCTGGTAGCAATGCACATCCCGGGACGATCCAACATATTAGCGGACAAGCTAAGTCGGGTGCTCCTCACTCCCTACGAGCGGTCTCTGAATCCATCTGTTGCGAAACAGATCTTTCACAAATGGGGTCAGCCTTGCTGCGATCTTTTTGCTTCTCCTTTAAACACAAAATGCAGCGAGTACTTCGCAATAATTCCCCCCAGAGGGGAAACCCCCAGAGACGCCCTGGTCCATGCTTGGCCTCCCGGGCTCCTTTATGCTTATCCTCCCCTTCCTCTCATGATGAAGTTCATTCAGAAAGCCTGTCGGTTGGGGAGCAGAGTTATCCTTATAGCCCCATTCTGGCCTCGGCAGATCTGGTTCTCCTTTCTGTGGTCTCACAGTGTGGCTCCTACGTGGATTCTGGATCCCAGTCCAGAACTGATTTCTCATCCCGCGGATTGCCCAACCTGGTCAGCCTCAAGCTTGCAGCTTGGCTGATCCAGTTCCATTAATGGCTAGGACACCCGGTATCTCATCTCCCGTTAAGGCCATTCTGGTTGCGGCTCATAAGCCATCTACCAGAAAACTTTACAACAGTAAGTGGAAACGTTTTTCCATTTGGGCCGAAGATAAGGGCTTGGACTCATTTACTGTCCCTATCCCGACCATCCTAGACTTCCTCTCATTAATCTTTCATCAGGGAGCAAGCGCTTCTACGGTTAAGGTACAATTGGCGGCCATCTCCCATTTTCATGTGGGTGATGGCATAGGTTCATTAGCATCTACAAAGTTGTGCAAAACCTTCTTACGAAGCATCTTCCTTTTAAATCCACCAATAAAGTCTGTGGTTCCCCCATGGGACCTTACTCTAGACTTGCAAGCCTTAACAAGTCCACCTTTCGAACCTGCGGCCTCAATTCTGTTGAAGTTCTTGTCATGGAAAACAGCCTTCTTAGTGGCAATTACTTTGGCCAAAAGGGTTTCAGAATTACAAGCCTTGTGTATGAAGCCTCCTTATCTTATCTTTCACAAAGATAGAGTGTCCCTCAGGATTAACCTGTCTTTCTTGCCTAAGGTTGCTTCAGAAGCAAATATAAATCAATCAATAAATTTACCAGTGTTTTTTTCCCACATTTCAGAACAAGGGAGAATACACATTACACAAATTGGATGTACACAGACAGCTGCGTTTCTACATGCATAGGACTAGAGAGTTTCGCAAGTCGGACCAGTTATTTGTCTCGTATGCAAAATCAGCCATGGGTAAAGCCATTTCCAAAGTTACTGTGGCAAATTGGATTCGTCAGTGTATTATTCAGGGGTATATATCGTCTGGCAAACCAGCCCCGGTTAATATCCGTGCTCATTCTACAAGATCTGTAGCCACTTCAACAGCCTTCTGGTCTTGGGTTCCAGTGGATGACATTTGTTCAGCGGCTACTTGGTCTTCTTCTCATACGTTCATTTCTCATTATAAATTAGATGTGATTTCGAGAAGTAGGGCTTCTTTTGGCTCCGCGGTGCTTCGGAATATCCTTCCGTAAGGACCACCCAGGTTCTTATAAGTAGCTGGGGACTCTGTTCCACATGTTGCAGAGCAAATTAAGTAACTACTTCAAATAAAGAAGTTATGTACTCACCATAATGTTCCATCTGAGTAGGTACTTCATTTGTCTGCAACCGACCCCCCCTGCCATCCCCCGAACCTTTCGGGATTTTCTGATCACCTATGCAGTTGATTTTTTCATGTTTACAGGTTGGTAAGGCAAAAAAAAAACCAATCTGAGGTAATGTGGTTGGTAGCAGGGGATTATGGGTAGGGGGAGGAGCTAGGAGCTCAGATCTTAGAGCTTGGTAAGCTGCCGGCTCGGATCCGAAGTCAGATCCGATACCCACAGGTTGCAGACAAATGAAGTACCTACTCAGATGGAACGTTATTGTGAGTACATAACTTCTTTTTTTCTTTCATTATAAAAAATGTGAATGACTAATGATGTTATGTAGTCTTATCTTGCCGTAATTCTTGCTGGATGGGTTTGGAGCTGATTCTCGGCTCCGACTCGGCTGATACTAAAGCTCGAGAGCTTTTACTGGCTCGAGGCTAACCCCTATCCAATGGTGCCTCACGGCAATTCCCCAGATCTCATTTGCCGCGAAAGCCTCGAGGTTGTTTCCTTACTGGCTCATTGGCTAAGTAGAAGATTTTTTGATAAATCGTATTATTTCTCATCCTTTTTCTTCACTTTCTACCTTTAATAGTTGTTAGTTATTACCTGTGTAATTGTTGTTGAGTGCTTGATCTCCTATTCCACTTTTTTAGGATTGTATAGCCCGTTTTAGTTTGAGGGCCATAGTTGCCTGTTTAAATTAGAGGGCCTTTCCTCCCTGAGTGCTAGTCCTTCTTCCTTTAAAAAAAAAAAAAACTTTTTCTTCTTTTCATAACTTTGCTGTTAGTTATAGTAAGTGTTGTTGTTATTGAAAATTGTTGTTAGCCTTGTTTTCTTGTCAGCATATCCAAAGAGAAAGACAGAGAACATAAGGAACACCGTCCTTAGGGGTTCAAGAAATGTGACAAGTGTTCACAAAAAATGTAATTGACTGACAGTCACACTAGCTGTGTGTACTGTCTGGGAGAGGCTCACTTACAAGAACCCTGTACTTTTTGCCATGCCTTCAGTACTAGGGTTCTTAATGAGAGGAAAGGTAAATTAATAGACAGGGGTCTTATGACTAGTTCCTTCCAGGAACAGCTGGAACTTGGTCAGACAGCTCCCAACACTGTGAAGAGAAAATCTTCAGTTCCAGAGTCGAGCTGTCTAAAAAGTCTAAAACACCGGAGTCAAGGAGTTCTGGCTCCAATTCTGCTTCTTCTGTCTCTGTGCCGTCGGTTTCTTTGGTGCCCAGGCAACCTTCCGTATCGAGACACTCACCAGCTATCAACCCTGTTTCACCAACATTGAGGTCTCCTATTTTAGAGAGGAGGAGATCTCCTTCTGTCTCCACCTGTTCCTCCAGGTCACTTTCAGATATGGACATCAAGCGGGTGGTGAAGAGGTTGCTCTGTGACCCGGCTCTGGCTAAAAAGTTAGCTCTTCTGGACCCAAAGGCTTCGGAGCCGTCCCATTTACAGACTACTGCTCCTCCTCTGACTGCTTCGCTCTCGGAGCCAAACACTTCGGGTTCTTCTGTATTGGATCCTTTGGTTCCGAGAATTCTTTCTGCTTCCTTGGAACCGATAACTCTATCCTTAGCGGCTCAGTCTGGAGCCGAGGGGTCTGGGAGCCGACGCTCTCGAGTCGACTCCGAGAGGGATAGTCACCCCGGTTTTTCTACGGAACCGACCCTCCCTCTCAGTTATTTGGCTTGACTGAGCTTGGTTCCCACGTCTGCTTCGGAATCTTTACCTCCTGCTCGGAGCCAACCTTCCATCTCCTCGGAACGGAGGTTGTCTTCGGAGCAGGGTGGAAAGGCCTTTGAAGCAGTAGAGAAGGCTTTGTCCAGTGCCAAAGCCCTGCCTTTGGACCCGATGTCCCACCAGCAGCCGGCAACAACCTCTTCTCCCTGCCACCCCCTCAGTGTAGGGAACCAGAGAATCAAGCAGCCCCCATTGGAGGTGTCCCCTCTTCTGAGACCTCCCCGGATTATCCCACTGGAGAGCTTCCTTGGAAGAGACTTTGTAAGAGGAAGCACATTGACTCACCTGAGTCTGTCATGTCCGACACTGATTTAGATGAGTCAGAAGGGTCCCCTAGATCACCCTCTGAGGATGTCTCTTTTTCTGACATCCTTGAAATCCTTAGACAGAGGGGTGATTGGAAGACCTCTAACCCTACTGAGGACAAATCAGTGTAGCTTGAGGACTTTGGTTCCCGACGTTCCACCTTGTGGGTGACACCGCCTTATGACCAGCTTTTGGGGGTCATATTCCGGAAAGTCTGGACCTCCCCGGACACAGTGGAGCGTGTCCTGTGGAGGTCAAACAAATTTATCACTGCTCTGGAAGATAAGTCCTTTCTTTCTAAGGGAGTTCCTGTTGATTCAATGGTGGTAGCAGCGGCTACATAAAAGGAGTTGTCCGAGACATCTTCTAATATCCTTCCTCGTAATAAGGAGTCCAGGACGATGGATAGGTATGGAAAATTTACCTTCTCTTCAGCGGCATTTAATTTAAGATTGCTGAATTACCTGTCCCATTTTACTAGATTTCAAAGGGATCTCCTGAAGGAGTTGGGAGACACCCTTCAGGGTTTAGTAGCTTTGGGATCCACAGACAAGGTATCCGTGCAGCTCTCCACCCTTACATCTATAGCTAACTCCTCCATGAGGCTGATTTCCTAAACAACGGATGGAGCAAGCAGGGCAGCCGCAGCAGGAATTTCTCTTAGGAGACATTCCTGGATGCGTCTATGTAACTTCACTAAATCCTTTAAGTCTTCCTTTACCAATGTCCCCTTTGATGGTTCAACTCTTTTTGAACTGCAGGTAAAAGAAACTTTGACCAGGTGCGAGCAGGAAGGGAAAACTTATCTGCTGTCAGAGTCCGTTTCTCCCTTCCTTCTAGACCCTATCCCAAGGGTCAAACAGGAGGGAAAATGTGGTTCTGTAAATCCCAAAAAGGTTTCCCTCAGGCACAAGGTCAACCCTCCCCTAGAGGCAGAGGAGGAGGATATAACGGAAGATGCTGCCCTCGCGGCAGAGGAGGTGTGCAACATCAGGGAGACAGAGATATTTTCTCTGATCGTCCCTTCCATCGCCCCTGAGGGGTTGCCTGACTGTCCATCTCTGGAGGCAGTCGGGGTCGTCTTTTACTGTACCAAAGTGCCTGGCTACAAATTTCCCTAGATCGTTGGGTACAAACCATAATATCCAGAGGTTACCGTATTCCCTTTGTTTCCAATTGCCCGGTAAACCGGTCTCTACCAGAAGTGCCACCCATTCAGTTAGACCGTGCAACATCAGAGGTCATCTCATTGCTTTAAAAAAAGAGTCATCCAAGAAGTCCCCACAGAGCAAATAGGATCCGGAACTTACTCATGATTCTTTTTAGTTCCAAAAAAGGCAAGGGACTGGAGATCAGTTCTAGATCTCAGCAAACTCAACAAGTCTGTAAAGAAATCGAAGTTCTGAATGATCACTCTGCAGTCGATATTTCCCTTTATCAGGAAATACAATTGGAAGTGCTCAATAGATCTTTAGGACATGTAGTACCACATCAAAATGGACAGGCGCTCCAGAAGACACCTACACTTTCGGCTGGGAGCCAGTCATTTTCAATTTCGAACACTGCCCTTTGGCCTCACTACAGCCCCCAGAGTGTTCACCAAATGCATGGCAGTGGTAACGGCTCAGCTGAGACATCAAGGATTCAAGGTGTTTCTGTACCTGGACGACTGGCTCCTCACTGCTACCACCAAGCACCAACTAATCAGAACCAGGGATGAGACTCTATCCCCATGTGCCAGATTAGGCATTACAATGAACCTAAAAAAAAATCAGCCTTATCCCCATCGCAGCACATTGTATTCTTAGGCTCAGAAATAGACTCAACCAGCATAATAGCAAAACTGACACCAGAAAAGATAGAATCGTTACACAACCAAGTCAGATTCTTGCTGAAGAGAGACAAAGTACAGGCCAGTATAGTCCTTCAGGTCCTAGAGACTATGGCTTCCACCATTCTCTTACTTCCCCTAGCCCATCTGCACATGAGAGTACTTCAGTGGCTACTATTTGCCCAGTGGTCAATGCAGGATCTCCCCTTATCTCATCAAATACTCATCACAAACTCCTGCAAGAAGGATCTAACATGGTGGTTACATACAGATCAACTTTGTTTAGGTCGCCCACTTGCTTCCCCTCAAGAAAATGCAGTCTTCACCATGGATGCCTCCCAGATAGGATGGGGGGCATTATCTGGGAATGACGGTCCAAGTTATTTGGCAGGATCATGAGAACCACTTGCACATAAATGTTCTGGAAATGAGAGCGGTGCTATATGTGTTGCATGCACTTCACAGTTCTCTTCCCAATAGGACAGTTGCGATTCAATCAGACAGCATGTCTGTAGTGTGGTACATAAACAAGCAAGGGGGCAATCAAATCCTACCCACTATGTCGAGAGGCACTAAGAGTATGGAAATGGGCTGTGGACACTCAACGCTTTCTGTTAGCAATGCACATCCCGGAGAAGTCCAGTGTGATAGCAGACAAACTCAGTCAAGCAATTCTGATGCCTCACGAGTGGTCCCTGAATTCAGAAGTTGTGGAAGAGATTTTTCACAAATGGGGCCAGCCTTGCTGTGACCTATTCGCCATGTACAGGAACACCAAATGCAGCAGCTACTTTGCCCTAATTCCCCATCTGGGGATGTCACCCAGGGATGCTGTGGTCCACAGTTGGCCTCTGGGACTCCTTTATGCTTTTCCACCCTTTCCTCTTATTCCAAAAGTAATTTAGAAAGCAAAACTGTTGAAGAGTACCCTGATCCTCATTGCTCCTTACTGGCCTCACTAAGTCTGGTTCCCCTTCCTGTGGCCCTATTTCTTGGAGGAACCATGGATTCTGGAAACATCTCCAGACCTCCTGATTCATCAGTCAGGGCAGTTCCATCCTACTATCCAAACCCTGAAATTGACAGCATGGCTGCTCCAGTTCCACAAATAGCCAGGTGTGTTTCCCTTTCCCCTACAGTCAAACACATTCTGATTTCTTCACACAAACCTTCCACCAGGAAATTATATTCCAGTAAATGGAAAGGTTCTTCATTTGGGCAGCAAACCAAGGCATAGATCCCTACTCAGCTCCTATAGAGTCTATCCTGTCCTTCCTGGCATCTATTTTTCATGAAGGAGCTGCAGCTGCTACTATTAGAGTTCAGTTAGCTGCCATCTCTAATTATCATTTTGGCTACATGGGAAATCCAATCATGTCCCACTATTTATGCAAAACCTTTTTGAAAGGAGTCCTTCTTCTCAGACCTCCAGTCAGGTAACCACCAGAGCCCTGGGACCTAAACCTAGATGTTAAGTTGTCAATCTCACCTTCATTCTTGCTTGATGGGTTCGGAGCCGATCCTTGGCTCCGACTCGGCACTTTGCTAAGCTCGAGAGTCACTTTTACCAGCTCGAGGCAGCCCCATATCCCATGATGCAAGGCAGTAAGTACCCAGATCTCGTTTGCCGCTTCGCTGATGAGGTCCTCCTTTTACCAGCTCCTGGTAAGTGATTTATATATTACTGTTTTTGCCCTTTTTCACTTTCAAACTTTATATTTAACAGTTTTAGTTTAGATTAAGTCCCTTTCTGACTAGAATATCCCTCACTCCTTAATTTTTTTAGTCAGGCCTTCTTCCCTCCCCCCCCCCCCCTTGTTAGGGTGTGTGTGTGTATGTGAGAGGTTAGTTATTTCATTATTTTTGGGATAATTGTTTCTTGGGACTGTGTTGTGTGTGTGTTTTTGCAACCATGTCCAAGGAAAGGGTCTCAGGCTTTAAGAAGTGTGACTCGTGCTGTCAGAAGATGTCTCTGACAGACGGTCACACTTCTTGCTTATACTGCCTGGGACCTCTCCACCTGCAGGACTCCTGTGCGATTTGTCATTCCTTTAGCCAGAGAGTCCTGCAGGAGAGGAGAAGCAAATTGATTTTGAGGGGCCTACTTAAAACGAAGGGCTCTCCGGCTAAGTCGGCTCCGAGCAAGACTTCCAAGTCTTCCATGGCCCAGGCTTCTGTGTCCAAGCCTGCGGCCTCGGTTCCGACTCTTTCAGAGTCGAGATCGGCTCCGGCTGGAGCCGATCCTGGTTTGAACAAACCTTCGGCACCGATGGCTATCGGTGCCGATACTGGTTCGGTCACATCGGTGTCGGCTCCGATTGGTTCCAACCACCATGTGGCTCAGGCTTGTCGGCCGACCGGCTCCGACACCCTTACCTTTATGTCTGTATCGGCTCCGGCCGGAGCCGATGCATCGAGACCTTCTGTCGGTGCCGAAAAGTTGTCGGCTCCGACAGCATCCATGGTTTCGGCTCCGATGGTTCCTTCGAGGAAGAGGTCCATGGTCCCTTCCTTGGAACCAATACTCGGCTCGGCCTCTCCTCTCCTCTCGAACGGAGCCATCGGAGCCGATCATCTAGGTCATCCAGGCTTTCTGACCATGATTTAGAGAGGGTGGTCAGTAGATTATTAAAATCACAGGCACTGGCCCAGATGCTACATAGTCCGTCTCAACAGACGACTATTAGTCCACACCCCCTTGTAGTTCCTCCTTCGACTCTACCTCAGAGTTTGGAGCTGGAGTCTTCGGGAATAGTTTCTGCTATGGCTGAGGGACAGATACCCCCCCCCCTTCTGCTCCCTCAGCCTCTACTCATCTCCTCTTCGAGACCTTCCTTAGGGGGATTCGGTGGTCGGGCTTCCCTGGTCTCCTCCGAGGGGGTGAGTGGCATCGGACCCTTGTCCGACCCCACTCTTCCCCTTGGAGCCTCGGCCTTGGTGAGCTCGGCTCCGACATCTGCCTCGGAGCCTTCCCTTTCAGTGGACTCTGGAGTTCCTGTTTCTTCGGAATGGGTTCTCTCGGACCTCCCTGGGAGGGGAGCCTTCGAGGTGATGAAGAGTGTGCTGGCCACTGGACTCAGCCAGCAGTCTGTTCCCTTAGCTCCTCCCTCTACAGTGCCTGTCGATATCTCTGCCATCTCTCTTGCTCCCGGACCCAGAGATCCTCCGCCTCAGGTTTCCCCACTGGGAAGAACCCCCTCTTCCGAGGATTCTCCTGATCAGTCAGGGGATCCTCCGCGCAAGAGGACTTATAAGAGGAAACACGTAGACTCCCCCGAGTCTATCACTTCAGATACCAACTTAGATGAGTCGGAGGGATCCCCAAGATCCCCCTCTGAGGATGTCTCCTTTTCAGACATCCTAGAACTCCTTAAACAGAGGGGAAACTGGCCCTCCAATAATCCCTCTGAGGATGAGTCGGTATACCTGGAGGCGTTTGGATCTCGGCCCTCCACCTCCTGGGTGTCTCCACCTTTCGACCCCCTTATGCAGGTTATTGCTCGAAAGGCTTGGGCTGCTCCTGACTCTGTAGAGCCAGTTCCTAGGAGGCCGTCTAAATTTATTACTGCCCCTTCGACAAGCAATTCCTTACAAAGGTGTCCCTGCTGATGCCATGGTGGTGGCGGCTGCCACTAAGAAGGAACTTGCAGATCCTTCCGTACCTGTCCATCCTCCTAATAAGGACTCTAGGACCATGGATAGGTATGGTAAGCGGATGTTCTCTTCAGTGACCTTTGCTATGCGCTCGCTGAACTACTTATGTCACTTCACCAGACTCCAAAGGGACATCCTTAAGGAGCTAGGTGAAGTAGTACAGGATCCCACAGCTGCAGGGGCTCAAGAAAAAATTGCTTCGCAGCTAGGAACCCTTAATTCTATTGCTAACTCCTCCATGCGACTGATATCATATGCAGCAGATGGAGCGAGTAGGGCCGCAGGTACAGGTGTGGCTCTTAGACGCCAAGCCTGGATGCGGCTCTGTATTTTGCAGATCCCTTTAAGGCATCCTTCACAAACCCTCCCTTTGATGGGTCAGCTTTGTTTGGCCCTCAAGTGAAGGAAACATTGACCAGGTGTGAGCAGGACGGCAAGACTCTTTCTGCCATAGGGGTCCGTTTTTCCACCCCTTCTAGACCTTACCCTAAAGGACAGAAAGGTGGCAAAATGTAGTTCCGCAAATCCCAAGGAGTCACGCCGGATACACGTGGTCAGTTTACCCCTAGAGGCAGAGGGGGTAACAATAACAGACGCCGCTCTAGAGGCAGAGGGGGTCCACAAAACCAGGGAAGTAGAGAGCCTCTCTCTGACAAGCCCTTTCAGCATCCCTGAGATGTTGCCCGACTGTCCATCCTTGGAGGCAGTCGGGGGAAGACTATCGCTGTACCCAGAAGCCTGGCTTTCCCTCACTCAAGACAGATGGGTACAGTCAATCATATCCGAGGGTTACAAAATTCCTTTCGAGGAAACTCCATTCTCTCACTCAAATTCCCTTCCAGATGTACCACCCGGTCTAAGGGAAATTGCAGAGTTAGAAGTATTAAAACTTCTACAAAAAAGAGCCATTCAGCCAGTTACAACAGACCATTCAGAGCCCGGAATCTACTCAAGGTTCTTTTTGGTCCCCAAAAAGACGGGAGACTGGAGTACAATATTGGATCTCAGCAGACTCAACAAGTCTGTGAGAAAGACAAGATTCCGAATGGTCACACTTCAGTCTATTCTGCCCTTCTTACAGAAGGACAACTGGATGTGCTCAATAGATCTTCAGGATGCGTACTATCACATAAAAATTCACAGACGCTCCAGAAGGTTTCTCCGCTTTCGGCTGGGGTCCAGTCATTTCCAATTCAGAGCCCTGCCCTTTGGTCTCACTACAGCCCCCAGAGTGTTCACCAAATGTATGGCAGTGGTCACGGCTCACCTGAGACGTCAAGGATTCCAGGTGTTTCCGTATCTCGACGACTGGCTCCTTTCAGCCACCACTAGGCATCAGCTTCTTCAAGCCAGGGATTACACAATAAATCTTTGCACTCAGTTGGGCATCTCGATCAACTACGGAAAATTCTCCTTATTGCCCTGCCAGTCTATTACTTTCATAGGCGCAAACTTAAACACTGTTCGGATGTCAGCTACCCTCACAGACCAAAGAATCTCAGATATACAAAGTCACGTGAGAATCATCCTGGCCAGCAAGAAAGTACAAGCCAGAATGGTTCTAAAGGTGTTGGGTCTCATGGCTGCGGCCATTATCCTTCTTCCCCTGGCCCGCTTCTATATGCGCCTTCTTCAGTGGATGTTGTTCACTTAGTGGTCTTACCAACAACTTCCGATGCGTCACCAAATACTGGTGACTCAGATTTGCAAGAATCATCTTTCTTGGTGGATTACCTCTCCCCAGATTCACCAAGGCAGGCCCTTTGTACCCCCAGCCCCGGTAGCCACTGTCACTACGGACGCCTCCCTGATCGGGTGGGGGGGGCATTATCAGGGCAGGATGGTTCATGGGACGTGGCAACCGTTCGAATACCACCTGCACATAAATGTCCTAGAGATGAGAGCAGTGCTTTTAACGTTGCAAGCCCTCAACGACTTTCTTCCCTTGGGGACAATTGCAGTCCACACAGACAACATGTCTGTAGTATGGTATATCAACAAACAGGGCGGAACCAAGTCCTACCCCTTGTGTCGAGAAGCGCTCAGACTTTGGCAATGGGCGATCTCCTCTCATCGGTTTCTGGTAGCAACGCATATCCCTGGGAAAACCAACATTTTAGCGGACAGATTGAGCAGAGCTATTCTCATGCCTCACGAGTGGTCTCTCAAACAATCTATAGTGGAGGAGATTTTTCTAGAATGGGGCCGCCCATGTTGCGATCTTTTTGCTACTCCCCAAAACAGCAAATGCCCACACTTCTTCTCTCTCTTCCCACTGCCAGGCCATCCCCCCAGAGACGCTCTGACCCAGGATTGGCCCCAGGGACTTCTTTATGCCTTTCCTCCCTTTCCGCTTATTCCACAAGTAATCCAGAAGGCCACCGTTTTGAGAGCCAAAATGATTCTCATTGCTCCTTATTGGCCTCAACAAATTTGGTTTCCGTTCCTCCATCGTCACCTTTTGGTGCAGCCGTGGCATCTGGACCCAGTGCCAGACCTTCTGATTCACCAGTCGGGTCAGCTGCACCAGTCTATCCCTTCTCTCAACCTCACAGCATGGTTGCTCCACTTCCTTCCTTAGCCAGGCTTCCTATGATCTCTAACCCTGTTAGAGACATCATAGTAGCTTCCCTAAAATCCTCCACTAGGAGGATTTATACTAGCAAATGGAAACGCTTTTCTTGTTGGGCAAAAGCTAAAAATATTGATCCCTTTACTGCTCCAGTACAAGCAGTCTTGGATTTCTTAGCGGAAATCTTTCACGCGGGCTCCTCTTCTTCCATGGTCAAAGTTCAGTTGGCTGCTATCTCGAACTTTCATGTCGGGTTCGCAGATCACAACATTATGTCCCACAGGCTTTGTAGAGCCTTCTTAAAAGGAATTTTCTCCTGAAACCTCCAATCAGGAGTCCTCCTCCTCAATGGGACCTAAATTTAGTGCTGACATCCTTGATTCTTCCTCCCTTCGAGCCAGCTGTTTCATGTTCCCTGAAATTTCTTTCATGGAAAACTTTATTCCTGGTTGCTATTACATCGGCTAGGAGGGTGTCTGAACTTCATGCTCTATCTGTTCGCCCCCCCTATTTAGTCTTCCACAAAGACAGAGTATCATTGAGAACTAATCTGACCTTTTTGCCTAAGGTCGCCTCAAAAACTAATTTGAATCAGGCTATTGATCTTCCTGTATTTTTCCCAAACTACTCAAACAGATCGGAACAAAAATTACATTATCTTGATGTTCACCGCCAACTCAGATATTATTTGGACAGAACAAAACAATTCAGGAAATCCAATCAGCTCTTTGTTTCTTATGCTGATAACAAGAAAGGCCTTCCTGTCTCAAAAGTGACTTTATCTAGATGGCTTTCTTCTGTCATCTCTGAAATTTATCAGCTCAGGGGAAAACAGCTGTGCTCGAAACCTAAAGCACATTCAACCAGAAGCTTAGCCACTTCCACAGCTTTTCAAGCTAGACTTCCATTAGACACTATTTGTGCAGCAGCCACTTGGGCCACTCCTCATACCTTTGTTTCCCATTACAAATTGGATTTGGCCTTCAGGGACAGAGCCAGTTTTAGCTCTACAGTTATCAAGAGTCTGTTCCATTGAGCCACCCAGGATAGAGGTGCTAGGACGGTCCCATCAAGCAAGAATGAAGGCGAGATTGACAACTTAACATTGAGAAGTTATGTACCTACCATAACGTTCCATGTTAGTTGTCTTCTCTCGCCTTTTTTCTTGCGACCCTCCCTCCTTCCCCCTGGCCTGGACAGACCTTTCTCTCTACAAGGAAGTATGCTTCTGAAGACCATACAGTGCTGGTCCTCCTACCATCCTTCAGGTTTTTTTCTCTCCTTCTTTCTTCCTTTTTGGAAGTTTTTTATGCTAGGTGTTATTGCCTATAGTCATCAAACAAGATCTGGGTACTTACCGCCTTGCATCATGGGATATGGGGCTGCCTCGAGCTGGTAAAAGTGACTCTCGAGCTTAGCAAAGTGCCGAGTCGGAGCCGAGGATCGGCTCCGAACCCATCAAGCAAGAAAGAAGGCGAGAGAAGACAACTAACATGGAACGTTACAGTAGGTACATAACTTCTCATTCTTACATCTTTAATTTCTCCACCCTTTGAACCCTCTTCTTCATTGGATCTTATCTTGGAAGACATTATTCTTAGTGGCTATAACGTCTGCTAGGAGAGTTTCTAAATTGTAAGCCCTCACCATTCGACCTCCTTACATTGTTTTCCGTAAGGATAGTCTCTCACTTGGAACTAATCCTTCCTTTCTTCCTAAGGTATGTTCAGAGCATAATCTCAACACAACTATCGAACTACCAGTTTTCTTCCCAAATTATTCTAATAAATCAGAATACAGACTATACCAATTAGATGTCCAAAGAATTATCAGGTTTTACCCACACAGAATGAAAGAATTTCGAAAATCAGACCAATTATTTGTTTCCTTTTCAGATAAAAATAAAGGATTGTGTGTTTCTAAGGTCACCTTATCTAAATGGCTTTCAGACTTGCATTTCCTTTACTTACAAAGCTGCTGGCAAAGAATTGCCAGCCAAAGTAAAAGGCCATTCAACTAGAGCAGTATCTACTTCTTATGCCTTTAGATCTAAACTCCCAATTGATACCATTTGTGCAGCAGCTACTTGGGCAAGACCTCATACCTTTGTCACTCATTACAAATTGGATTTGGCCTCCAGGGACAGGTCATCCTTTGGGTCCACTGTGCTGAAGAGTCTCTTCGCTTGGGCCACCCGGGATAAAGGTGCTAGGGACGCTGTCCCATCCAGCAAGAATTACGGCGAGATAGGACTACATAACATAAAGAAGTTATGTACTTATCATAGCGTTCCATGTTTGTAGTCCATCTCGGCTACATTCTTGTGTCCCACCCTCCTTCCCCTTCTTGTTTTCTGGAGGAGCTGTTGAACTATCAATTATGCTGTCTGACCTGGTTGTAGTTGTCCATCCACCTGGCATGGATAGTAATACAGAGTATTCTGTGTGTATTGGGCATAGTTATTGATAGTTGCTGACTATTATGTACCGGTTTACTTTCTTGCAAACAGATCTGGGGAATTGATGTGAGGCACCATGGGGTAGGGGTTAACCTCGAGCCAGTAAAAGCTCTCGAGCTTTAGTATCGGCCGACCGAACCCATCCAGCAAGAATGTAGGTGAGATGGGCTACAAACATGGAATGTTATGGTAAGTACCTAACTTATTTTTTTTTACTGCCATTAAAGAAATGTCACTTTTGAACATTGTTCATTTCCTAAATTCCATATGATTGTTTGCCCTCACAACTTTTTTCGCTTGTTTTCCATCTTTTGCGAGATATAATTCTTGTGTCTTGTAAACAAATAATATGAAAGCAATAATGCTTGACAGGGTGTATGTTAATGTGTAATTAACACCCACCAAGGAGTGTTATAAGGCTTGATGCGACATGCAGAGGGCCTCTTCACCCCTGGAATGGCATTAATTACACATTAACACACACCCCGGAGGGTATTATTGCAGTTAGGGAATGGGCTCTCTGTTAAATTGTTGTATTTTACTTGCTTTTTTTTAAATAATGTATTTTTTTTATATATTTTTGATGTAAAATAGTTCCTCTGGCTAATGTTTTAAACTTGCTGTAGTACATGTTAATGGTGTTGAAGGAAGCATTTTACATCAGAAATATATAAAAACATATGTTAAGGTATGAGGTCGAGAGCATACCTCTCGATCTCTTAGAACAACAAATCTGGCCAAAGCTATAAAAAATGATGGACAAAGGCCCAAAAATAGGGACAATTTTTAAATATTGCTTTTACAAACATAGAAAGTTGATAGAATAAGAGGTTCTGCATTAGCTTGCATTTTTTTGAAGGGAATGGAGTTTGAAATTCAAATGCCTGACTACAATTCTCAGTGCTTCGCCAGCAATTTACCAGAAAAGCAAAATTTTATGAGGACCATGCCAAAAATATGAGGCAAAAATCTGGACATTCTGCAAAAGTCTGTACAGGTGAGAGGTATGTGTATGCAGACCTCTTTACTACTGCTGCTGCTGCTGCTGCTGCTGCCATGGATCGCTCTCACTCTTCACTCTCTCTCTCTGTCTCTCTCTCTCTCTTTCTCTCTCTATCTCTCACTCACTCACAGCCTCTTCTGCTTTCATACATGTATACATTCTCACTCACAGACATATTCTGCTTTCATACGTGCATATATTCTCACTCACAGATACACACACACAATTTTTTATTTTCTTTTTTTTTCTTTTTTACTTTACACTTACTAAACAGCAAAAGTGCTGCTTAGCCAGTGTAAAATAATGGCTCAGTCAATCTGACTGTTCACTCTTTCTCCCTCTGTCTCTTATACACACACACACACACACACACACAGACACACACACACACACACACACACACACACACACACACACACACAGACACACACACACACACACACACACACACACACACACACACACACACACACACACACACACACAGTCTCTTCTGCTTTCATACACACATTCACTCACACATGCAGACAGAAACATAAACACACTCATACACATACATATATACATTTTTTTCTATTTTTTTACACTCACTAAACAGCAAAAGCTAGCGAGTGTAAAATAATGGTTTGATCAATCTTGCTTTCACTCACATGCATGCATACACTTACACATACACACAGACATAAATACAAACTTTTTTTTTAATTTCCTTTCTTTATTTTTTATTATATATTTTATACTCATTAAACAGCAAACTTGATGCTTAGCGAGTGTAAAATAATGGCAGCTATTCGTTTTTTTCTGTCCGAGCTTCATGGCAGCTTGATATGCTGCCATGAAGCGGTGGACTCGTTTTTCAGCAGGCTTTACTTCTTTATTAATACCCTGCTGGAGAACGTTCATTCTCCAGTTCGGGTGCTGATGTAAAGTTTGCCTATTCTCAACAGGACATAAACCTACGCTTCATTCAGTTGCTGATAATCTTCTGAATTTATTTACAAGGCTGTTAATTGACATCAGTCAAGACCATTCTTTCCCTTTTTTAACTTTTGGAGGAATATTTCTAAATGTCCATGTCCTCAAATTTATCATTTGTCCTATAGAATTTTTCATGTCTTATCTAATCAGTTTCTACTTTTCCCCTTTGTCCTGATCTGATTATTCACATTATTTGAAACCATAAGTCCTTAAAAATCGCAAATATCAACATAGTACAAGCAACTACATCAAGGGAAACTTGAAAGTTGCTACTTAAAAAAAATCTAATTGCAAGGCTTAATAGCGAAGATCACTTACTTTATATATTGAATTTGCCCAAACGTATTACGTCTCAGTTTCAACTTCCTGCACACCTATATGTATATCACCTTCTTGAGCAAAATTAGCCTTACCTTCTTTATTCATATCTGCCTTCTCAACCACTCTTGTTTGTTGTATAATTATATCATTCACTTTTTTGATAACTTTTACATTTTCCTGCACTATTCCACTTTCTTTTTGTGCTCAGCAAACCAAAAATGGCCTTTTTCCCAATACACACTACATTCTTTTTTTTACTTTTATTCATTATGTAACCTATCTCTCCATTACAGCTGCACTTAAACTTTTTACAGTCTTGAATTAAATGTTCCATGCCCCTGCAAAAGTAACATATTTTCAGTTGGCCTTGGTATTTTAAAGTGTGTCTGACCACATCTGAAAAAGTTTTACTTCCACTCTGAAATAGTTCCTTACTTCCAGTACCTTTATCAAAAACATGTTCTTTCTGTTGCTCATTGTCAGTAAATCATGATCCTGTGTCTCACCCCATAATACAGCAGAGTCATCTCCTGACTTCTCCTTGTCAAATAACTCATGCAATTTTTCGTTCTGTATTCCACCATACTTTAGCTCTGTTATTACCATGTTTTCTGCACAGAATCAGTCTGAAAAGTAGCTAAATACTGTTTATTTGTCATCCACTACAATGACACTTTCCGCTTCTAATGTCTTCGCAACAGCACCTCATATTTGATCTGCCACAATTTTCTTCTGATTAGCATCCTTCTCCATATTTTCAAATGATTTTGTACTGCTGTCCTCTGTGCTTCTATTATCCTCCATCTTGGAGTTCTCCAGGTACTAGTGACAGCTCTCTGGCAACATCTTCAGCTTGAAAATAATAAGGAAAGGTCCCCATGCCTTGGCAGCACTTCTCCTAGTAGTGCAAATATTGTCTTAGGTCTCCTCTGAGAAGACGCCACTAGCCTTGTTGGACTAACATAGTCAACAAAGGATAAAAATAAATAAATAAATAAAAATGTCGAGCAGTAAGGAACATAAATTTTGTTTTTGTAAAGAACCTTAAATAAGACCAGCATAAAAATGGAATAAAGCAATATTACAAATAAGCATAACTTAAAGCTCTGCTAAGTACATCATGTTATGAAGACAGAAAACAGCATTTTGATACATCTACTTTTTTGGTTTGAACTAATCCAATTTATTTCTTAACACAATCATTACCCCATGTCTATCTTAATCAGTGATTGACCAGATGATAATTACAGCATTTTCAAACTTTGCATAAGTAAAGTAATTCAGAGGAAATATATAAGCATAACTCAATGCTTTACCAACACCTGGAACATGGATTGTTTTAAGAACCAAAATGAGCTATGTGTATAGGACTTAATGTAGAGAAGACAGAGATGGAGGCTGAGTAATGATTTCGGAGGAAAATGTGGTATTCTGTACTGTATATACATTTCTCTTCACTGTATATACATTTTTATATATTTTTCCACTGTTATTTGAACTGTACTTCTGTATTATAGAAATCCTCTCATTGTTATTTTCATGTTTACTATTGTGACTGTATTTGAAGTTGTATATTTCTGTATTCTGGAATTTCTCATGCTACTTATTATCATACTTAGTATTGTGTCTGTATTAGAACTTCTTATTTCTAATCCTGTATCTTCTCTAATGTGTTTTTATATATATATATATATATATATATATATATATATATATATATATATATATGTCACTACGCCTAATATTGTTACTTGTTGGAACTTTTCTTCCCGGGTTTCTGCTGAAAACGGGCTCCTAGCCCAGTCGAACACCACTCGGTTAACAAATGCAATAAATAAATAAATAAAATAAATAAATAAATAAAAATATTATACACACTTTTTAATCTGGATTTTTTTTAACATCTCAGAACAGCTGAACACCAAATACCTACTTCCTTACTGTCCCTTTGAAAAAGCACTGGAAGTCTCTACACAACTTCTCAAGTGTCTAACAATCTGCAGAAATATATTTGGCAACCAGCATAGTTTCATATGTGGCCATAATACCAAAACTGCAATGCTTACGTTTACAACTAAGATTTTCAGGAACAGTGACCTCTTCAACTCAGTAGGGCAACGTCTGCCTGTCAAAAAAGGCTGTATGTTTCACCTTTTCTGTATATAGCCTTGATAATTCCCATTCCCCAGATAAGAGTCTTCCAGTATCTTTTAATATATTTATTTATTTGTCTGTTTGTTTTTACTGGGGGTAGAGCATTCATTCACCAAGAACAATGTCAGAATCAGCCCAGGAACTCCAAAGATAAAGTAACATAAATACTTAATAAAGAAACCAGTAAGCGCTTTCGTCCATAAAAGACTTTCTCAAACTGACATACATTTCTTTATCCCAGTTTTTTAAAACCACAAGGCCATCACATGACATAATTAATAAAACATCAAATGACCTAACAAAAACACAAGACTGAAAACATGAATGTTTTAACCTTTTCTTTTATAAGAAGGCAACAAAATCTTTCCTGTTATTAAGCTCTGGTGGATGGCAAGCATTTAATTTTACTTGCCAAGAATATTCTCTCCATCCTAGTTCATCTTCAGGGGTCTACTTTATTCCAGCGAAAGCCAAATTGGTCGAATACAATTTGCGCAAACCATAACGAGTGAAACGTGAATACGTCGAACGCACTAAACCACGAAATTCGATCTCTCATAGTTGGCCAATCCCACCGCCCACAACATACTACCTACCGAAACACAGTAAAAAACAACACATACACACACTAACCAAAACCCTACTTCTAACCCTACACTAAACCCTACATACACAATTATCTATGCACTGTCCTTAACCCCTCCCTAACCCTAAGGTCCGTAACTACTGCACACTTACCCTACTGAGCTATACCCAAACAAACTAAATATTCCACACACATACACTTATAAAAACCCTACACTAAACCTTACATACATTACCTATCTATGCACTTACCTTAACCCGCACCTTAACGCTAAGGTCCGTAACTATCGCACACTTACTTTATGGAGCTATTCCACAGACGGGCCAACTCTGTGAATTCGATATTTCCACTTTTGCGGTTTACTGCATTCGACATACTCGCGTTTCGCTCGTTATGTGTCGTGCAAATTGTATTCGACTGATTCGGCTTTCGCAGGAATAAAGTAGACCCCATCTCCAGCATTAAATAACTTGTCATTTCCCTTTATTTCATGCAATACAAGAAATGTAAAATTCACTTTACATATAATGTTTTGCCAAAACATTCTTTTCATGATTTATATACGAGAATGTTTAAGAAATCTGTACAAAATAATTCTTATTTGCACTATATATATAAGTATGCATTTGAGGAAGATGAAGAACAACATTGTTAAAGGCCAGTTGTTAAGAGCTAATACACTCACCAAGAAAGATACTGATTTTTTTACATGAGAGTAAAAATGTTATTGACAGTTTTGCAAGTAGGGGTTATCCCGAAAAAGTATTAACGGCGACTTTTAATGAATTGTCTAAAATGAGAGAAAGAGTAACAGATCTTAGTTTGAAATCAGATAAGGATTTCAGCACTTCTATGCTGGTTAGCAACAGTGTTGATGAAATGGCGATCAAAAGAATTGTTTCAAACAACTGGAAAATTTTTGATAGCAACCTCCACCTTAAAGAAATAGTGGGAGATTGTCCTCTCTTTGTTCAAAAGAGAGGAAAACGTTTAAAAATTTTTTTTCAAGCCAAATTAAGACCTCATAATTTGACTAATAGTAGCAAAATGGAGATGTTTAAGTGTCTTGATTGTAATTTCTGTGATTATTTATAATGAAGCTTGCAAAAGATTATGATTAATAATATTGATATTAGTATAAAGGGGTGCTATACATATAAATCTAGATTTGTGGTATATTTAGTGAAGTGCATGTCATGTTCTGCATTTTATGTAGGTTGTACATCTAGAGAATTATTTAGACGTATATATGAACACAAACATGCAGTGACTATTGGTGATGATAAGAATGCTTTGGCGAAACATTTTTTTAAGTAACTTCTCAAACTATACAATTAAAAATAAGTAAGCTTTTACAGCTTCTGATGGCAATAATTTAATTCTTCTTTTGTTTGAATGTGTGTGCTTGTTAGAGTGCATGTGTGTGTGTGTGTGTGTGTGTGTGTGTGTGTGTGTGTGTGTGTGTGTGTGTGTGTGTGTGTGTATATATGTGCCCATACCTGTGTGTGTGTTTCTGTTTGTTAATTGCGCATACACATCTATGTTTATGTGTGTGTGTGTGTGTGTGTGTGTGTTTGGGGGGTTCCTTGGGTGAAATATTCAGAATGGATAATTACACCTCATAAACAGTGACTAAAATGCCTATTATAGGGGCTCACCTTAACAGAATACCAATTTTATTATATGTTGAGATATATACCTGTATAGGGTACTAACATTTATCCCAGATATCAAATTTTGATATGCAAGGGCCAATCTTATTGTGCTACCAATACAGTCTATTAATCTGGGTGTGACAAACTGAAATGCTGCCAGCCCAGCTAGCTGGAATTTTGTAAATAATTATATGTCATTTGTGAATATTTATATGATCCATAGGCTTGTCTTACAACTGTAAGAGAACTATATGTTATGTGTGTATTAAACTACCGGTGCAAAAGTGTGCGTTGAGCTGTATGTTATGTACTGAGCTTCAAGAATGTAATCACAGTGTACCCTACTGGAAAAGAACAGAAATATATTTAAACCATATTAATGGTAGAAGTTGGAACTTACAGACTTAACTTGCAAAACTTCAAGAAAATAAAAGTGTTTTACGATGTACTATAAAAAAGTTAGTTTCAATGCAACAAGCAGACACAATGTCTAGAGTTAGGGGGTTTCCCTATTGTCTTGAAACAGAAATAATTGCTAGGTTTCAAATGTAAAACTGTTTAACTATTTTACGACTTCCAGTTCTAGGCAAACTTCTGAGAGATATGTACCTCTGACACAGAGGTGCTAAATTCTAAGTTTCTGTTAGCCTGGGAACTGAAGGCAGGTGACAGAGAGTGATGTCATCACAGCTAACCCAGCAGTAATGTGGATTATTAATTTAAGAACTATCTCAGAGATTGAGTCTGGGCATTTTGTATTTGTCTTTGGACGTAGAAACATCCCACTTATCAGCACTTCTGCCTGTGTCTTGCTAATAGTAAGTAACTAGAGAAAAGTATCTCTTAGATATAGATAGGAATATATTAAAGATTAGTTTAGATTTTTTTTGTATTTGTGTGAGACTGTCCTGCAATGTTGTTTTAAAATATTTCCTGTAATTCTGAACTCTGTTGTCACTGTGTTGGGTTGTTGGAGTATTGTCTTGTTTGTTTATTATTTATTATTAAATATATTTAAACCTTTTAATTGTGGCTGGCTTGTTTGGAGTATATTTAAGCTCTTAGAGTACTTACATATGTATTGGTGACACTGTATGGGCCACTCCAATAGCCTTGAAAGCATTGGTCATACTTACCATTTGGATAATAGTAACATTACACAGTAAGATTGGGCACCCTTTGGTAAGGGCCTTAAAACTAGCTGACAAGTAAGGGTGGCTGATGATAGCTGGTACTACCATATAGTCTGGGCAGAAGGGGGGCATTGCTTGTAAACCTGTGCCAGTCTTTCCCAGGTGTGTGTGTGTGTGTGTGTGTGTGTGTGTGTGTGTGTGTGTGTGTGTCTGTGTCTGTGTATCAATCAAATCTCAAAGTGTGTGTGTTAGCTACTTGGGCAGGGACACGAGGCACTGGTTGGACAGAGAGGGTACTGGAGGTCTTAGCTTGGCCACTTGGCTGAAATCTTAACCCTATAGCTGTGCCAGTGGGGAGTCTTATTGGAGATCTGGAGAAAGAGAGAGAAGCCAGCCCCAGACTGACTGTAATCTCTGTGTGCTCTGATGGGAAATTGTACCTTACTGTGTGTGTACTTGTCATCCTCCCAATGTGTATGTATCTCACTAGTGCTAGTGGTGAGGATTGAGGCTCCTTGATTACTGGGCCAGTGCTGGGGCATCAGACAGGGAATAATAATTATGCAGGTGGGGTGAATAATTTGGGCAAACAATATGGAAATATTTTGTGTCAGATTTACATCAACCAATTGAAACACTAGACCTGGATAATGCTAAGATATTCTTTTTTTCCATCATAAACTGTCAAATTGAAAGAAATGACATTACAAAAAATGAGACCGCAGCCTACTGTACCCTTATCTTGGTAATAAAAATCATATAAATAGCAAATAGCATGATTTGCAAATCAAAGCATTTTGAGAATCAACAGAGTTATGCTTACACTGATGATTGCAATAGCTTTTTTCTATAGAAAGGGCATTTGTAAATGTGGAAAAATGCCCATTTAATGAACTATGACCAAAGCATGCTAAGGAAGTGTTACTTAAATTTTCATTAAAGGCTTACTGTTGTATATAAATCTTGTAGGATGCAAGTGGATATTGCAGATAATTTCAGAAATTTACAGAATCAAAGAAATTTGAAGAAGACTGATTCTTTTTTACTAAATGAATTAAAGCAAGAACACAGAAAAGGAAGGTAAAAGTAAAGTGAGTAATTTTAACTGTTTGGGTTATGATTGATGACAAAAGAAATAAAGCTTCATTGGATTCTGGTAACTTAATGTCTAAAGGCATAACATTAAAATTATTAGTTGAAGGGTATGGCAGTGACTCGCTGACATTAGAAACAACCTTTTGGTTAGATTACAATTGTATAGTGATCATAATTTTTTGTAGACACTTTATGTTAAATGTATTTTATTGAAGGTGTTCATTGTGTCTCTGGGAAAAGATCAACATATTATAACTTGCTATTCATAGGTAATATAATTCAGTAATTTTGGCCCAGAACTGATTTAGTAAAATTTATTAATTTGGCTTCATATTATTGTTCATCCCTTCTTTAAAAAATCAAACACTTAAGAGAATTCACTATATAGTGTTTTATCCAGTTTACCATGATATTTCTTCAAGTCAGGTCTTTGTTTTCATTTTATAATCTGAGCATGGTATGATCTTCAGAGGGTTTAAGTATGGTGATATAATTCAGTAAGTACATCACATTATTCATAGCAAGGCAACGCTGAAATTAAAGTTATATTTGGTTACCTGACTAATTAATGGAAGATGGCAGTTAGTGCAAATAAACAAACAAATGCCAGTAACTGATTTATAAATACACAGCATGCTGCATTGTGGCTAAATAAGTTCAGGACATTGTGTGCCTTTTTCCAAGAGGGTCAAAAATAATTCCAAGAGCAAGGAATACAGGACATTCAGGTGGATAGAAGGTTATCCATATTCATCTAGCTCTTGTCAAGGAGCCAGGGATGCACTAATCAAAATCTGATACTATGGGTGAAAGCTATCCCTTGGATAGAAAAATATAGGATGAATGTGCAGTGCAGTGCAGTTATCTCTTGGCACCGCTATTTGTAAGAGTTACATAGGCCTTTTTTTTAATTTTAAAACTTTATTTAACATATGCTGTATACATTCATGTGTTATGCAATCCTTATGCATGGTACACTTAAGTATGGTTTATGAATTGACTAGATAAGCATTTGTATTACTGTAATATGCCCTTAACTTTTCTAAGTATCAGAGGGTATAAAAACATACATACATAGCTTTTTAGGGCCATATGATATAAGGAACTAATGATTTGAGGAGAATGAAAGAAAACTGAAGTTGCAAGCCTGTTAGGTCAGGGACAAATCTATTGGCACCACCAAAAGCTTAAAAATTTACCAAAATGACTCAATATCACTACCCTTTGTGGCACATCTATAGAAACAATCAACTATTTCAAATACCTTGGTTTGTGGGTATTTCATTTATTAACATTCAACACCCTTATTGAGAAATCAAGGGCAAAAGTTAATTACGTCTTTTCTAGGCCAGGAAGATTTTACTTTACATATATAAACTATCCAGGTATGTTACAAATTGTTAAAGCAAACAAACGGAAACCAGTAAAATGCACAAAAGCAGTCCGGACAAGCACCGTAAAGCCCCAAAAAATGTTAAAGTCCTTATTGTGAAGGCTGTTTGCAGTACAAGCTGCAACACTGAAATTGAAATCCACTTGCACGTATAAAGCCACACTGAAGTCGGAAAAAAACTTGAACCTTAACGCACTTTATTATTAAAACAAGCGTTTTCACTGTGGTTAAAACTACAGCTTCATCAGAGGCAAAAGTAGAATGCAGTGTCAGAGTCAGGTTTTTATACAACACACCCTCGCCTTAATTAGTAATGCAATCACAATGAAGGCATTTTAGCAGCATTTCTTGCAAAAGTAAATTCAGGGCAGGTATGTTACTAAGGAATCCTCCTGGCCTGGCTCAAATAAGGACTACCCATAATAACCATAGCCTCTGAGAAAAAACTCCTCCATTCTACAGACTGTTGAATGCAAAATCTGTTGCTTTGTTATCAGCACAGTTAGACCTACTACTAGACTTTCTTAGCTTCAAACTTCACTAACCTAACTCATTCCAACTACTAACTGACAAACTTTATAGTAAACAAATACACACTATCACCTCAAATGCTTCTCCCAAACACCCCCACCCAGTCCATCCCCCAAAAAGCAGGCTATACTGTGCCAACCACTCTTTCTCCATCTTTGCTCCTAAAATACATGAATCTCTCTTCCCTACCTAAAGAAGCAATAATCCCCCTTCCCCACCTTCATAGATAAACTAAAAATTTCCTCAACAACAAATCAAAATGCACTTGCCACATCACATAAGGGCCTTTCAGCCTCTGTCTTTATTCTCTCTCTCTCTCTCTGTCTCAACTACCAACACCTATTAACTTCACTTTCCCCACCTTTCCCCTAGCTTGAACCTCATTAGCCGACAGCATATCCACCACGATGTAAACCTGAAATATTACCATGTAAAATTCTAAAATGTACATTTCTCATAATTTTTGCTACAATCTAATGTTAAGTTGTCAATCTCGCCTTCATTCTTGCTGGATGGGTTCGGAGCCGATCCTCGGCTCCGACTCGGCACTTGCTTTAGCTTGAGAACTCCTTTTACCAGCTCGAGGCAATCCTATATCCCATGATGCAAGGCGGAACTACCTCAGATCTCGTTTGCCGCTTAGCGAAAGAGGTCTCCTTTGCCAGCTGAGGTAAGAATTTTTCTTGTCAAAAGAGAAAAGCTTAGTTAGGGTTTATTTCCCCCTTGTATTCATTTTTATAGTCTGTAGTGTGTTACAGCCCACCCTATTCCCTTGTATTTCAAAACTTTTTATTACCTTTAGTGTAAAAGTTTAGTTAGGCCTAAACCCCATTGGTTAACCCCTTCCTGTGTGTTGTGAGTTAGGGGATTAATTTTGTGTGTTTGTTGGGGTTTGTGTGTGACTTCCTCCTAGGATTATGTCTAAGGAAGGCAAGGTCTCAGGCTTCAAGAAGTGTGACTCATGCTGTCAGAAAATGTCTCTGACAGACGGTCACACTTCTTGTGTTTACTGCCTGGGGCCTTTGCACCTGCAGGACTCCTGTGCTTTGTGTCACTCTTTTAGCCAGAGAGTCCTGCAGGAACGGAGGAATAAGCTTATCCTCCGTGGCTTACTTAAGCCAGAAGGTTCTCCCTCTAAAGCAGGGTCTGGGAAACCTTCTAAGCCACCGAAGGCTCAGGCTTCAGTATCCAAGCCTCCTCCGGTGGCTCCGGCTCCATCGGAGCCGAGATCGGCTCCGGCTGGAACCGATCTATCTACTTCAAAAGTAGTGGGTTCGGCACTGGCTGGTTCTGACACCTTGTCTACTGTGGCCTTGTCGGCTCCGGCTGGAGCCGACACCTTATCCAGCATCGGAGCCGAGAAACCTTCGGCTCCATCTGGAATTCAGGGGACTTCGGCTCCGATGACTTCGTCCCGAAAGAGATCTCGGTCCCCTTCGTTGCAGAGTATCCACTCGGCTCCGGGGTCTCCTCTTTTGTCGGAGCGGAGCCATCGGAGCCGATCTTCGAGATCTTCCAGGCTGTCTGACCACGACTTAGAGAGGGTGGTAAGCAGGCTGTTGAAGTCGCAGGCACTGGCCCAAATGCTCCATAGCCCGTCTCAACAGACTTCGGCTATTGCCTCACCCCTTGAACTTCCTCCTCCGACTCCACACCAGAGTTCGGAGCCGGAGCTTCTCGGGACAGCGACTGTTTCGGCGCCGGAGCCGATACATCCTTCTGCTCCGTCGTCCTCGGCTCCGATCTCCTCCTTGAGGCCTTCCTTGGAGGGATCCGGTCGTCGGGTTTCCCTTGTCGGCTCCGAGGGGGCTAGTGGCATCGGACCCTTGTCCGACCCCACTTTCCCTCTCGGGGCTTCGGCTTTGGTAAGCTCGGCGCCGACATCGGCCTCGGAGCCTTCCCTCTCAGTGGAGCCGGGAATTCCTGTATCCTCGGAGCGGGGATATTCAGGCCTCCCGGCGAGGGGAGCCTTTGAGGTGATGAGGAGTGTCCTGGCCTCTGAGCCAGGTCAACGGTCCATCCCTCTAGGTCCTCCCTCTTCAGTGCCTGTAGACGCCTCTTGCCAGCCTCTTGCTCTCAGGCCCAGGGATCCATCGCCCCAGGTTTCCCCATTGGGAATTTCCTCCTCTTCCGAAGTTTTTCCTGATCCAGCAGGTGAACCCCCTCGGAAGAGGACGTGTAAGAGGAAACACACAGACTCCCCTGAGTCTACTACATCGGATACCGACTTAGATGAGTCGGAGGGTTCCCCACGATCCCCCTCTGAGGATGTCTCCTTTTCAGACATCCTTGAGCTCCTCAAACAGAGGGGGAATTGGCCATCCATTGATCCCTCCGAGGATGAGTCGGTATACCTGGAGGCTTTTGGATCCCGACCCTCCACCTCCTGGGTGTCTCCGCCTTTCGACCCACTTATGCAGGTAGTGGCTCGAACGGCGTGGCGCTCCAGATTCTGTGGAACCTGTCCCCAGGAGACCATCCAAATTTATCACGGCCCCTACGGACAAACAGTTCCTTTCCAAGGGCGTCTCTGTGGATGCTATGGTGGTGGCGGCCACTAAGAAGGAACTGGCGGATCCTTCAGTACCTGTCCATCCTCCTAACAAGGATTCTAGGACCATGGACAGGTATGGAAAGCGGATGTTTTCTTCAGCGACCTTTGCTATGCATTCGCTGAACTACCTTTGTCACTTCACCAGGCTTCAAAGAGATATTCTCAAGGAACTGGGTGAAGTGGTCCAGGATCCTTCTGCTGCTGGGGCTCAAGAAAAGATTGCCTCGCAGCTAGCAATCCTGAATTCCCTATCCAACTCCTCCATGCGGCTCATATCCTATGCGGCCGATGGAGCGAGCAGGGCCGCAGGCACAGGAGTTGCTCTTAGACGCCAAGCCTGGATGCGGCTTTGTAATTTTGCGGACCCCTTTAAGGCGTCCTTCACTAATACCCCCTTTTATGGTTCGGCTTTGTTCGGACCTCAGGTGAAGGATACCTTGACCAGGTGTGAGCAGGATGGTAAAACTCTTTCTGCCGTTGGAGTCCATTTTTCCACTCCTTCTAGACCATATCCCAAGGGTCAGAAGGGGGGGGAAGATGTGGTTCCGCAAAGCCCAAGGAGCTACACCGGACACACGTGGTCAGTTTACCCCCAGAGGCAGAGGGGTAACAATAGACGCCGCCCTAGAGGCAGGGGGGGTCCTCAGAACCAGGGCAACAGGGAGTCTCTTCCTGAGAAGCCCTTTCAGCATCCCTGAGGTGTTGCCCGACTGTCCACCCTTGGAGGCAGTCGGGGGAAGGATTTCACTGTACCCAGTAGCCCGGCAATCCCTATCACAAGAGATGTGGGTACAGTCTATCATATCCGAGGGTTACAAAATCCCTTGAAGGTATCCGTACCTCAACAATCCCTTCCAGACATCTCACCCGGTCAAAGGGATTTGGCAGAACAGGAGGTTTCAAAGCTCCTAGAAAAAAGAGCCATCCAGACTGTGCCGGCAGACCAGGTAGGATCCGGCGTCTACTCGAGATTCTTTTTGGTCCCCAAAAGGACGGGAGATTGGAGACCAATACTAGACCTGAGCAATCTAAACAGATTTGTCAAGAAGGCAAGATTCCGGATGGTCACGCTTCAGTCCATTCTGCCCTTTCTGGGCAAGGACAACTGGATGTGCTCTATAGACCTTCAGGATGCGTACTATCACATAAAGATTCACAGACGCTCCAGAAGGTTTCTCCGCTTTCGGCTAGGGACCAGTCATTACCAATTCAGAGCCCTGCCCTTTGGCCTCACTTCAGCCCCCAGAGTGTTTACCAAATGCATGGCAGTGGTCACAGCTCATCTGAGACGTCAAGGATTCCAGGTGTTTCCTTATTTGGACGACTGGCTCCTCTCCGCCACCACCAGGTGTCAGCTTCTTCAGTCCAGAGACTACACTCTACAGCTTTGCAGGAGTTTGGGAATTTCAGTAAATTTCGAAAAATCTTCTCTGCTGCCTTGCCAATCTATCACCTTTATAGGCAGAATTAAACACCGTCAAAATGTTAGCCAGACTAACAGATCAAAGAATTCTGGACATCCAAAAATTCGTTTGGATTTTATTGCAGAGCAACAAGGTCAAAGCCAGATTTATACTGAAGGTTCTAGGTCTTATGGCTGCGGCCATTGTTCTACTACCACTGGCTCGCTTCCACATGCGTCTTCTGCAGTGGATGCTATTCACGCAGTGGTCGTACCACAGTCTCCCGATGAGGCATGAAATCTTAGTCACACAGTCGTGCAGAACTCATCTGAATTGGTGGATATCTTCCCCTCTTCTTCATCAGGGACGACCCTTTGTTTCCCCTCCTCCAGTTGCCACAGTCACTACGGATGCCTCTCTGATCGGGTGGGGGGGGCATTATCAGGGCAGGATGGTCCACGGGATGTGGCAACCCATAGAATACCATCTGCACATAAATGTCCTGGAGATGAGAGCGGTGCTTTTAACGTTGCAGGCCCTCAACGACTTTCTTCCCACGGGACTATTGCAGTACAAACGGACAACATGTCCGTGGTCTGGTACATCAACAAGCAGGGCGGGACCAGGTCCTATCCTTTGTGTCGAGAAGCTCTCAGACTTTGGCAATGGGCAATCTCCTCTCATCGGTTTCTGATAGCAACGCACATCCCCGGCAGGTCCAACCTCTTGGCGGACAGGCTGAGCAGATCCATTCTGATGCCTCACGAGTGGTCTCTCAATCAATCTGTAGTGGATCAGATTTTTCTGCAGTGGGGCACTCCTTGTTGCGGTCTTTTTGCTACTCCTCAAAACAACAAGTGCCCAGATTATTTCACCCTCTTTCCCCTTCCAGGCCAACCCCTGAGAGACTCTCTAACCCAGGATTGGCCCCGGGGACTTCTGTACGCTTTTCCTCCTTTTCCCTTGATTCCACAAGTCATTCAGAAAGCCACCGTTTTGAGAGCCAAGTTGATTCTCATTGCCCCTTATTGGCCTCGACAAATTTGGTTTCTGTCTCTGCATCGTCACCTTCTGGTGCAGCCCTGGCATCTGGACCCAGTTCCGGATCTCTTGATCCACCAGTCGGGTCAGCAGCACCGGGCCATTCATTCTCTCAACCTCACTGCTTGGTTGCTCCACTTCCTTCCTTAGCCAGGCTTCCGATGATCTCTGACTCCGTCAGAGACATCTTAGTGTCTTCCTTAAAGTCATCCACTAGGACTGTTTATGCTAGCAAGTGGCGACATTTTTCTATTTGGGCAAATTCCAGGAATATTGATCCCTTTACTGCTCCTGTACATTCTGTTTTAGATTTCCTGGCGGAGGTTTTTCATTCAGGATCCTCATCATCTACAGTTAAAGTACAACTGGCTGCTATTTCCAAGTATCATGTTGGCTTGCATGACAATAACATTATGTCTCATAGATTATGCAAGGCCTTTCTGAGAGGAGTTTTTCTCCTAAAGCCGCCTATAAAGCATCCTCCTCCGCAATGGGATCTAAACTTAATGTTGGCATCCTTGATACTACCTCCCTTGAGCCGTCTGCTTCATGTTCTTTGAAGTTATTGACCTGGAAAACTATATTCTTACTGGCTGTCACTTCAGCAAGAAGGGTTCCGAGATTCAAGCTCTCTGCATTCGTTCCCCTTACTTGGTTTTTCATAAGGACAGGGTATCATTAAGAACGAACCCTTCCTTTCTCCCCAAAGTGGTGTCTCAAACCAATATTAACCAATCTATAGATCTACCAGTCTTCTTCCCAAACTATTCCGACAGAGCTGAACAGAAGCTTCATTTTTTGGATGTCCATCGTCAGCTCAGGTACTATTTGCATAGAACTAAACAATTCAGAAAATCGGACCAATTATTTGTCTCCTATGCAGAAAACAGGATAGGTCTTCCAGTTTCTAAAGTGACCTTATCCAGATGGTTGACTTCCACCATTTCCTTTGTGTACTCTCTCAGAGGCAAGCAGCTATCTTCTAAACCAAAACCACACTCAACCAGGAGTCTATCCACTTCTACAGCTTTTCAGGATAGACTACCCATTGATACTATTTGTGCAGCAGCTACTTGGGCCACGCCTCATACCTTTGTCTCTCATTACAAGTTGGACTTGGCCTCCAGAGATAGGGCCAGTTTTGGTTCCACAGTTCTCAAGAGTCTGTTCCATTGAGCCACCCGGGATACAGGTGCTAGGGACGCGGTCCCATCCAGCAAGAATAAAGGCGAGATTGACAACTTAACATTTAGAAGTTATGTACCTACCATAACGTTCCATGTTAGTTGTCTTCTCTCGCCTTCTTTCTTGCGTCCCTCCCTCCTACCCCCTGGCCTGGACAGATCTTGAAGAGTTCCTATCAGGTTGTTTTCCTCCTGAGCCTTCATATGAGGACTCTTTTATGAACTTGTTTCCTAAATTATGTTAGGTTAGTCCTTAGCAGGGTAGGTTAGCTACCAAACGAGATCTGAGGTAGTTCCGCCTTGCATCATGGGATATAGGGTTGCCTCGAGCTGGTAAAAGGAGTTCTCAAGCTAAAGCAAGTGCCGAGTCGGAGCCGAGGATCGGCTCCGAACCCATCCAGCAAGAAAGAAGGCGAGAGAAGACAACTAACATGGAACGTTATGGTAGGTACATAACTTCTAATTAATTGCTACTGCACAGTTTTTTTATAACGTATTGTTACTTTGTGTTCTCTTTTTGATATGCATAACATGCTACCTGTTACACTTTTTACTTCTTCTTTGTGAATTATTTCACCTGAACAGTATCTGCAAATGGTCACTTGTGATCAGTATTCTACCCCAATAACCAAATCTGAAATCAAAATAAAACTAAATAAACAAAGCCAAAAGATAACATGGGCTTTCCTGAAACAGTACTTTCCTCTAGTGTATAGTGGATAGCAGTACAAGTGTAACATAAGAATGTGAGCATTTAATTGGTGGTCGGGCATCAACAGCTCATGCGCAAAAATGTGCATGCGTGTATGCTTATGTCATTACATATCTAAACTTTTGGGGAACTGTAGGCCATCTGAAAAGACCTCATTTATAGGAGTGGAGAGTATAACCCTGAGGTAGTGTGACACTGTCTCTATTTTTCCATTAGAAAGGGATATAATTCTTCATCAGACTCTGGTCCCAGGTAAGAGGCCAACAGTCATAGGTTTTAAATTGAATTAACAGGTTACACAGACTAAAATACTATGCAACTGTATATTCATATACTGAAAGGTTTATTGAAACAAGCCAACCAAGCACTGCTGTCAAGATTATAACATTTTCTTTATAACAAAGATTACTGTCATCTACACTGCACTTCCTCAGATGACTCACATTACAAAATGTCCACCAAATAGTCTTTCAGTCACTTTTTTTAGTTTTAAACTTTGTCCTTGATTAAACATTCTTTTCTTGCATTGAAGCATTCTTTGTCTGCATCCTTATCTCATCCAGAGAAAAACAGTTCTCAGCAGGCTGAAATGTTCTGTTATTGATAGGATAGTCTGTATCTTTTTTTGCTGTGTTAGCCATTTACCTTTAGCAGGTTTATTCGCTTGAATATCTGTATACATTTAACTGTTAATGGTATTTCAACAAGCCTTTATTGTTAATGCCATTTGTTACAAAAACATTCAGGAGTATAATACTTTTTGTTTCACACAAGCACATTCTGTTAAGCTAAACATATTTGTTTACTGCATATTTCTTTTCTGTACTTGCAGATGCTGTGTTCTAAAAATATCACACTGTTACTATGATAGAAAGTGGTTTTACCAAACTTCTGTTACAAAATAGTTCTACCAAATTGTATATTTTTTTCTATTAAACACATGTTGTTACTATGAGGGAAGCAGTTTTACTTTATACAATTCTATCAATTTCCCCTTTTTATTTTGAAAACAAAAACATTTTAATCAAAATTTAAATCAAACTGAATTGTACAGAAAAATCATGTCTCCATTGGTTATGTTACATTCTTTACCACCTACATTAGTTACAATAGATACCTGATTGACAGTCTTTTTAATGCAAAGTTTAAATTTGTCAAAGGCTTTGGCAATTAAAGAATGCCCCTCACCCTTTCCTGACAAGGAGTCCTCCCTGTTGGTCTGATAATGGTTCCTAGAAATTTTACTTGTGAAACTGTATTTTGTCTTTGTTTACTTTGAACGTTGCCTCTTGCAACTGTCTCAGAACTTCCCCCAACTGTGGTATGTGTTCTTCCACAGTCTCTTGACTCTATCAGAATGTCATCAGTACAATGATAATGAATAACCTTGTCATCTTTACTCACATCCTGTTGAATGTCCCTACTATCTGATGAAAAATGACAGGACTGTTCTGAAAACACTGAGGTAATCTAGTCTTGACGTACTGTTGATTTTCAAAGGTAAAAGCAAACCTTTGCCATTCCCTTTTCTGAAGTGGTACTGCAAAAAATCCATTTGCTAAATCTATCACTGTAAACCAATTACTTTGTGGTTTTATGCAAGCTGCTATTTCTTGAACTTTGGGTATCAAATGTGCTCTCGGCTGTATGTACTGATTAACCTTACAGAGGTCTATTATCTAATGGTAACTCCCATCCTTCTTTTTAACTAGCCAAATAGGTGATTTTGTTGGACTGTGACCCTTTTGAATTATGCCTGGCTGCTCTCTGTTTAAAATGCATTTTCTCATCTCATCTACTGCCTCAGCTGGAATCAGATACTGTTTTTGGAAAGGAGGAATGTAATTCCTTGCATCTCCCACTGTAATTGCAACTTCTAACTTCCCCAGTCTGTTTTTGTTTCTGCCCATAAAGTCTGAAATTCTCTCTCTCTCTGGTACACCAGATATTTTTGTGTTAGTCTGTCAGGGGCACTGCTCCTGTTATTCTTGCTCTTTACTAGGCTAACTTGTATTGTCATGCACTTTCATTTAACACTCAGTTCACTTTCATCTCTTGTTTTCCACAAAATACAGTCAGAAAAATCAATTACCATACCATATCCTGTTTAAAATATCCATTCCTGCTATGGTCATTCCACAACTAGGGTGCTTCAAAAATGTTCCCCTTACCGGAGTTTCATCCTGATTAAACTTAACTTCTACAGGCTCACTGCCCACTTTGACACATGCACTACTATTAAAACCTGAGACCAAAGTTTTCTTTCTCTGATCTGGCTTAAGCCTTCTGTTTGTTAGAAAAAAGAAACTGCTGCTCCCGTTTCTATTAAGACATTTTTCCATGGCAACCCCTCCACCCAGATGTCAGTTAAAGGTCTACCATAATTTCTTTGTTTAAAACAAAGGGGAACTGTAGGCCATCTGCCCACTTTGACACATGTACTACTATTAAAACCTGAGACCAAAGTTTTCTTTCTCTGATCTGGCTTAAGCCTTCTGTTTGTTAGAAAAAAGAAACTGCTGCTCCCGTGTCTATTAAGACATTTTTCCATGGCAACCCCTCCACCCAGATGTCAGTTAAAGGTCTACCATAATTTCTTTGTTTAAAATGCTAACTGAACTCACACCCCTATTGTGAATCACTATCATTATCCAGATGCCTGGAAACTTCTCTAACAACACAAATATTGTGTTCTTGCTCCTTGGCATCATCCTCATCTACTTCATATGCAGGATGAAACAATTCCAGACATACAGCCCGCTGCCTTTTACATTCTGATGTACAGGAAGGATCTTCCTTTGCTCCTATGTAATTTACATTACCTTCACCACCCTATTGTTGCAATTTAATATTCCCTCTTGCCTTATTATGAAATATTTGACCCTCTACGTTATCATCCTGCAACTTTTCCTTTTCCTTTCCGACTTCTTTTTCTTCTGAGTCCCTTGCAAATACGCCTTTCTCTGTCTGCCTATTTCTCCATTTTCTGTAGTATACACAGTCCTGCATGATACGTCCTAGTTTTCTACAAAACAAAACATACAATTTGTCTGTCATCAAGGCTTTCCATAGCAATAGGGGCTGATGCCATTCTCAGTACATGCCTGTTCTCATCCCCCCACCTTTCTCTACCTCTACCTCATTTTACTGTACCTACTATTTCAAACCCATCTTCATCAGTACCAAGAGAAAAAAGTTATGCTTAAAAATATCTTTGTTGTCACTCATCACTCTCTGTCTCATTAGCTTATGAGCACATTGCTCTAATGTAATGGCAGTTTCCTCATAAATACACTTAATGTCACCACAGTACAAGGACAAAATGATTGACTTCAACAATTGGCTAAGCTTCTGGTGTCATTCTAAGGGGATCCAGTGTCTGTCTGCCTGGGATGATGATCGACAGACCACGATGCTTTGCCAGAGATGGCCTGCATCTATCGCCCTTGGGATTCCGGATACTGGCTAAGGCTCTTGCCACCCCTATAGTGCCTTTTTTAGGCAAGGTTCTAATGACAAATTCACCACCGTAACAGGTACAAGCAAGCAAAATCTGAGGGTAATGCTACTCAATGCTGGAAGTTTAAATCTCAAAATGCACTCACTCGAGGCACTCTTAAAATGGAGAACATCAACATCTGTGCAGTGACAGAGACCTTGTTCAAGGCTCCAGAGAGCACTCCTGCATTACCAGGCTATAATTCATACCACACCTTTTGGCCACCTAACCTGGATTGAAACATTAAAGGCGGAGACGTGTCCATATTCATTAAGGATATCTACATCTCCAGGCTAGTTGCTCAGCATAATGCATCCGAGATTATCCAAGTGCAACTAACTCTGGGCAAGACCGCAATCCAAATTGTAGCTTGCTACAGATCCCCCACCATGCCCCAGGATTCCCACTCCTCATTTCTTGATACACTGGAAAATATTAGGGTACAACCCAACACCCTAATAATGGGCGATTTCAACTACCCCACAATTAACTGGGAAAACTACTCATGTACCAACTCTTTTGCTCAACGTTTTCTGGAATTCATAAATTCCAATGTCTTGGATCAACTTATCCACACCCCCACCATGGGCAGCAGTATCCTAGAACTGGTCATTACCAACATGGGCGACTGGTGTTCCACACCAGAGGTCAATTCCTCGTTGGTCAGACCCGACCACAAGCTAATCACCCTAGACATCCACATCCCGCCCCATCCCCCATTATGGAAACCACTGTAAAAAATTTCTCCAAAGCCAACGTCACGCTTCTTAAGATAGAAGTGGCAAACTTCACGGCACCCATGCAGATGGACAATAGAGGTATGAATGTTGAATCCTACACAAATGCACTTTATAAGCACTTGCACGAGTGCATGGATCGTGCTATCCCTAACAGAACAAGATGCTATCCTCCAAAAAAAGGAAGCCAATCTGGTGGTCCCCTGCCATAAACAAACTCTACAACAGAAAAAAGAAACTGTTGCAAAATAGAGTAAAATCCCATGATTGGAGGAACTCCCTGGTCAGCCTCAGTAAGAAGCTGAGATCCCTCATAAAATCCTCCAAAGCTAGTTGCAAAAACAAAATTGCCACTGATTCTAAAGAACCACAAAGCATTCTATAGCTGTGTCAAGAATCTCAATGGCAACACTCAGATCTGCTCTGAGTTACAGCACAATGGCACTAAATATACAGAACCAACTGATATTGCCAACATCCTGGCAGATAGGTTAAGTGCTAAATTTACCCCCTCTCACCCCCTAATGGGTCCATCTCTATACAGGAAGAATGCAAAGTTCCTGTAATCACAGTTGCACAGGTAAAAACCACACTCTCCAAAGCCAAGAACACAGCATCCATGGGACCTGACAACATCCCAAGCTGCGTTTTACACGAACTACAGAACAAATTGGCACCCCACCTAAGTACCAGGTTCGGTCATAGCCTCACCTCAGGCTTTGTGCCCACTGAATGGATATCCCACTCCAGAAAGGGGTAGCCACCACTGACCCCGGGAACTACCGCCCCATTAGCATGACAAGCCTGGTCTACAAGGCCATGGAATGTATCATCATGGAACTTATAAACAAAGACATTTGTAATCTCCACACTCTGGACCCCACCCAGTTCGGGTTTGTAAAAGGCAGATCATGTCTCCTAAAACTAATAGACTTCTTTGAAGCAGTCACCAAAGCCGTAGACGAGGGTAAGGTGGTTCACACAGCCTATCTACATCTCACCAAGGCTTTTGACACCATTCCCCATTTTGGAATTATAGATAAACTCACTAAACTAGTGTCACAAGATTGGTTGCCAACTGGCTCACTGTCCCACACTGTGAAAGTAGCAGACTCCAAATCCGACTTCAGACCAGTGACAAGTAGAGTACCACAGGGTACAGTTCTGGGTCCTTTCCTGTTTGGTATCTACTTCTTTGAAGTACAGGCTAACACAGAATGTCTTTGGCTAACGAAGTTTGCAGATGACTGCAAACTAGGAGCCATAGTTGAAACTTCTAACGATGTAGACATCCTACAGAAGGGCCTCACTGAGACAGATGCCTGGTGTCAAAGCCATGGCCTCAAGCTCAATTCCAAAAAGTGCATTGTCCTCCCCTTTGGTAAAAACTCTGTACCCATGAACTACCACATAGGCGGTAGTTTACTTAACACCGAAAGTATAAGAGACCTTGGGACACAGGTGGACAGTAGTCTCTCCTTTGATAATCACATCGCCACAGTAATCAGGAAATCCTTCTATGTGGCACACCTCATCACAAAAGGTTTCTCATCCAGGAAAAAAGAGGTAATTGTTCCCCTCTACTCGTCACTCATTAGACCCATTATAGAGTGCAAAGCTCCTTTTGGTATGTACCTCACAAGACATCTACAACAACTGGAAAGGCCGCAGAAATACCTCACAAAGAGGATTACCAGCCTGAAACAGATGTCCTACGCAGACCATCTCAGAAAACTCCAGCCTACTCAGAGGCGATCTCTGCCTAACATACAAAGCTATGTCAAACCCAGAGCTGTTGGAGATGCTCCACTTAAAGAAATCCCAATTCCTCCGAGCTATACACTCTAGGGACCTAAACCTTGTTACCACAATAAACAGAACATGCTGGATGGGTAGATTACTGTCCCAGAGACTTCCCATACTCTGGAACAAACTACCTATCTATATCAAACAAAGCTCCTCATTAGCACTCTTCAAGAAAAATATTTATGATTGGATGGGAAATAGGAAATTCACTCCGGTGATGACTTCTGTGGCTCTACTTGACAGGGGCACAGGAAAATAATTTTCTTGGGTGGCTAAAGCCAGGGTACCTTTTTGGCTAGGCTTATATAGGCCCTAGGGCCAATAGTCTTGTACCTACCTATAAACCTAGTACTCCTTTTACTTGTATCAAAATGCATGTATTACCCTCTTTTGCATTTCTAGGTCATTCATTTCCCTGTCATCTATTCTGTAGATGATTTGCAAAGCCAGTTTAAAATGCCGTGCCTGTTCTAGCATCCTGTCAGAAAGTGTAATATTAAAATACTCTAACAATTTTGTAGTCAAAGTTTGACCCTGGGAGTATGTGAAGAGTATAGCTCTCATTCTGTCTAACTTAGAATCAAGCCTGCATTCGTTAGAAACAATGAAAATCTTATAACACTTTGGAATCTTCTTCTTCTTTCGGCTTTTCTCAGTTAGGGGTCGCCACAGCGGATCACCTGTCCGCTCATGATTGGCAGTGGAGTTTTATGGTGTTGAGTTTCCAGCCCGGCGCCCAACCTTCCACAGAAGGAACACACATGCACACACTCACACCTAGGGCCAATTCAGAGTGTCCAATCCACCTACTTTGGGATGTGGGAGGAAACCAGTGCACTCGGAGGAAACCCACGCGACCACAGGGAGGACATGCAGACTCCGCACAGAAGGCACCCCAGCTGAGAATCGAACCAGAGAACCTCTTGCTGTGAGGTGGCAATGCTAACCACTGCACCACAGTGGCCGCCCCTTATAATACTTTGGAATAAATACCAAAAAAACACCTTTGCAGTGAATTATTCCTTGCATTGCCAGCTGTATACAAAAGCCAATGTTCAAATGTCAACGTATTGTAAAAATACTTTTTTTGTAATTCCAGTGAGGAATGGTTTGTAACAGATGAGACTGGTGGTAGAGCTCAGCTGAAGAGCCTATTACTACCTGCACATTTGGACCGTTAATGTTGTCTGAATTAACATGTTCTGACATGTGGCTCTGTAAATCTGCATTTGCAACTGCATAGTCCTGCAGCTGTTTCTGTAATTCCCCTATCTTAATGTGCAATTCTGCTTCCTTTGTCATGGCATTCAAAAGTTTCTGTTGTGCATCCTATAACTCGTGTGTAAGACCTTCTGTGTCAGTGTCCCCATCCATATTTTCCTGTGTATCTATAGCAGTATGTATAGCAACATCAGCCCTAGGCAAAATGTCTAAAACATCTTGCATTTACTTCCTAACGTGTATGTCATGTTTCTTTAACATTTGCATGTGTTTTTCTTTAAGCTCTGTTAACTTAACATCCAGCTGTTTGTCTGATAATTCCTTATCCTTGTTAAGAGCATCCCACTGTGAGCAGTGAAACATTTCAGCTGTTTCTAAAATGTGTAAGGTCTTAGCATGATCTAAAAACAACTGGAATTCTCTATAAAAGGTAGAAACTGGAATTACAAAATGACTTTTGACTTTATCTGACAATTTTGACTTGTCCTGCATAGTCTTTACTGACAATTGCTGTAACACAGTTTTATGACATGTTAACAAAAACAAGGATATCAGTTTCTACAGTTAAGAAATTCAATTTGACTTTTATACTTTTGGACATATTGATCAAAACAATGAATCCATTTACACATACAAACTTTCTCACTTCTATTTATACCCAACAATGCTTTATTACATTTAACATCACTACTGGCTTGTTCATACCACTGACGTAATAACTTTATCAGGTGTCTGGTTTAAGTCAGCTCAAGTGGCTTAGTGGTAGTGGTCTATGGCCACAGAATGTGTGCATTTAGCACGTGTGTCACTGATGGTATCAATATTATTTCAGAAAGAGGCTTGCCATTTTCAGAAATGGCTAACAGCATGGTCAGGCTGCAGACCAAAACTGGAAACTGCCTCTCTGTCGAAAATGGTGGTGAACATCTCAGAGCATATTTAAAGACAAAATGTTGGTTTCACCCACTTGGAAGTACCTAATACTGCTGAGCTGTTCAATACCAACTGTATGGAGGTTGGTGCCAACAACATATTAACTAACGTGTTGTAGTATGTTTACAAATATTTAAAAAAGGTCAGAATTAAGTCTGGCATGCCAAAACCAGTTTTACTTTATATAATTCTATCAATAGGGGGTTAAGCCAGTCAATTGAGACAGAAATGGGAGGTAGAAGGAAATGGACCAAAAACAACTGAATCACTTCAGCAACAGGGTCCGAAGGAAAAAAAAAGATGCCTAGCTAGTAATGAGTAGTTTGCCACTTTTGAGGCCCAGGTTTTAAACTTGAATGTCTTTATTTTTTTATTTATTTATTTATTTTTTATTTATTTAACATTTGTTGACCGGGAAAGTCCGACTAGGTTCCACAGAGCCTGTTTTCAGCGGAGGCCCGGGGAGAAATGCTCCAGATGCATGTCTTTGAAATGTGGGAGGAAACCGGAGTACCCGGAGGAAACCCACGCAAACACAGGGAGAACATGCAAACTCCACACAGAAGGCACCCCAGCCGAGAATCGAACCAGAGAACCTCTTGCTGTGAGGCGACAACGTTAACCGCTGCACCACTGTGCCGCCCGTCTTCTATAAAAGCTGTGCTCCCTTTCTTTAGATCATTCAGCTGGATGAAATGTGTTTTATTTTCAGTTGTGAAGAGCAACTGTGAATAGGGTGCCATTCACTTTTAATGCCAGATTTAGTGGCTTCAAGAAATATTTGATTCCATCTTTGTGCAAGACAGCAGATGTAATGTATGTGTAAAAATCTGTTAAGGAACCACAAAACTAGATTCATTAATAGTGCTGCTGTCAAAGTTATATAGTAATTTAACTATATGTAATGATCTGCATCATTGTGGCTTCATTAATTGCACCAGATTTGTAATAACATTTTTTTCATGAGTGAAAGTGCAACACTAGATGAAAGGAGGAATTCCTATGTGCAAGTATAAATATATGGTTTACCTACTATTGGTTGTTTAAGTAAAACTGATCTCTGTATTGTCAGTAGTTGTGCTATAATGGACCAACCCTAGGGTTGGGGAATATGCCCTTTCTCAGGAATTGTGTGATTTTGGAGTTAGTATATATAAATATCAGGGTGGTGTGGTAGTTGCAGGGGGGCAAGCCCCCTTGCTCTTACCTCTGCATGTTATGAGGAGTAACCTTGGTGCATGCTCAGAAGCGTGTTAGTCTTTGTGTTTTGATGTATGTCAACAATAATATACACATATATGTAAATATAATCTATGTACTGTATATCTATGTATGTGTATGTGTATGTATTTATATATATGTGTGTGTGTGTGTGTGTGTGTATGTATATAATATATATATATTTAAAATGTATAGGTTCATAGGTAAGTACTAAGATAGCTGCCCTTATGGGCCATTTTAAGCCTAGCCAATTTCCCTTTCAAAGGGGAGAATCAAACCTTGTGTCTGTGAGGTAAGCACCTTGACCATTATACCAACCCCCAACCTAAAAGTAATATTTGAATGTATACACACTCAAGTTGCCTGCTGTCAGGTTAGAGCCCCTATGTCTCTAGATAAAGTAGCTTGAGAACACAGTAAATAATGTTACTGCCACCACATCCAAACCTGTAAAAACTCGGAAAAATCCATTACTGAGATGAGCTATCTTGTCTGACCAAAGCCAAATGTTTAATTTGATCCAAAAATGGATTTTAAGCAAAGGAATTCGCTATTTGCTTTTAGTCTGATACAAGCAATACAGATTTCTGCAGAAAATATTAACTAACTGGTTCATCTCAGTAGTGGATTTTTCCTCATTTCTACTGGTTTTGGTGTTTCCATTATTCCACTATTTGTTCTACTTTGCCATTTGTTTTACATTCCTGTGTAATATATTTATATAAAAAGAGAGACATATATACTTTTCCCCCTGAAATTCTTTTATCAAACAGACTACTGTTTTGTTGAATAGCTATTTGCCAGATATCATTGTAACTACTCTGCCAGCTGAATAAATAAATAAATATTTGGTATAATTCATGTATGTATTATTTTTCTAATTGTTGACTTGTCTGCCAGTCTGTCATCCATTCAGTCCTAAACACCCCTGGGTCATTTGCACTCCATGATATCTATGAGTGGGATCCCCAGTCTTCACCATATGTTTGTCTAATGGTTCCTCACTGTTATGCAACCCATGACTAGGATCAGGAGTTAAGCAGAGAGAGAACTAACATCCAGGCAGCCATAAAGTTTTTTTTTTGTAGCTTATGCAGTAAACTGTTTATCAGCCTGACATCCACATATTTCTTTTTTGCTGTCTGTGACCTATGTACATTCCCTTCGCATTGCTAATTCTACTTCTGTGCTCTATACTGTTTGCTGCATAATGGGTGCATTGGACTACCTGCTGCATACTTATTTGATAGCCACAGGAAAAACTAAATTTCAAGATGTACATTAAGATAAAAACATATACATTGTCAGAGGAAGGCTAAAAATCTGTGTAGACTGCTTAAGTGTCGCAGGTAAGGCAGTCATCCTTTTCTCTTCCATCCTGATATTCTAGCATGTGGTTATCCTTCCCTGTGCAGTACTCTGTAGACTGATTTGAAGCTGAGACCTCCTATGCCATAATTTCTTCAACTTTTTGAGGTCTGGTTTCAAGTTTGTATCTTGTAACTGATACTGTCGGCAAAACTTGTTGCTGTCAGCAAAGAGTCTAATCCAATTTGCTATACCTTACATAACACCAGGGGCAAACACATTAAACAGAATTGCACTAAGGACCAATCTCTAAGGGAGATACCACAAGTGACCATCACAAGTTATGAGAGATCTCCTGCTCCCAATTATGTTCACCACCTATTCACATATTTAACTATTCTTTTCTAGCTAATGATAAAAGACTGAGTTTAAGGCTTTGTTGAAGTCTAGTAAAATCACATCCAAAGGTTGCCTTTGTTTACCTCTGTAGTGAAAAACGACTGAATCAGTTTAATTTCGCTAGGTCTACTAGTTGGGAATCCATGCGGGCATATGACAAGCATCTCATTCTACTTCAAAAAAGTACAGTTATGTAAGGAAACTTACCAGAACAGCAGATGTTAGAATGATGACTGCTGCAATAGCATAAGCTGCATAGGTTATATCCTGCAGGGATATAGCAGCCAGCCAGCTTCCAAAGCTTCAGGGCACCTTCTACAGTCCTAAACCATTAGTCAGTTCAAGCTGCGATGACTTAAAAGACAGGTTTGGGTGCCATGCCATTCAGAGCTTTCATGCCAACAGAGAGAGGGAGGCTGAATACTCAGTGGACAAATGTAGGAACAACAAAAAATAAAAGTCCACAGCCTGGGAAAAACAACACACCAAGAATCAAGGAAGGGGGATGGATAGAGGGACCAGCAGTGATTATTCAAACATCATCTGTTATGGTAAGTTTACTTACACAACTGTATTATGTTCTTCATATTAATCACTGGTGCAGTAGCCTAAGTTATATATGGATAGATTACCATAGCTTACAAATGTTGATCTAGACCTAGAGAAGGAATCAAGCTTATAGTGCTTTGTAAAATTATGTACAGAGAACCAAATTGCTGTTTATAGAATACTGTTAGAATCCACTCCTTTTCAAAATGACATAGATTATGCTAAGGCCCTTGTACAGTAGGCCTTGATCCTGCCTGGAATAGTTTTGTTCTGGTGAGTATAACAAAAGTTAATAGCTTGAGACAACCCTTTGAAAACAGTCTCCTTTGACACAGGTTGTCCCTTCTTCCTACCGTCATAAGAGATGAACAATTGATCCAAACATCTGAAAGATATAGTTTTGTCAAGATAGCACCTGAGTTGTCCTTGGACATCCAAGGTGTGGAGTATCCTTTCTCCCTCATTCTTATGTTCAGAAAAGAAAACAGGGAGATGGATAATTTGGCTTAAACTAAACTCAGATACCACTTTAGGCATAAAAGAATAATTAGTTCTCAAAGAAACCGTGTATCTATGGAAAATTAGGTAGGGTTGGCTCACCATAAGAGCTTGCAACTCAGACACCCTTCTTGCATAGGTCAGAGCAATCAACAGAACGGTTTTCCATGTTAAGAACCTCAAATCAGCCAGGTTAGCCAATTCAAATTGAGCAAGTGTAACAGAAAATTAAGATCCCAAAGAGGAGCCACCAGTTTTCTTGGAGGCCTCATATCCATACCCCTTTCAAAAATATTTAAAAATGAGAATGCATTGAAAGGGAAATATCCATGGGCAGACATGTTGAAATGGATAATAAATGAACCTTGATGAAGGATTAAGAAAGGCCATGTAGGATCAGATCATATAGATCTATTTTTCCTTTGGAAGAAAATCTCTTTGAACTGAAGTGTCCAGCTGACATTTCAGAAACATAATCAAGTGGAAAGGAGTCAAAAAAGACTTTTGAATATTCTCTTGAAATCCCAACTTGTGTAAGAGATCTCTCACCCAAGTGAGAGATTCCCGACAGTTTGAACAAGATTCTGCTAAGGTGAAAAAGTCATCTAAATATGGAAAATGTGAATACCCTGCACACTGCAATGAACTATAACTGGAGCTAGACACCTTGTGAGCATTCTTGGTGCAGTGTATAGTCTAAAGGGTAAGGCAGGGAACTGATAATGTGATCCAGACACATAGAACCTTAAGAAATGTTTGATGTCTGGATGAATAAAGATGTGATGATAAGCATCTTTTAAATCTAGAGATACTAGGAAGCTAGAATGAGGAAGAAGGGATAACAGGTTGTGAAGTGGCAGCATTCTGAATTTGGCACTATGACAAACAGGTTTAAGAAAGAAGGATCCAGAAATGATCTTTAATCATTTTATTTCTTTCTTTGGCACTAAAAACATCCTTAAATAAAATCCTTTTCCTCACCTGGGAAGGAGGAACTGGTTCTATCACTCCCAAGGAGCATGTGATGAAAGACAGGTAGAAATAAGAGTCTGTCCATTTGAAGAGGGATTACCCCCTGAAAAGGAGGAATTTTCTCTCACTGCCATCTGTCCTTGGTTTGGTGGGGGGGGGGGGGGGGTCCTGAATTATTTTTGGAACCTCTTGTCATTTTTTTTCTTAAACGTATGATCTTATGTTGTCCATATCTCGCCTTCGTTCTTTCCGACTTGGCCGTGCACTTTAGCTCGAGAGCTTTTACTGGCTCGATGCTAGCCTCTATCCCAGCATGCCTAGCGGTAGTTACCCAGATCTCGTTTGCCACTAGCAGCATCAAGATTGTGGATACTGGCTCAGGCTAAGTGTTTTTTCCTCTTCGTATATTTTGAGCAAACTTTTTCTAGTTTGGCTTAGCTAATTTGTTAACGGTAGTTCTCCTTAGCACTTCTATCTATCCCTATCCCGTCTGAGTGACTTGTTTTTTGTGTTCATACCCGTTTAAATTAGAGGGTTCTCTTCCCCCTTCTTACCATTAGCTTTTAAGGAGTTGCCGTTTAAGTTAGAGGCTCTCCTTAGGTGGGAGTTCGCCATTTAACTTAAAGGCTCCCCCCCATCTTTTTTTCCCTGTCTGTTTAAAAAAAAAAAAAAAAAAAAAATATATATATATATATATATATATATATATATAAAATATTGTCTGTCTGTTATTGCTATAGTTTTTTTGTCGTTGTCTAACTATACAGAGTGCTTTGTAGTGTTATTGCATAGTCTTCTTACTAGCAGCCTATAGCCTTAGATATAGTGCTGTATCCTGTCCAAGGATACTGCCAAGGATTCCAAGCCTTCAGGCTTCAAAAAATGTGACTCATGTTGCCAAAAGATGTCCCTTACAGACGGGCACATGAGTTGTGTATATTGTTTAGGACCTCTTCACCTGCAGGACTCGTGCTCTATCTGCCATGCCTTTAGTTCATGAGTTCTGCAGGAGAGAAGAAACAAGCTAATCTTGAGAGGTTTGCTGTAGAGCCCCTTTGATGCTGCCATGGAGGGGACTCAGCCAGCTAAAAAATCGGATAAAGTCAAGTCTTCATCCTCTTCGGCTCCAAGTTCGGACCCGTCTAAGAATAAGGATGAACCACAAGCTAAGTCGGACCCGACTTTCGGTTCTGACAAGACATCTTCACCTATGGCTGCATCAGTGTTTTCAGGGCCAGTAAGGTCCCATAAGCGTTCCAGGTCCCATGCCTTGGAACCGGTGTGGTCTGCTCCACAGTCTGCATTGTTACAATCTGTGGCGGGCAGTCACTGGTCTTCAACACATTCCTCTCGGTCATCCAGGAGCTTCTCGGATGATGATGTGGAGAGGGTGGTAAAGAGGCTTCTTAGGACACCAGCATTAGCCAAAATACTTTCAGGCCCATCCCAGAAGGAAATGGTGCCGACAGCCCAAACAACACCTGTCTCGATTTCTCCTCCGACTCCTCTGAGCTCAGAGCCGGAGTGTATTGAAGTTGTAATGGTGGAACTGTCGGTTCCAATAACCTCCTCTGATCTTTTGGTTCCAACTACTGCTCCAATCTCCTCGATACCCCCTTCTATCGAGGGATCTGGGGGCCGACGCTTCCTTGTCGGCTCTGGGGGGGGAGCAGCACTGGACTCTTGTCCAACCCTACTCTCCCTCTCGGAGCTTCGTTGCAGGTCGGTTCGGCTCCTACATCGGCCTCGGAGCCATCGCCTTCGGTTCGGAGGAAGTCTCCTGCTTCTTTGGAGCTGGAGATTCTTTCAGGTCGGGACCATGACGCCTTCGAGATGATGAGGAGCATGCTGTCTGCTGAGACAGCTCCACCTTCAGCTCCATTGGCTCCTTTGCCCTCGGTGCCAGTATCCACCTCTGAACCTCCTCTCCACCCCAAGCATAGGGAACCCATGCTCCAGGATGCCCCATTGGGTGATCCCAACTTGTCCAAAACCTCCCTTGAGCATCCCTCAGAGGAGGTCCCTTGGAAGAGGACTTGGAAGAGGAAGCATGTGGACTCCCCTGAGTCCTTGACATTAGACACAGACTTGGATGACTCACAAGGGTCTCCACCGTCCCCCTCTGAAGATGTCTCCTTTTCAGACATCTTAGAAATCCTTAACAAGAGGGGTGACTGGAAGTCCCTTGCCCCTTCTGAAGATGAGTCCCTTTACCTGGATGCTTTCAGTTCCCGACCCTCCACCTCTTGGGTATCTCCTCCTTTCGACCTAGTATTGCATGTAGTGAGTCGGTAGGCTTGGACCTCTCCAGACACTATGGAACCAGTTCCGCGGAGGCCCAATAAATTCATTACAGCCTCTGAAGACATGCTCTTCTTATCTAAAGGTGTTCCCATTGATACTATGGTGCAGCCACCAAGAAGGAATTAGCGGAAACTTAATCTATCTGCCAAATAAAGAGTCTTGTACAATGGATAGATACGGGAAACGTATGTTTTCTTCAGTGACCTTTACACTCAGGTCGCTGAACTATTTGTCCCACTTTACAAGGCTTCAAAGAGATCTCCTCAAGGAGTTAGGAGATACCTTACAGGATCCTACAGCTGCAAGAGTCTCAGACAAGGCGGCTTCTCAGCTCACGACCTTGACTTCTGTGGTTAACTCCTCCATGTGGCTTATTTCTTATGGAGCCGATGGGGTGAGCAGGGAGGCAGGCACAAGGGTAGCCTTATGCATACACTCTTGGATGTGCCTTTGTCATTTTGCGGAGCCCTTCAAGTCTTCCTTTACCAATGCCCCCTTTGACGGCTTGTCCCTGTTCGGGCCTCAGGTAAAAGAGACTCTTACCAGGTGTGAACAGGATGGCAAAACTCTCTCTACCGTGGGAGTATGTTTTTCTGCTCCATCTAGGCCCTATCCTAAGGGCCAGAAGAGTGGAAAAATGTGGTTCCAGAAATCCCAGGGAGCTTTGCCAGACACACGTGGAGAATTTTCCCCTAGGGGCAGAGGGGAAATAACAATGTAAGACGCTGACCTCGCGGCAGGGGGGGTCCACAGAACCAGGGCGACAGAGATACCTTCTCTGGTAGGCACTTCCAGCGCTCCTGAAGGGAGGCCCGACTGTCCGACTCTGGAGACAGTCAGGGGGAGATTATCTTTGTACCCAAAAGCCTGATAGACAATCACAGAAGATACATGGGTACTATCCATAATATCTGGAGGTTACAATATCCCCTTCTCACTACTTCCCCTATCAAAAAGACAATACTCTATCCCAGACATTCCACCCAGTCTTCGGGATCAAGCAAACCTGGAGGTTCAAAGGTTGCTAAGAAAAAAGAGTCATCCAGGAAGTCCCCACAGACCAAGTCAGATTGGGAACATACTCAAGGGTTTTTTTAGTGCCAAAGAAATCAGGGGACTGGAGACCCATTTTGGATCTCAGCAGGCTGAACAAGTCAGTCAAGAAAACTAAGTTCCGGATGGTAACACTGCACTCCATTCTTCCCTTTCTGGGACAGGACAATTGGATGTGCTCTATCGATCTCCAGGATGTGTACTACCATATAAAAATGGACAGGCAATCAAGCAGATATCTATGCTTCTGGCTGCGAGCCTGTCACTTTCAGTTCAGAGCTCTGCCCTTTGGTCTCACCACAGCCTCCAAGGTGTTCACCAAATACATGGCAGTAGTTGCGGCACGCTTGAGGCGTGAAGGATTCCAGGTGTTTCCATATCTAGATGACTGGCTCCTTACTGCCACCACTGAGCATCAAGTAATCAGGGCAAGGGAATACACAATCCACTCTTGTTTCAACTTGGGATCACCATAAACTATGAAAAATCTGCCTTGATGCCTTGTCAGTATATTACCTTTATAGGGGCAGATTTAGACACAAGGGCCATGATATCAAAGCTGCCTCAAGAAAGAGAATTAACGATCCATCGCCAAGTTGTCATACTGTTCACACAAAAGAGGATTCAAGCAAGATTTGTCCTCATGGTCCTAGGTTCTATGGCGGCGGCAATCACTCGGGTCCCTATGGCTCGCTTCCACATGAGAATTGTACAGTGGCTTCTATTTGCACAATGGTCATTCCAGGATTTACTCATGTCACATCAGATTCTGATCACAGAATCTTGCAAAAGGGATCTGGAGAGGTGGCTTCACTCCCCTATGGTGGCAATAGGCAGGCCATTTCTACCCCCCCCCAACCTGTAGCCACAGTGACCATGGATGCTTCCCAGATAGGGTGGAGGGGCCATTATCTGGGACAGACTGTTCAAGGGACTTGGCAGGAACATGAGTATCACTTGCACATCAATGTCCTGGAGATGAGAGCAGTGCTTCTGGTGTTGCAAGCACTTCAGGACTCTCTACCTACAGGCACTACAGCAATTCAAATGGACAATACATCGGTAGTATGGTACATTAACAAACAGGGTGGAACCAGGTCTTATCCTTTGTGTCGAGAGGCTCTACGAGTTTGGCAATGGGCAATGTCTTCCCAATGCTTTCTGGTTGCAAAGCACATCCTGGAGAAATCCAACATGATAGCGGACAAGCTCAGTTGGCTATCCTGATGCCCCACGAGTGGTCCCTGAAGCAGGAAGGTGCGGACTTGATTTTTCGCAAATGGGGCCAGCCATGCTGCAATCTGTTTGCCATCACCCTGAACAACAAATGCAGCAGCTACTTTGCCCTAGTCCCACCACCGGGACAGTCACCCAGGGATGCACTTGTTCATGATTGGCCCCCGGGACTGCTTTACGCCTTTCCACCTTTTCCTCTGATCCCCAAGGTTCTTCAGAAAGCACAGTCGTTGAGTTGCAAGTTAATCCTCATTGCCCCTTACTGGCCTTGTCAGATATGGTTCCCATTTCTTTGGCCTCACCTGCAAGGGGAGCCTTGGATCCTGGACCCAGTGCCAGATCCTTTGAGACATCAGTCGGGGGCTCTCCATCCTTGCATTCAAACTCTCAAGCTCTCAGCTTGATTTCAACACTTCTGGTCTTAGCCAGGCTTCCAGATGTTTCCCCAGCAGTTCAGCACGTTTTGATTTCCTCCCATAAACCAACTACTAGGAGACTTTATGCTAGTAAATGGAAGAGGTTCTCTTGTTGGGCAGGCAAAAATCAGGTTGATCCCTTTACTGCTCCGATTTCAAAGATTCTTGAATTTCTCACTATAACATTTGACCAAGGAGCAGCTGCAGCTACTATCCAAGTTCAGTTAGCTGCCATTTCAAATTTCCATATGGGAGAAATGGGTTCCAATATCATGTCCCATAGGTTACACAAGGCTTTCCTAAGAGGTACTACCCTATTAAGACCTCTGATAAGAAAACCTCTTCCCCTGGAATCTAAATTTAGTTTTAGACGCTCTGATTCTTCCTCCCTTCAAACCATCTGCTTCTTGTCCATTCAAATTTTGGACTTTGAAGACCCTTTTCTAGGTTGCAATTACCTCAGCTAGAAGGGTCTCAGAATTACAGGCCTTATCTATTCGTCCCCCTTTCTTGATTTTCCATAAAGATCAGGTTTCTCTCAGAACCAACCCCTCTTTCTTACCCAAGGTATGTTCTGACTACAATCTGAATCAATCCATAGAGCTTCCTGTGTTCTTCCCCAATCATGGCAACAAGGCAGAATATAAGCTTCATCAATTGGATGTTCAAAGACAGTTACATTTCTATTTACACAGGACCAAGGAATTTAGAAAATCTAATCAATTGTTTATATCATTTGCAGACAATAAAAGAGGTTGTGCGGTCTGAAAGGTGACTTTATCAAAGTGGCTTTCAGACACTATAAAACATGTCTACGAGTTGCGTAAACAAACACTTCCAGGGAAAATTAAAGGGCACTCAACAAGGGCCTTGTCTACCTCTATTGCCTTTCAAGCTAGATTGCCTTTGGATTCCATCTGTGCAGCAGCTACATGGGCTAATCCTCATACCTTTATCTCTTATTACAAAGTAGATGTGGCCTCCCAGAACAGGGCATCTTTTGGTTCCATGGTCCTGAAGAGTTTTTTCCAGTGAACCACCCAAGGATCAGGTGCTGGGGATGCTATCCTAAACAGCAAGAATGAAGGGGAGATATGGACAACATAACATAACATGAAGAAGTTATGTACTCACCTTAACATTCCATGTTTGTTGTCCTTGATCTTACCTTCCTTCTTGCGTCCCTCCCTCCTTCTTGGAGGATCGAGAGGAATCCCTTGTTTTATTGGCTATACTGCTGGGTTTCCTTTATACCATATCTTATGGTTAGTATCAGTCTACTACTATTAGTATTGTGGAGTGATCACACCTTTATATGTAGGTGTCATCGGATATGTAAAGTAGAGTATATTTCTTGTCTATTTATATAGTCTAGTGTTGGATTATCACAAATGAGATCTGGGTAACTACCGCTAGGCATGCTGGGATAGGGGCTAGCCTCGAGCCAGTAAAAGCTCTTGAGCTATAGTATACGATCGAGTCGAAGTCGAGGATTGGCTCCGAACCCAAACAGCAAGAAGGAAGGCGAGATCAAGGACAACAAACATGGAATGTTATGGTGAGTACATAACTTCTTTTTTACCTGCACTTGGTTGAGACTGTTTATTTTGCTTTTTTGTCAAAATTGTATGAGGAATTAGAGAATCCCTTAGAAAATTTGGAAAAGGAGGGAATGAAAAATTGTAGAAATTCCCTGTATCATCTTTCACTTTTTGATCACCTCTGCAGCAGAGCAGCCAAAAACTAAATCTCTATCCAAAAGGGAATTTAAAAATCTTTTTTTAATATAATCTGAATACAGCCAGGCAAACCTCAGAACAGTACCATTGGCCAAAGTCCTTGAAGTATCAACTGAATCTTGCATACATTGTAAACAATGAATAGTGACTTGACAACAAAAGAAACTAAATTATTTTAAGTAGATTTTTTTCACATGAAAAGAAACTGCATAAAAACATTATCCATGCTTTCACAATTAATCAGAATAAATATTAACATATGAGCCCGACAATTCAAAATTCTGAAAATTAAAGATCTGATATTGTCAAATTTTCATCTCCTCCTCACATGTGGGTTTGGATCTGAGCCCTTGGATCTGACTCTGGTGTTACCAAGCTCATGGCAACCAAAGAGCTCATCGGTAGAGCTTCTACCTTACCCACAATGCATCTCTCCCCATTACCCCAGCTCTCGTTTTCCACTTTGCGAGGACGTGGTCATTTCAGCTGGCTGTTGGTGTCAGGTTGCAATTTTTCCTTTTTTCACTTCAAATTTCTTCAAACTTGAATAGATTTTAGTAGTATAATTCTTGTCTGTCCTTTTTTGAACTTTTGGTCTGTTCTGGTGTTGCTCTCTACTTTATTTAGCTTACCTTTACTTCTTTCTTTTCATTCCTGCCAGTAACCATTTTTTGATAGGTTACTTTCCCCCCACACTTTTATCCTTGACGTATTTCTTGCCTACTATTGTTAGTAGGTTTTGCCCCCTCTCTCTTCATTCTATCTGCCAATAAAAAAAAAAAAAAAAAAAAAAAACTTTCCTCTGTTTTCTTGATTAAGTGTGTCTGTGCACATGTTATACACTTCCTCCTCTGTCATGGCAGAGAAACCGGAGAAAACAGCTGAAGTGTAGAGTGCAGACATAAGATTCTGTTTAGTGACTCGCACTCCCTATGTGTGTATTGTCTTGTGCCTCTGCATTTACCGGAGAACTGTGCGTTATGTCACTCCTTTAACAATACAACCTTAATTGACCAAAGAAACAAACTCATTTTAAGAGGGATGTTGCCTTCATCCTTTCATGAAACTATTTCTGGAGCAAAGGATAACTCAAGCTTAACTTCTAAAACTAAATTGGCTCATTTGAGCCCTGCTTCGTCCTTGTCCTTCAAATCTTCGGACAAGGCCAAGAAAAAGACCTTCATCGGCGCCGACCAATTTTTTAGGGCCGAAAGTCCGAAAAGATAAATTCTCCCTCATCAGGGAAGTCTTGAATCTGATCAGAGCCTTCTGTTCTGACCACTACTTCATTGGATCCAGCTTATTCTGCACCAATCTCATCTGGCAAGGATGGGTCAGATCCGTTGGGATTAGATCTGACACTTAGTCCTTTCAAGCCAATTTTGATTTTACCAAGGAGATGGTACTCTCTTTCATTTGACCCACTTCCTTCAAGGATATTGTCCACTTTTCTGTCATAGCCAAGATTCCCTTCTGCTTTGTCTTCTCGTTTGACCAGGAATCTTACTGAAGAAGATGTGGAATGGATGGTGCTGAAGATGTTATGGGTGCAGGGTATCACTAGGCCCCCCTCAACCTCAGCCCTTTCAGCTCCAGATCTACCTAAACCGTCCACTCCCCCTCTTCCTCCTCATCTGACTTCAGGGCAAGTTCTCTCCTCATGGATCTGATACACACAGTGCCTTTGTGTTCATATCCTAGGTTGTCCTCTTCCTTGGATCAGACTTTTGCTCGGATCTTATTGACCTTTTCAGAGCCAGAGAGCTCTCGGAGCTGAAGTGAGCTTTACGAACCTCGGGTGCAGTCGACTCCCAGATCCTCAGAGTGGTTGATGCCCCTTGGGGAATCAGTGCAAGTGAGCTCAGGTATGGCTTCAACCCTGGGCAAGCTGTCTTCTGGACTTGGGGGGGGGGGGCTCCATCCCAAAAGCATGCCTTATCGAATCTGGAGTCCTCATCCTACAAGGAGCAGTCAGCCTTTGGGACTTTGGATGGGACTATAGCTGCCAGTGCACCAAAAAAGTCACCTACCCCCTCGGATCCATTATCCCAGATAGATACCTGGGGTTCTTCTTCATCCCATCTTGTTCTATAGGATCAGTAGGAACCTAGGCTCCAGGTTACCCATCAAGGTATCCCTGACTCTTCTGATTCCTTCCCAGACTATCCCACTGAGGAGATCCCTCTGGAGAGGTTATGCAAGAGGAAGCATCTGGACTGCAGAGAGGAGTCAGCCGCTGAAGACACTGACATCGATGAGGGTGAGGGTTCACCATGGTCACCCCCCCAAGGACGTTTCCTTTGGGGAGATTCTGGAGATTCTCAAGCAGAGAGGTGACTAGCAGTTCAGCAACCTTTTGCCCGAGGAGTCGGTGTACATGGCCACCTTTGGTTCCTGCCTGTCTACCTCCTGGGTGACTCCACCCACCAATGAGCTCATAGATCTAATCTCACAGCAGGTGTGGAAGACCCCAGACTCCATCAAGTAAATTTCCAGAAGACCAAATAAGATTCTAACTGCTCTATCTGATGAGGCTTTCTGGACTAAGGGAGCTCCAGTAGATGGCATGTTCATGGTGGCAGCGACCAAGAACTTTCTAAGGAGAGTTCAACTATCCATCCTCCTAATAAAGATTCTAGGACAATGAATAGATGTGGGAAGCATGTCTTTTCCTCAGTGACCTTTGCCCTGCAGTCACTGAATTATCTATCTCATTTTACCAGGTTACAAAGGGATCTGATCAAAGAGCTCTCAGATACCCTTCAAAAAGCAGTAGCTGATGGAGCTAAAGAAAAAGTAGCTTCCCAGTTAACCACCCTACATTCAATTGGCAACTCTTCCATGTGGCTCATTGCCCACACAGCCGAAGGAATGAGCAGAATAGCGGGTTCCGGCATTTCCATGAGGAGGCATGCCTGGATGCACCTTTGTGATTTTGTGGAACCTTTTAAGTCTTCAGTTGTCAATGCGCCATTTGCTGGCATGTCACTTTTTGGCCCCAAAGTCAAGGATATGCTATCCAGGTGATAGAAGGAAGGTAAGACTCTTTGAAATGTGTTTTTCGGCTCCTCAGAGAACCTATCCCAAAGGTCAGAGAAGTAGTGGAAAACGGTCGTTCAAAAAGTCTCAAGGGTCATAGCAAAACACCCATGGAGAGTTTTCCCCCAGAGACAGAGGGGAGAAACAACAATGGAAGATGTCACCCTTGTGGCAGAGGAGGTCCGCAAAACCAAGGTTCCTGGGAACTGTTCTTCGGGAAACGTTTTCAGTGCTCCTGAAAGGAGGCTTAATTGCCCACCTCTGGAGGCAATCGGGGGTCATCTATCCCTGCACTGGAGAGCCTGGCAGAAGATTACTTTTGATGGTGGGTGCAGAGGATAATATCCAGGGGTTAGCAAATTCCCTTTTCCTGACAACCACCTCCCAACAAAATCTCCCAGATTTTCCACCCAGTCAAAGGGATCAAGCAGTCTCACAAATTCAAAAACCACTAGAAAACAGTCATCCAAGAGGTCCCCCAGAACAGAGAGGATTCAGAACTTACTCAAGTTTCTTTTTAGTTCCAAAGAAAACAGGGGACTGTAAACAAATTTTGGATCTCAGCAAATTAAACAAATCAGTCCTCAGCAAGTTCAGAATGGCCATGGTTCAGTTTATACTTCCTTTCCTGGAAAAGGATGATTGGATGTGCTCAGTAGATCTTCAGGGTGTGTACTACCAGATAAAAATGGACAGGTACTCCAGAAGTTTCCTATGTTTCCAGTTGGGAGCCAGTCATTACCAGTTCAGAGCACAGCCCTTTGGTCTCACTACTGCCCCAGAGAGTGTTCACCAAATGTATGGCAGTGGTTGTGGCTGAACTGAGAAGACAAGGATTCTGGGTGTTTCCATACTTAGACGACTGGCTCATTTCCGCCCCTACCAAACATCTACTAGTTTGTGCAAGAGACTCTTCTTCAACTTTGTTCAGAACTAGGCTTAACCATAAGTCATCAAAAATCTCATTTGAAACCCAGTCAAACATTAGAGTTCATAGCAGCCCTGTTGAACACAACTCAGATGATTGCCAGACTACCCCGTTCCAGAGTATTGACAATCAAAAGGCAGGCCAGAAGATTAATCAAAAGCAAAAGGATAGCTGCCTATCACATTCTACAGGCCTTGGGCTCTATGGCTGCTGCAGTTTTGTTGGTTCCTCTGGCCAGGTTTCACATGCAAATTTTGCAATGGTTTCTAGCCTCTCAATGGTCAATAGTTCATCGTCCAATCTCTGATCAGATGCTCATAATGGACATATGCAAAATAATCTCTCATGGTGGATTCATTCACAACAGGTGATACAGGGTCAACCATTTGTTCCCCCCTCAACTACAGGTCATGGTGACCTCAGATGCTTCCCAGATGGGATGGGGGGACATTATCTGTGAAACACTGTCCAAGATACTTGCTCTGCAGAGGAGGCCAAGCTCCACATAAATATCCCAGAGATGAGAGCGGTTCTCTTAGCATTGCAGGCATTTCAGTCTGTCCCTCCTGTAGGGATGGTAGCAATTCAATCAGACAACATGTTGGTAGTATGGTACATAAACAAGCAAGGAGGAACCAGATCGTACCCTCTCTGTCAGGGAGCACTGAGAGTTTGGCAATGAGTGATCTCATCCAACTGCTTTCTGATAGCAATGCATATTCCGGAGAAATCCAACATCATAATGGACAAGCTGAGCAGAGCCATTCTCATGCCACACAAGTGGTCCCTCAACCAAAATGTTGCGGAGAATATTTTCCACACATGGAGCCAGCCTTGCTGCGATCTTTTTGCTTCTCCCCTAAACAACAAATGCAGCAACTACTTCGCCCTGATTCTCCCAGAAGGGCAAACCCCAAGGGATGCTCTGATACACAACTGGCCCCCCCCGGACTTCTATATGCTCCCCCATTCCATTGATTCCCCAAGTTTCTTCAGAAAGCCAGAAGGTTGAAGAGGACAGTAATCCTCATTGCACCATATTGGCCCCGGCAAATCTGGTTTCCCTTTCTTTGGCCTCATCTACAGAAAGATCCCTTTCCAGACCTGTTGTCACATCAGACATAAATGACTCATCCCATCCTTCACACTCTCAAGCTGACAGCTTACTTCCATTGATCGCCAGACAACCTATGCTCTCCTCTCGGTCCGTCATATCTTGATGTCCTCCCATAAGCCGTCTACTCAGAAACTACACATAGGAGTAAATGGAAGAGGTTTGTACTTTGGGCACAAAAACACAGTATGGATCCCATCACAGCTCCCATTCATTTCATTCTGTAATTTCTAGCCCACCTTTTCAATAGCGGAGCAGTGGCATCTACTAATAAGGTGCAGTTAGCTGTCATTTTGAATTTTTATGCTGGATTTAATAACTTGTCCTTGAAGACCCAGAACCTTTGCAAAGCCTTCTTAAAAGGGACCATGTTGTTAAAACATTCATACAAGGGCCCTTCTCTCCCTTGGGATTTAAATCTGGTTCTGCATCTGATTATTCAACCCCACTTCGAGCCTGCAGCAACTTGTGATGTTAAGTATCTTTCTTGGAAGACTCTCTTCTTGATAGCTATTACATCAGCGAGACAGATATCAGAACATCAAGTACTGTCTTCTCAGCCTTCATATTTGTCTTTTCATAAAGACAGACTCTCTTTGCTTACCAACCCTTTTTTCTTGCCCAAAGTTGTTCCTCAAATGAACATTAATCAGACTACATTTGCCAGTTTTCTTCCCTAATTTTAGTAATAATGAAGAATATGTTCTACATCTGTTGGATATTCATAGACAGTTACATTTTTACTTACATAGAACCAACGAGTTTCTTAGAGCAAAACAACTGTTCATTGCATTTGGAGGATCTAGGAAAGGCCTTCCACTTACCAACGTTGCTTAACTGAAGTGGCTTTCTAGTTGTATTTCCTTTATTTACACTTTGAAATGCATGAAGTCTGTTACGTCCATTCAAGCTCATTCTACCAGAGCAATGGCTACTTCTGCGGTTTTCTAGACCATTGCTTTCTTGGATGATATTTGCCCAGCTGCCACTTGGGCAAACCATCATACCTTTACCACTCATTACAAATTGGATTTGATCTCCAGGGGAAGGGCTTTCTTTGGCTCGATGGTTCTGAGGAAGAATCTCCTGTAAATCCTCCCTGGATAAAAGTAGCTGGGGACTCTGTCCCACAAGTGAAGAGGAGATGAAAAATCGACACTATCAGATAAAGAAGTTATGTACTCACCATAACATTCCATCTGTATTCTCTCTTTTTCATTTGTCTTCACAATCCCACCCTCCAACCTCCATCCTTGGATTCCTGGTTGAACAGGAAGATGATTTCTAGGGTTAGAGTAAATTTTATTAGACTCCAGAAATCACTTCACTTGAGGCTCTTTTGTGTGTTAAATACTAACCCTTCTCTTCCTACTAATATAATTATAGCAAACAAGATCTGAGGCAATGGCGAGAGATGCATTGTGGGTAAGGGGGGGAACTCAAAAGCTTTTTGGTTGCCACAAGCTTGCTAATGGGTGAGTCAGATCTGAGGGCTCAGATCTGAACCCACATGTGAGGAGGGATGAAAAATCGACAATACAGATGGAACTTTATGGTGCGTACATAACTTCTTTTTGCAGAGGCATACACATTTTCCCATACATATCAATAATCTCCTTACCAGGAAGAGTAGAACTGGAATTAACTAAATGAAGAGCAGCAGTAGTATTAGCTAAAGCTATACCTGCTGGATCAGCTTTCAGAGTGTATAAAAACTTAAAAAGATTGAGGAACTTTATACATTGTATCTGCCTTTTTAATGTTAACCAGCTGACAGTCATAAAAATTGCAGGCAGTGGCACACACATCTTCCAAAGTTGCAGGAATAAATGAAGGTTCTGGAGCTTCCTTCTGTAACAGTTTGTAGTGTTTTCTGAGGGACTGAGAAACCTCAGTGTTCTCCCACTGAAAAATAGAACTTCCCACAGGGTGAGTATGCAATTGAGTTCTTCTGAGTCTGAATCAGAAATCAGAGGAGAAAACCCTGTAGCTGTCCCTTCATCTTCCTGTCCATATTCAGAATCTTCAATCTCTTCAAGAAAAGCGGTATCCCTCTTTCTTTTACCAGAAACTATTTTATAAGAAAGATCAACAACCTGAATTAGACACTGAGCCAGACAAAGTAAATTACTCCTGTCCAGGGATTTTTCAGTAGAAGTATGTACATGTTTAGTTTTCTGTTTTTTTTTTTTTTTGACAGGAGAAATGAGGCCAGCAGTGTTTTTAATGGCAACAGCAGCTTCCCCAGGGAAAGACACAACATTCTGACAAAATAGGAAAGTCTTCCCTGTTCCTGGACTGATAAGAGTTGCTGTCCCTTGCTTCCTTGTGGCTGTTGGTGCTACCCCAGAGGGATTCAGGGTAAAAGATGAATGGTCTGAGGTACAATAAATGGCCTCAGCAGTCACCCACTGGTTGCTGAGGCAAATTGCTAGCCTTCTGTGGTAGTGAAAGCTGTTAACTTTTTCTTTTTGGGGCTGGAAGAAGGACCAACTGTAGGATCTACAGTTTGTTCCATGGTGTAGCCAAAATGGTTATCTTTCCTGAGGAAACAGCAAAAAAAAAAATGGTAAAAAATTAAAGTCTTTAAAAGTCAGTTTTTTCATAGAAAAACACACAAACACTTTAAACCAGTTTGTCACCTGCAACTAGTAAAATAAACACAATTTTTCCACAGAAAAACTGACAAGAAAAAGAGTGCTACCATTTAAAAGTACAATAGAGTCATATGACAGTCTATTAAAATGGAAACTCCTAGCTTTAAAACAACTTTACTGAACAGGAAGGTGTTATCAATCAACCAGTTTTTTAAATGGGAAGTTTTTTTTTTCCTAGAAAGGAACTTATCTGTCCAGCAAATGAGCAGTACAAGTTGACTGATCATCAAACACTTCAGAAGAGTGCTGTCTTGGCTGCAGGAAAGCTCAGAAGGGCTTAGCATCCAAACCTGTCTTTTTAGTCAGCTCAGCTTGAGCTGACTAATGGTTTGGGTGCATGGAAGGTACCCTGAAAGTTTGGAAGCTTTCCATATGTTCTGTCCTTGCAGGATATAACCCATATAGAAATTATATCATTTAAGACATGGAAACTCAGTTTTATCTATAACTACTATGTGGACATATCCATAAAATTAAAGCTTACTTTTACAATGATGCTATAGTACAAATGATTCATATGGGTGTTTGCAGATTGGTGGTATGCAACATCACATTCAGGTCGTACAAACCAAACCTGTGCTATGTGCATAAACATTTATTCATTTCCTTTGTGGGAGATGCTGGCACCCATTATCTGTAATGTTATTTCATTTAATCATTGCTGTAAAGCTTAGAACTTTATCCATTTGTCATAGTAAAAACTTTAGACCCTTTTCTGTCAGAATCTTGCAGAGTATGAAAGTTGTTAGCTTTGCTCTGTCATGAGTGACTGAGACCTGTCATATCAAAGAAAGTACAGTTGTGTACACTTACCATAAATGTAGATGTTCGAGTGTATTCACTGTTGCAGTCATCACATTTGGGTTATCTGCTTGCAGTAGCCCTCAGTTGGCCTGATTATCAAAGTCTTGGGTCTTGCATCGGTTGCTGTCTCATCTTCCATGACATCAGGTAGTCAGGGGTATAAAGCATGCAGCCAACACGTTACATCAGTTTTTCTTGCCCCAGATGTCAGGTGCCCCCCTAATGGGAAGCAGTTAAATATATATATGCAAGGTTATACCTCCAACAAAAAAGCAAATACACCACAAATCTTTTAAGCATAGTGAAGGAGAATAGAGGTATAGCCAAAAGAAGTCAGGGGACTGGAGGGAGGATAACCAGGACTGCAACAGTGAATACACTCGAACATCTACATTTATGGTAAGTGTACACAACTGTACTATGTTCTTCATGTTTCACTGTTGCGGTCATCACATTTGGGTAGATTTCCAAAGCTAAGGATGGGAGAAGGAATTTAGATAGCATTATGACCATCACATTTGGGTAGATTTCCAAAGCTAAGGATGGGATAAGGAATTTAGATAGCATTATGACCAGCTATAAGGCCCTGCAAGACTGCAGTGGCAAAACCAGTTCTGGATTTAGAGAAAATAGGCAGATGGTAATGCTTGGTGAAAGTATGTACAGAACTCCATGTAGCAGCTTCTAGGATGTCCCTGGTAGAGACACCTCTGAGAAAGGCTGTAGAGGTAGATGCAGCCCCGGTTGAGTGTAGTCTTATCCCCTGTGGGATAGGTTTTCCATGGTGCTTATTGCAGAAATGAATGCAATGGCCTATCCATTTAGAAATGGTTTGCCTTGAAATGGCCTTCCTCTCTGCCCCTGTAGCAAATGCTACCAGCAGTTGTTCAGATTTACTTTGAGGTTTAGTCCTGTCCAAGTAAAATCTAAGTTGTCTGTGCACATCTAAGGAGTGCAGTATCCATTCCCCTTTGTTCTGTGAATTAGAAAAGAAGGTTGGCAAATGAATGGACTGATTAAGAGCCACACTGGATACTACCTTGGGCATGAAGGAGGGCTTGGTCCTGATGGACACCCTGTCCGCATGAAAGATGATGAAAGGCTCCACTGCCATAATGGCCTGTAATTCAGATACCATTCTTGCTGAAGTGATTGCTAAAAGGAAGGCTGTTTTCCAAGAAAGGAATTTTAATTCTGCACTTGCAGCTGGCTCAAAAGGAGGTAGAGTGAGTTTTTCCAATACAAAGTTAAAGTCCCAGGCTGGAGTTGCTCTCCTGGATGGTCTTAAGTTTTTGGCCCCTCTGAGGAACTGCTTGAGCAGTGGATGAGAGAAGAGGGGTGGTTCTGTGTTGTAATGAGCTGAAATGGCTGAGGCATGAATTTTGATGGAGGAAAAAGAAAGGTCCTTGTGAAGCATCTCAGTTAAGTATTGAAGAATATGAGGTAAATTGGGTGTTGCTGTGCCCATCCCTTGAGTTTGATTCCAGGAACAGAATCTTTTCCAGTTTTCAGCATAAGGTTTTCTAGTACTAGGCCTCCTTGCCTCAAAAATGACATCCAACACTTGTTTGCTGAGGGATGGTAATGGAGAGGTCAAGTAGTTAGCCAGGCTGGCAGATTCAGGGACTGAAGCTAAGGATGCAGAATCTGGCCCTCCTGCTGGGACAGCAGGGTAGGGGTCTGAGGCAGGTGCCATGGTGCCAGCAGTGACACACTGCGCAAGAGGGGGTATCAGTGTTGGCGTGGCCAGTCTGGTGCAATCAGTATCGTCCTTGGTTTGTCCTGTTTGATCTTTAGTAGTACTTTGGAGAGAAGAGGCAGAGGAGGAAAGGCATAAACTGATAGATTTTTCCAGTTGAAGGACAGGGCATCCACTTTCCAAGCTTGTTTGTGGGGAGTCCTTGTGCAGAATTTGTCCAATTGGTAGTTCTAGGGGGAGGCAAACAGGTCTATATCTGGGCTCCCCCATTTGTTTATCAACATGTTGAAAATCTTTGGTTCCAGTTTCCACTCGTGTGGATCCATGAGATTTCTGCTTAGTTTGTCTGCCAGTGTATTTAGCTTTCCTGGCAGAAATTGAGCCTGTAGATGCACTTGGTAGCTCAAGGCTGTGTTCCACAGAACCATGGCTAGTCTGCAGAGTGGGTATGAATGGGTCCCCCCCCCTGCTTGTTTATGTACCACATAACAGTGGTGGTGTCCGTCCTTACCATTAATTGTCCTGGAAGAATGTGGCCCTTGAAGGCTGTAAGAGCATTCTGTACAGCTAACATTTCTTTTTTATGCAGGTGCATTTGACTTGGGTTCCATTTGCCCTGAATGCACTTCCCTGCCAGGTGAGCCCCCCATGCATAGTCTGATGCGTCTGTTGTTAGGCTTTGGGTGGCAGGGGGTAGAGTGAATGGTAGTCCCTTGTTTTGGTGGCAGGCCTCTGCCCACCAAATGAAGTCTAACTGTAGGCAAGGTATGATAGGAATCATTGCTTCTAGATCCTGAGAATGTTGACACCATAGACTTTTTAGATGCCATTGTAGTTTCCTCATATGCAGTCTTGCATATGGAATTAGGAGAATGCAGGAGGCCATGAACCCCAAGGCTTGCAGTATTTGCCTTGCAGATAGCAGAATTTTGTGGCCATTAGTTTGAAGTAAGCTGTCAAATTAATTTGTTTCTCTGGCATGAGAAAAGCCATCTGGGAAGTTGTGTTCAAGCTTGCTCCCAGGAATATAAGTTGTTGACAGGGTACAAGATGTGATTTCTTTTTGTTTATGGTGTACCCCAGACAAGTTAGCACCTTTTGTACAAACTCCAGATGATTCAAAAGTATGTCCTGGCTTTCTGCCTGAATTAGACAATCATCCAGGTATGGGTATATTTGAATATTTCTTTGCCTGAAAAATGCAATGACTGGAGCTAGGCAATTTGAGAATACCCTGGGTGCAGTAGATAAACCAAAGGGCAGTGCAGAGAACTGATGGTGCATGTAGCCTGCTTTGAAGCGTAGGTATCTTCTGCAAAATTCCCTGATTGAGATGTGCAGGTAGGATTCCTTTAAATCCAGTGTTGCCAACCAGGCATCCTTGCATAGCATAGGAAGCAACTGGTGAAGAGTTAGCATCTTGAATTTTGGGATCACCAAAAAGGTGTTTAGGATAGAAAGGTCCAGGATAGGACACCATGAGTTGTCTTTTCTGGGTACCAGGAAAAGTCTTGGCTTACCGAAGACATATCTGGATAACTGAACCGAGTATCAAAATATTTAGAAACGTAAATATACCAACGACGAATAGTTCATTGTTTAAATAAGGCACAAAACGGACAGCGAGGTACATCGTGGTCAGGGCCTAGGCAAGGAATACAGTACGAATGAAAATCTTTATGAGGTATTTGCTTTCCACAAGAAATACAATTATTGACTTTTACTGACATCGGTTTAGAGCAAGAAAAAGTTTCCCCAACGGGGTACTTAGCTTTAGTTGAAGACTTTAGTTCTGAAACTCGAAAATGAAAATTTCAGGAGTCGGCCGACCGGCACTTGCGAACTGCTTCTGCTTCAGGCACCGCATGGTAAGAAAGACTGGTGTAATGGCATCGGCTGCATGCTTTATACCCCTGACTACCTGACGTCATGGAAGATGAGACAGCAACTGACGCAGGACCCAAGACTTTGATAATCAGGCCGACTGAGGGCCACTGCAAGAAGATAACCGAACTGTGATGAGTGCAGCAGTGAAACACGAAGAACATCTAGTAAAATTGTCGTTTGATTTTACTAGTTCTTTGATATGACAGGTCTCAGTCACTCATGACAGAGCAAAGAACTAGTAAAATCAAATGACAACTGTAAGTTGTTTAGTGTGCTTAATTCTGGAGTTAGGTAAAATCAGTATTTCACTGCCACAAATAAGAGTATTTACTGATTTATTTTTTAGAGTGTTCTAGCATGACTCATCCATGCTTTTTATATAAAGAATTCTCAAATAACTAAATCTTTAGAAATATTGTTTTACTTTAGGGATTTATAACCCTTTGCTGACTTCAGAAAGACAGTCTCAGGCTGTAAAATTGTGAGCAGTGACCAACAGTAAAAACTCTAGAATGTCTTCTGTCTAGCCTAGGTTATGAAGGCTTAGGCAAATTTCTTTCTAAAACAATATGAGATTTGAACATGGGAAAAAATGTTGGGACCTTCATTATGTGTGGCAGAGACACAGGAGGAAATGGAAAAAAAAGCTGAAAGGTGCTGAAGGCTTTCTGAGCACTAACAATATCTATGTGATGTTAAAGGATGACAAATAACTCAGGAATGAAGTTAACAACCTTGGGTGGTATAGTTTTCCTTTAACAAAAGCTTAATACAAAATCTGTTAAAAGTCTTATTATAGAGTAGCTCATTTGACAAGAGTCTTATACATGTGAGATAATTCTTAAAAATAGCTCTCTAATTAAATTTTATAAATTTTTAAGGATCCAAAGTGTTAAGCGACAGTTTTATAAGTAAAATAGTATGGTGTAGATTGTTAAGTAGATATATTGTGTGTGTCTGTCTACCTTAATTCTTTTTATCTCTTCTATTTGCCAAAGCTACTAGAGTAGTACAGAGGCAGTGTTTGTGATTTTCTGCAAAATGCATGTTCTAGACAGGACGTTCAGTGATAATGCTAGGTTGACTGATCTGCACTGCCGTGATAATGGAGGCGGCTGAACTAGTCAGCGAGTGAAATCTATAGGACCAGCTTCTTGTACATGTTTTTACATCTCTCTTCAGAGTTGTGGTGTAACTTTAAAATTTATTTAAAGTAAAACACATACAGTTGCTGCACATTTAAGCAGATCTTAACAGACTTGTATTGGCAAATTAGTTATGAGAACACTAAAAAGATTTATGCCAAGAATGCAGAACTGTGAACACTGCTGAGCACATATAAATGCCTCACCCTCAGTACCACTTTCTGTGTAACCTTAGGTATTGCATTCAACATGCATATAATATTTGACACATTTCTGTCTTCTTTAAGAAAGATGCAATTGTGAGGCATGTTGCTGCTCCTGAATACTGTTATGTTTCTAGATAACTATTTGCAGCTTACTGAATATTGATGGTATTATGATTAAAGCTTAGAAATCATTAAACATTTTCCTATAATACATGTGCCCTACAAATTTGTGTATAACTCATTTACTATATGCACAACAGAAAAATATCTTTGTGTTTATGTTGAATATTTGAATATGTCCTCCGAATGTAGGCCTTCACTTTAAATTGGCATTGCCTCATGAAGTTCACTTCAAATACATATGAAAGTTAAAGCCATATTCTATGAATAAACATGGATTGAATAATGTTCATAAATGTCTTTTATCAATCACAATGTAGCAGTCAGAACTCTCACACTGGATGCAGCCTATAGGTCATAACCTGTGAAGTCCATTCTCATACAGAGTATTGCATTGACAAGCTTGTCTATAGAAATATTTTATAGCCTTTTCTGCTGTAAAAGTAGTTTCCTGACAGTAATGTCTTTCTCTATATCTAGCACAGCGCAGCTTCATTTTGGGTTAAGAATCAAGGCAATAACACTATCATTTTTTTTTTCTTTTTACAGTTGTAGTTCTATATACTCAGGGGATTGGAGCCAAAGATTGGAGAGAGGTGAGTAATTTATGTGCAAATTACTCCACTGTAATCTCTTATCAGACACATTTTAGCTGGAAAATTAACTTCCTTTGTATTAGAATTTTTATTTAGTATTATAATAATACAGTTAAAGTATGAGCAGTCTGCTTTAGGGAAGATCATAGAGAGGGTTACATAACATGGAAAATGAAAGAACTTAACAGAAGCATCCTTATAAATTATACATATTCAGTCATAGTTATTTTTTGGTTGGAAAATATCCTATACCAGCAAGTTCCATCTTTTTACATTTTCCTGTGAAAGGTACTTCTTGCTTCAACAATTAAAAGTCCTTGTTATGGCAGTGATTCATTATCAAGTTAAAATTGCTATTTTCCCATTAATTTGTTAGAGTGTACCCCATTTCGCCAAGTGGTTGCTAAAGAGGTCTTATATTCTTCCTACCATGTTAATCGTGTGAAACTCCTAGGCACATCATAGAGGATTATGAAGGGTCCCAAAAGGAAGGCACTGGTAAGGCAAGCTGGATATCAGTCAAGAAAAATTTATTGTTGGTCACTGATCCTGTCTTATTATGTGTTCGAGACATGGTTACCAAGCAATTCACCTTGAGAGCAAAGCTCAAGAGGTGAAACTTGGCATTCATGTTGAGTACCCATAATAGCAGGTAAGGATATTCATAATTATTTGTAGTGCATGGAACTTATCTGTTCCATGTACTACAAATTACAGTAAAAAAGAAACAAACAAAAAAAAAAACGTTAAGTGTTTTGCTGGCTTTCAAAGCCATAAAGCAGTTAGCAAGCTCTGTCTGAAAGGAACATTGTCACTTTCATATATGGTCGCCTTACATGCCTTTCAACTGTCCATATTTTCACATAATGTCCAGATTTTTTGCCTCATATGTTTAGTCTGTTTCTCATAAAGTTTGTTTTTTGTACAAATCACTGAAAATTGAATTCATAAAATAATGACATACATTTAGGTTTCAGACTTCATATCCTTCAGAAAAATTCAAGCAAACACATACCCTGCTATTCAAGTAACTTTCTAAGTTTATAACAGGAAGTCAGGGACATGTTACCATAACAGATAACAGGCAGAAAGAAATCTTTTTTTTTCGTCTTCTGCTGCTGTTTAGTGTTTAGTACTGGCAGATTTGACTGCCTAGTGCAGGACCTGACCTTAACAACTTCAGCAGGGGTGTATACAGTTGTTAAGGTCGTGTCCCATGCCACTCTAGCACTTAACTGATTTGTCTTTTTCTGAATATCTGAGCTTAATCACCACGCTCCATGTACTATAATATTGTATAACTCATTCCCATCCCAAAAATGATCATTCTGTGTCATGCCTTTTCACTCCGGATACTAGTCTGTGATGTGGTCACTTTTTTCAGTACCAGATTATACTCTAGCCAGTTCTGTCACCATCAGGCTTATAGTGTAAGATCTTCTGTCATTATAAGAATAATCAGTTCTTAAGTATTAAGTTAAGCTCCAGCCAGTATGATCTGCCTCCATTGTTTGCTTTACCCCTTTCTTAGACAGAGGTGCATCTTGTACCCTGAATTGCATGATAAATTGTAGATGGTCCACCCATACCTAACTTGTGATTCAACTTTTTACAGAGATCTCAAAATATGTGGGGTTAGTCCTTTAAATATCATTTTCAGTATATCCAGTTGACAACTACTAGTTATGGAAAAATGTATCTGTAGTTTTTCTTTGTGCTTGTTAAGATGGTAAGAGTTTCTGTCAGACTGAAACAAATAACATTACTGTGTGTTTAGTATTAACTTGGCTCATTAATGTTACAGCATCCCCTCACCCCAAATATGATCATTTTCCTCTCAGCCCAATATATCTAAAGTAGAACCTCACTATAGCGGCTGTGCATCTAAAGATGAGGTTCTGTGGAGTCTGTATTCATATAAATATTGCTTCCAGTCCTATAAGCGTACCTTAATTTTACAATATTGCAGCTTCATTTACTCTGGTTTCAGTGATATATAAAACAATAAACTGGAAATTCTGTCATGGTCTTTATGTTCCACAAAATTAATTTATATTGAGGCATAATGAAATTAAAACAGAATGTTCCTAGTCTTCTTAAAATATATTCTGTGGAATTTTTTAAAATCCAAGTGAAACACTAGTACTTTAGGCAATTAGGTCTTGAATATAATGTCTCTTTTAAAGATAGCATGTCTAAATTACAAATACTTTCTTAACTGATGTATGCTATCACCTGCAGTGCTTTATGAATTTTGTCACTGTGAGTAATAGAACACATGACCATTTTGCTGCAAAAGTAGACACAGTTCTAACTTGACAAAGCTGACATCATATAACATTAACAGTTGTACTCAATTCGTCAGAGTCGCTATGAAAAAGAAAGGGTATATTACATGGTGTTTGTCTTGCCTGAGAGTGTTGTAAAAATAAGAAATAGTATGCTAGACTACGATCAGAAGAACATTTATCAACATACTTCCTTTTCCCAAGTCCAGCTGAGAATTTACCATCCTACAAAGCATGGCATACTGCTTTAGATCCTTCTTGAACAGAAAGCTTGTAAGCTTGCAGAATTAGTGTATTGATGGGGTTGGCTGAGCAACTAAGTGAACTACATCACAGGGGTAAAGAACAGACCTGCAGTTATTTTAAGTTCTTGCCCTTTGGGAACAATTCTCTGTTATCAGTCATTTCATTTTTGAACATACAGCATAAGACTCAAGGCAACCGCTTATCAGCTTAAGAGGCTTATATTGCCTAACACTTTGTGGCTTTCTGCGAGTGAACATGCGGTTCAGTAACAACATGTCATAATGCTGACCTTACTGGTTACTCTGTAACTTAGAGACAGGAGGAAGCTAGGCACTTATATGCATTATTTTATACAATCAATAAAAATGAATAAGATGATACGAATAAAACTCGGAGGACTGACTGTGAACTCGGAATATGCCTGTTGTTCTCCCTAAAGCAGTTGAAAGGCCCAAACGTATTTTTATTAATTTCAAACTGAAGAAATTCAATGATCTACTGTGTTAGCCCTGTATCACATACTTTTTAAATCTATACCGTATGATTTGTCTGCTTTCACTAGAATATAGCATAGAACTATTATGATATTCAGTTTTTGGTTACAGGACCTTACCTAATTTTGTAAGTTTAAATAAACATTTTTAGTAATGCCTTTCAGCTTTCATGATTACATGTAAATCCTCACAGCAGATATCTACAAAATTAAAAATGTGTACTTGTCAGTTTTTTGGTACTGTTTTTTACATTATGAAAGTACTTCCATTAGGTACTTACAATTGATTCTCATATATCTTTGGACAGTATTTGGCAGGTAATAGAAGAAATACGATGCAAACTGTACACATTTTGCTTTGATCTTGATTGTCTTTCAACTGTGTTATTAAATAGCAAGTTTGAAATTAATGGAAATAATAGCCCCCATACAGATACTATAATTTTGCAATGTAAATACCATCTTCTGGTCTAACTTTATGACTACTTTTTTTTAAATATGTCAGTTTTTATTTGCCAAATTACGAAAAGCACATAATACCTAATCAGGCAAAGTCGTTGTTTAAAGGTACTGGAATCAAAACACTTGACAGCAATTCATGTAAAGATAGCAGAGGATGGGAAAGGATAAGGTAGACTATGACAAGATAACCAGCAGCTCTGTTTAGCTCCTAACCCAGACTGAAACTTGCTGAACTGATACACATCTCATAAGTAATAAGAACATAATTTGCACTCCTCAAACAGTGTTCATCATTCCAGCAAGCAGGAAATCTTTTAAATCACCCACAGGTTATCCAGAGCTTAGAGTTTTACTTTGGCTACAGAATGGGATGGCATTTACTTCCGTATACAGGTTCATAGGTGTATACAAGGCTAATGGTCCTGGAGCCTTTACAAGCCTAGCCCATTGGATTACCCTGGCATCGTGCCACCCGACTTTAGTTCCCAGTGCCTATGTACCAAGTATTAACAACTTTTATCTGAGAGTTTACTACTAAACTTAAGAATGCATACCTTGGCAGTAAAATGTTCAGATGTTTCATATAAATATATGTGTATGTGTGTATTTATATATATATATATATATATATATATATATATATATATATATATATATATGTATATGTATATGTGTGTTTCTGTGCGTGTGTGTGTGGGTATGTGTGTATATATCCTATATGTGTTTTAATCTATCTATATAGGCCAAGAACTCCATAACACAGAAGTCGTGGAACACCGACTTTCCACTCCAGGTAAGTAACCACTTGGCCAACATGTTGAATGTTGCCCCTTACCCCAGCGGAAGTGCGATCTTGGAGTTGGTATATTTAGTTAAGGGTAGTATGGGGGGGTGCAGCCCCCCCCACATGGGGGGGTTTATTTTGCTATGGTTTTAATTTATTTTTCAGGTTAGCCAAGTGGTTACTTACCTGGAGTGGAAAGTGGATGTTCCGGGACATTGGTTTTATGGGGTTGTTGGCCTTTTCATCTTAGCATTATGAAAGTTGGGTAAGTGGGATTTTGATCTTACGAAGGAGACCCATATATGTGTGTGTGTGTGTGTGGGGGGGGGTCACGGTAATTCATTGAAGCACACTATATTCAAAGCCTAACACATCAAGTACTGCCCATTGAATAACAAATTTGCCAAAATACATATGTACCAAATATACACCGACCAAGTTATAAAAGAACTCCTTTCATATAGTCTCATATTTGACAACAAATTTCAACAATTCATGCAGACCTTCACAGCCAAAACTTAGCAACATCACCTTAAAACAATATACTTTGCGCTATAAGAATGTCTCATCTCTTCTTTAACTAATTCATTGCATATTGGTGCCTGCAATGACACAATTTGCATCCATTAAGTAACTTGACATTAAATAATATAAAATAAAAGCAGTAAATCCATTAAGGTAATGCTGAAGATGCTAAAATATACCAGCAGGAAAGTAATAGGACTCTAAATGCAAACCTTTCTATAGGTAAACACACACACACACACACACACACACACACACACACACACACACACACACACACACACACACTTAATTCAAGTGTTTTTGTGAGGGAGTAAGCCACCCCTGTTACACTCATACCCCCCCAAGATCTCACAATCTCACCACAGAGTAGAAAGGACAAGTACACATTCCTTACTATAATGTGATCTTGCACAGTGAACACTGCCCATATACGTGTATGTGTGTGTGTGTGTCTGTGTGTATGTGTCTGCTTTGATAAGTGTAGTTAGTAGTTACATCAAATGGCTTTTTGTTAGGTTTCTTTGATTGTGGTGTATAGGTTCATAGGTATACACTAAGCTAACGACCACTAGGGCCATTATGAGCCTAGTTGTGCAACCCAAATGTGACATATAAATTTGATTTATATACTTGGTGATTTACTGACTGCCTCTTTCCATTAGAGACATAGGAGCCAGACCAGGGGTGAATTTCTGATTATCCATTCATTAGTTCATGTTGGCTTAACTCAGGATAGGGAGGAACTCTACTTCACATGGATGGGGAGCCTATTCCAGAGAAATGGGAATTCACTGAACTCTCATGCACTTTAATCCTTTGTGTTGGTAGTATAATGTGGAGTATTTTCACTTTTCCTACTGTTTTGTGACCACTGAGTTGGTATATATAAGAAAGAAGGGAAGAGATAAACTCCCTCCACAAATGAAGTATATTCTTTCCTTCAAAAAAAAAAAAAATAAAACAACATATTTCGGTTTTTAATGCAGATAATTTTTCTTAATTTAAAAAAAAATGAAGTATAACTCATACTACAGTAAAGATCAATAGTGGGATTTATGTATGGGAATGTGTGCATGCTAACTATGGCATCAAACACTGGAGTGTTAGTAGGAAGCTTTTCATGAGAAATCTGCCTTGCTAAATACTGCAAAGAGAGGGGATATACATAATATTTATTACATTTTGTTAACAGGGTTAGTTTGACTGAGACCAAGATTCATTTACAAAAGAGGCAAGCAGTGCAAATAAAGATAAATTTTATTTTATTAGTATGCCTTTGGGAAGGTAGCTGGAATGCGATGAATAAACCATGTCAACATAAGGAGAGCATACAAACTCTACCCAGACAGTATCCATAGGTCAGAAGTGAAAGGCTAGAACTTGAAATTGTAAAAATAGCAGTATGTTCTTCTTCCCTATAATGTCTCTTATGTTATACTGATACTAATTAATGAGAAGTTTCCTGAGATGTCTGACATTAGGAAATGAAGACAAAATATCAATAAGAAATCTTAAAATAAGTAGAGTAATTTAAATCACTAATATAACCTGTCCACAGAAGAGTGAGCCTTCTAAGGCATCCTAAATGAGAGCACACTCATTTTAATGGACATTCTCTTAATTTGGTACAACTAAAGATGTCACTGCTGTTAAACCAGATCAGTGATAATAGTTTTATGTGCTTTAGTTTACTTGTCTGTATTGATATTTTGTTACCTGAGATCACACTTATCACAGCAACTAAGCATATTGTATACATCTAGACAATGGTATTTCAACTAAGGTATTAAAGTGAAGAGTAGTAAAATATAATTACTGATGCGGTTATGAGAAGAAATTTTAAAAAGGTAACTGCTAGTAATCTTTTACCTGCATTCTTGGGTTTGATTCTGTCAATCTCCTTTTGGTAATTGTTTGACTCAGTACATCACTTAACAAGGCAATGCTTCTAAGCTGTCCCATAAAAATTGACTTGTCGCTAGTGAGTTTATTCTATTAGCAAATATGTGATATATGTTTACCCAGTGGATATCAGTAATACTTGTAGCATGATGTTTAACTCCACTGAGTTCATATGCCATCACTAAAATATTCCATTGGCATGTTACTGCATTCAACTTATTCTGTTAGCAATCACTACAGTAACACATGCTTTTTCTGAGGAAAGCAATGTATTTGACAGCAGCAGGGTGGTGTTTTTATAGTGCCAGTCAGTTTTACTCTCTTTACTCTTTTGGCTTTTCCATGTTAGGGGTCGCCACAATGGAACTCCGGTCCACTAATGATTGGCAGTGGATTTTTACAGTGCTGAGTTGTCAGACCGGTGCCCAACCTCCAAATAAGGCACACCCATTCACGCTCGCACCTACCTGCATGTCTTTAACGTCACTCGACCGCGGGGAGGACATGCAGACTCCACACAGAAGGAGCTCCAGCCGAGAATCGATTGGGAGAACCTCTTGCTGTGAGGCGACAACACTAACCGCTGCACCACTGCGGCCTACGCCAGTCAGCTTTACTGAGGATTAAAATTAAACATACCTGATAATCTGGATTTGGTATGGTAATTTGTTTTTGTTTATTTATTTATTTTTTTTTACAGTTTCAGTAAAGTGGTTACAGGGTTTAGACTAACAGACAGTCAGTATAGTCCAAGAGAGATATGTAACATGTGGCCGCAGACTTTGCCAAGATGTGCCTCAGGGAGTTGTTAGAAGAAAGGTCATCTTGCACCTGGTTATATCTTACTGCTTTATGAATAATCACCTCATAGTGCATTAATCAGCACCATTAGTTGCCAGGCTCCTAGTTTAAGATGCAAATTAAATAACCGGTTGAAAAAATTACAATAAATCATGTCCAAGTAACTCATGCAAATGGGACAACCAGACTACACACACTGCTACAAAACACATATAACTCATTATGCAAATGGAACAAACAGATTACACAAAGTGACATATATACTGCTCAGTAAAAATTATACATTAAAAATGGTCAGGAAATTGTACTGAACCAAGCTGTACATTTCGCAAAAGAAATATTGCCATCTTCCTTTACTAATCTGATTAAGTAAGTCAGTACTTATTTTCTTTTTCCTTGTAAAAAATATCTTTGCTTATATAACAATTCTTGTATTTTTCTTGATTTTATTTCACATAATTCTTTTACTTTGTCAAAGTGTTTTCCATCATTATGTTCTAAATCTTCCAATGCATCATTATGTGTTCTTTTATATTTTTCTTTCTCTACTTTTCTCACATCATATTGCCACTGTAAAAAACATTTTTATAAAGTGGAGCAGTGGTGCAGTGGTTAGCGTTATTGCCTCACAGCAAGAAATTCTCTGGTTTGAGTGCCTTCTGTGCATAGTCTGCATGTCCTCCCTCTGTTCATGTGGGCTTCTTCCAGGTTCTCTGGTTTCCTCTCAGATTCCAAAAACATGCGTCTGGAGTGTTTCTCCCTGGGCCTCTACTGAAAATGGACTCAGTCACAGTCGAACTTTCCCACTAAACAAATGTTAAATAAATAAATATCATCCACCATTCAGACCATTTTTTTAAAATGTTTTCACAGTAATATGACCTTTCCATAACTGTATTGCTAACCTCTTTCTTTTTTCATTCCATGCTTTCTCGTTTATCATTTTTATTCACCTGCCTATTTTTGTATAGTCCTTGTTTTCTTTTACTTCTAGCTATATTGCAAGATGGTCAGAAAATCCTGTTTCAACTACCTCCCCTTCTGCTAGAACTAAACCTTCTGATACTACTATTTTAGTTATAGACATACCCCTTTTGTAAGTCCATGAATTTTTGTCCCAGTTTTAACTTACCATATCTTATATCTTCTAAAAATCTTTCTTCTATCATTTCCTTTCTTTTTATGATTCCCTCTTAAATAACAGTTAGTCTCCTGTTGTCATAATATTCATTTTTATCACTACATAATCTCAAATTTGATGAAATAACCTTTCCCTTTCTTTATAGTTAGTATAAGCATATAATGCTATAATTGTGTATACCTGTTCTTTCTGCTTTAAATCTATAATGGTTAGTCTTCATATTTTTGCTAACGTTACATCTGTACTTCTGTAGAACACAGCTATTTCAGAACATGGCTCATTCCTCAAATTCCAGATTATCTTTCCTCCCATGGTTTCTCTGTTTCTAATCTTTCTTCATTTGTTAAAAATCTTGTCTCATCTAATATAATTACATCTACATCAGAAGTTAGATTCTCGGCTGGAGTGCCTTCTTTGCAGAGTCTGCATGTCCTTCCTGCGTTCGTGTGGGTTTTCTTCGGGTACTGCGGTTTCCTCCCACGTTACAAAGACATGCGTCTGGAGCGTTTCTCCCCAGGCCTCCACTGAAAATTGGCTTCGTTCTAAGTCAGACTTTCCTGGTAAACAAATGTTAAATAAAAAACAAAACATCAGATGCGTTACACCCCTCTAAAATTCCTATTTTTCTTACCATATTCTTAATACTATTCACATTTACAGAAACCACTCTAAAATGTTCATTTCCCTTTTCCTTAGATTCATGGTTTTGTAAGTTCATAGTTAATTACTGAGCTAGCTTTCTTAATAAGCCATTCTAAGCCTAAACAATTTCCTTCCAAAATGTTGAGAAGCAAACAGTGTAATGTACCTTGAATCTGTGAGCCAAACACCTTAACCATTATACCACTTGTGACGCCCATGCACTGGCCCAGCAATCAAGGAGCCTCAGTCCTCACCACTAACACCAATGAGGGGCGTCCACATTGGGATGGATAACAAATACACACACACAGTAAAGTACAATTTCCCTTAAGAGCACACAGAGATCACAGTCAGTCTGGGGCTAGTTTCTCGCTTTCTCTCCAGATCCACAATAAGACTCCCCACTGGCACAGCTATAAGGTCCAGATCTCAGCCTAGTGGTCAAGCGGTCAAGCTAAAGCCTCCAACACCTTCTCTGCCCAACTAGTGCTTTGTGTCCCTACCCAAGTAGCTGGCACACGCACACTTTGAGATATGAGTTATATACAAACACACAGACACTCCTGGGTAAGGCTGGCACAGGTTCTCCAGCTATGCTCCTTCTGCCCAGACTATACAGTAGTACCACTTGCCACCAACCACTAATATCAGCTACTAATAAGGCCCTTATCAAAGGGTGTCCAATTCCCCATACTCATCTGATACCACAAACTCCACAGACAGCACTCTCACTAACCTGCGGAGCTCATATAATGCCCCTAATTCATTACTAGTCTGTCACCTAAACATCAGAAGTATAAATAAGAAAGTTTACTTTCTGCATGCCCTCTTAGACATGCACTCCCCTGACCTACTATGCCTTATGGAAACCTGGCTCAGACCCAATATCCCTGATAATGAGATTATACCCCCCCCCAACTACAATATAATAAGACTTGACCACATCTCTAGGAAAGGTGGTGGAGTAGCCATCATCTATAAATCCACTCTAGAAGTCTCCACAATTAGTACCCCACAAGGCCTTATAACTAGCATCTCTGAAACACTCATCATAAAAGTCCAGTTTAACAAACACAAATCTATAAACATAGCATGTATCTATATTCCCCCAGGTGACAACACAGATACCTTAGAAGGTACCCTCCAATGGCTATCCACTAACCACCCCAAAGAAACTATTATTCTCAGGGACTTCAATATCGACTGGAAAACCCATTCATCATACTACCCCATCACCCATATTAACTTACATGGCTTCTCCCACATTATAACCTCCCCTACCAGAATCAATAAGCCCGACAATAGGGAAAGTATCCTAGATTGGATATTAATAAACAACAAACCCCAGTTATATAAATCAGGTACCCTAACTGAGGACATGAGTGACCACTTCCTAATCTATATAATCAGATAAAGGAATGACACGTCTCATCAAACCACCTTTAAAACCATTAGAAATACAAAAAACTTTAATTTGACTAATTTCCAGGCAGAACTTAACTCATGCAAATGGTCCAGTCTTAAACTGCTTCCCCTTGACGAAGCAGTCTCAGACTTCAATGCTAAATTCCTAGCCATCTTAGATAGGCATTCTCCCAAACGAACAATCAGAACCAAAAACAAAACAGCTCCATGGCTAACCAATGGTACTAGACAAAAACTTATTGTTAGAATACAGCATGGACCTCCTGGAGATCTACCAAATCCCCACAAGACCACATCAGATACAAACAATTGAGAAACAAGGCAAAAAAATCTATTATGCTAGACAAACAAAACTACTATTTCAATTTACAGCAAAAGCACCAAAATCAACCACAAACATTCTGGTCAGGACTTAATAAACTGCTCCACCCAGGTAAATCCTCAACCCCCACACCCTCAACTACCTTACATCTACCTCCTAAATGTGTTGCAAAGACCTTTAATACTTTCTTTACAGAAATAGTGTAGTCCCTAGCCAATAATCTATCTTCCAACACCTCTAATACTTCCACACCCATTTAAGAAAATATACTACCCTACAAATTTGATCCTATCCCCACAGACTTTATTAAGTCCCTACTTAAGAAACTGAAACCCACCACCCTGGCAGCAGACTTACTCCCTGCAGAATTTCTACAAAAGGCCGCTAATGAAATAGCATACCCTATCTCCATCTTAATCAATCGTACTATCCATGAATCCTACATCCCCTCCATCTGGAAAATCTCCCACATTATTCCACTTCACAAAGGGGGAAACTCCACTGAACTCTCAAACTACAGACTTATAGCCATCCTATCTCCCTTGGCCAAAATAATGGAAAAATGTATACATAAGGAAATTTTAACTCACCTTATTCAGAATGCTCCCCTAGCCCCATCCCAGCACAGATTTAGACCTGCCCATAGTACAACCACAACCCTTCTCGCCTTTTCTCACACAATAAATCAAAACCATAATCACAACAAGCTCAATTCAGCCCTCTTTCTTGACCTATCCAAAGCATTTGATATGGTGAATCACCACCTACTCCTAGACACACTAAAATCACTTTGCCTAGACAACGTAGTAATCAGCTGGTTCCACTCTTATCTGCATTCCAGGCAACAAGCTGTACTATGGAAAGACAATCTATCAGCCCTTCTACCAGTCACCCTTAGTGTCTTCCAAGGATCTATGTTAGGCCTCCTCCTTTTCTCCATATTCATTAACGACCTACCCAAAGTTATCCCAGATGCAACACGTATTCAGCATGCAGATGACTCCACTCCTATCTGCTCTGCCACTACCCCCCACAGAACTACAATCCCTATCCCAAATCACCTTCAACAAAGTAGAGGACTGGCTCAGTAGTTGCCATCTCCTATTGAACCCAAATAAAACAAAACTACTATTTTTCTCCCCTACCCGTAAGTTCACATCACCACTTAGTACAATCTCATCTAACAATGGCACCATAATTTCTCCAGAACCTTGCACGAAACTACTCGGTGTAATCATCGATAATAATCCAAAGTATGATGCTCATATAGACAAAACCATCAAAACAGTTAACAAAAAACTAGGCTCCTTGTATAGGATTAAACAATTCCTAATCCCATCTGCCAAAACTGCTATAGCTCGAACACATCTCCTATCAACCCTTCTCTACTTCTCACCCATCTTCATAAACCTAAGCAAGTCAAACCATAACAAATTTACTAGCTGCTATAAGAATATAGCTAGATTCGCCACAGGCTCAGCCTACAGAACCTATCACTGTCAAAACCTTCGAACACTACACTGGCTAGAACTACCCAATCAACTCCAGTATAATCAACTCATAGTTATTCATAAAAATCCTCTACCACCCTAACAGTACACCCATTCTGACAAATAGTATTACCCCCTATAGTAACTTATCATCCCTCAGCTCATCCAACAGAATGCTAGTACAAAAGCCAACAACTCAGCCGGGGAATCATTATTCTCCAGCTGTGCTGGTAAAAAATGGAACTCACTCCCCGCAGACCTTACCACTACATCCTCCTTATCCAAATTCAAAATATCCCTAAAGAAATACCTAAACATGCATTGACTATGCCCATGTCTAAACCCAGACTAACCCAATAAAAAGCACAACACACATAGGAGAAATACCCAATAATAATAACTTCCTGAACCTATAAGTATAATCTTTCTAAACCTTTCCTTACTCAGAATACCTACACTTCTCAACAACCATTAAGACATAATTATAAGGATATGGTCCTGTTATCCTAGCCATTCTAAGTCTATGTTTTAACCCTTTCACATGTAATTTCTAACAACTTCCCTTTTTAACTAACCACCTTTTCTTGTTTGTCATCCTTAAAATCAATCTATGTAAACATTTCATTCTATACACTTCAGTGCTGTTAAATGATTTGTGTACATATTTCATTCTATAAACTTTCAATGTTGCTAAATGTTAATTTAACCATGACTATACATTGTCACTTATTTTTAAATTTGTAAATTTTTAAATTTTTAAACTTCAATGTAAACATAACTATATATTATTTTTTTTGCACATGTGGAGCGTTTCTCCTCGGGCCTCTGCTGAAAATGGACATGTATCCAGTCAGACTCTCTTGGTTAACAAATGTAAAATAAAAATATAAAATAAAATAAATATTACTGTGCAGTATTATTATCCAAATGGTAAGTGTGACGAACAGCAAAGCTTATTTGGAGTGGTTTGGACAGTATCATTATATACATGCAATGTACTCTAGAGCTTAAATTATCTCTACATAAAACAGCCACAGTTGAAAGGTTTAAAATATTTAATAATAAATAATAAGAACTCAAGACAATAGTTCTTACTACACAGTGCTAGTCAAGAGTTCAGAGATCACAGAGAAATGCTTAAAATAATACAGTAGAAAAGTTCTGACATCAATACAGAAAACACCTAGACTAGACTTCCTATTTCCTATATATATCTAAAAGCAAACACAGTTCTAAAATAAACTTACATATAAAGCAAGGCAGTGCTGGTGATGTTGTCAGTTCTGACAACAAATGCAAAATGCTCTGATTCTCTCTCTCTCTGTCCTTAAGTTGATAACACAGTACCACTGACTCATTTCAGATTACATCATTATTCTCTGTTTCCCATGCTAACAAAAACTCAGAGTTTAACAGCCCTTTTGATCTTGCAGCTGGTCAGAAACCAGAGCAATAAAAGACATTATACATGTACATTCTAGCCATTAACTCTGGTCCCAAAACAATGCGGAGAATTCCTTCATTCAGACATCTTGGCTCCGAGTTTTGAGATCAAACAATTCTACAATGCTCGACTTATCAGCTTTCCTTCAGCAGAGTGCAATGTGGTTACATTTCTGAAGTTCAATATTTACCATAATTCTCTTACATTTAAGAGAACAAGCATGTGGCTTACATTAATATTTACAAATGACAGAATTACCTAAAAAATCCTATCTAGCTAGTCTGACAGCCTTCACATATCCCCCCCCCCCGAACAACTCAAGCTAGTTTTTCAAGTGACCCTTCAGAAACGTTGCTTGAGAGGGTTAGGTCTATCTGAGTATACCTTACCCCATTCCCTGTCTTGAGAGCCCATCTGCATTTACATTGCTAATCCCACTGCGGTGCTGCACTGACATATATGCTTGCAACCCTAGGCTCCATCTTAGCAACTTGGCATTTTGCTGGCTGGCTCTGTGTAACCATGTTAGGGGATTGTGATCTGTAACTACACTGAATTTTCTTTCATACAGATAAGGCTAAAGTTTCTGCAGTGCCGGCACTATCGCTAGGCATTCCTTCTCTACAGCTGCATAGCATTCCTCCCTGGGTCGGAGCCTACAACTGACATAAACCACTGGGTGCTCTTCTCCCTCTGAAGAAATCGGGCTAAGTACAGCCCCCACCCCATGGTTTGAAACATCCACCTGCACAACAAATACTTTGCTGTAATCTGGACTGGGCTAACACAGGGGTCCTCCCAAAGATTCTTTAAGCTTCTGGAATGCTTGCTCACATTCTGGGGTCCACACCACCTTATCTGGCCTGTTTTTCCTTGTCACGTCTGTGAGGGGAGCAGCTGTGGTACTATAACTGGGGACAAACTTTCTGTAGTACCCTGCTGTCCCTAAGAATTCCCTCACCTGCTTTTTGGTAACAGGTGCAGGCCATGCCTGAATGGCTTCTACTTTGGCAGGTTCTGGCCTGATTTTACCACTGCCTACTCTATGTCCCAGGTAGGAGACCTCTGCCATACCCACCTGACATTTGCTGGGCTTAATGGTCAACCCTGCCCTCTGTAGTCTGCCCAGCACCTCTCTGACATGTTGAAGGTGTTCTTGCCAGGAATGGCTGTAGATGGCAATATCATCTAGGTAAGCAAGGGCAAACCCTCCTGCTTATGCTAGGATATGATCTACCAGCCTCTGGAAAGTCGCTGGGGATTTTTCATCCCAAAGGGCATCTTTGTGAACTCATACAAGCCAAAAGGAGTCACAAAGGTTGACCTCCCTCTAGCACTGGGAGTTAGGGGCACCTGCCAGTAAACCTTTGTGTAATCAATGGTTGTAAGATACTTAGCCCCACCCAGCTGCTCTAGGGCCTTATCTGCCCTAGGCATGGGGAAAGCATTTGACTCTGTGTGACTATTTAATTTCCTGTAGTCCACACAGAACCTGGTGCTACCGTCTTCCTTTGGCACCAGCACCACTGGGGAGGCCCAGGGACTGTTGGACTCTTGAATTACCCCTAGTTCCAACACCTCCTGTATCTCCTCTCTGAGTCTGTTTGACTCTCTCAGGCACCCTATAAGGAGCTTGCCTAATAGGCATTTGGGGTCCTGTATCCACCTGGTGCTGCAGCAGGCAGGTGCACCCTGGTTTCCCAGTAAACATGTTCCCAAATTCCTGTAACACTGCTCAGATTTCTCGAACCTGGGTAGGAGATAGCTGCTGGGACATTGGTACCAGTTCCACTGAGGTGTCAGTCCAAGCCTCACTGAGGAGATCAGTCACCAGATCTCCCTCAGACTCCTGCAATTTGCTGCAGATACACAGCACAAGGGCCTCCCTATCATGGTAAAGTTTCATCATGTTAACATGGTACAGTTTGTGCCTCTGCTTCCTGCCTAGCAGTTCTACCATGTAGTTAACATCACTTATCTTACCACCTTGTAGGGTTCCTCCTACGCTGCTCGCAGCTTGTTGTATCTGACAGGAATGAGAACATTACCTGCTGCCCTACAGCATACTCTCTCGCTCGAGCATTCCTGTCATACCATACCTTTTTCTGTTGTTGGGCTTCTGTCTGGTTCTCTGGGCCAAACCCATGAGTTCCCTGAGCCTTGTCCTGAGGTATAGGATATATGCCTTAACGGACTCCTTGTGAGGTTCACACTCACCTTCCCACTCATCATGAATTAAATCTAGAGGTCCCCTCACCCTATGCCCATACAACATCTCAAAGAATGAAAAACATGTGGATTCCTGGGGAACCTCTCTGCAAGCAAACACCAGATAGGGAAATATTTGTCCCACTCCCTCTTAAACTGTTCTTCAAATGCCCGTAGCATGGACTTGAGTGTAGAGTTTAACCTCTCAACAAGACCATTAGTCTGGGGATGGTAGGGGGTGGTCATCAGGTGCTTTACCCTGCACTACTTCCTCAGACAAGCCAGCAGGTCTGACATGAAATTGTCACCTCTTTCAGTCAGTACTTCTTTTGGGAAACCTACCCTGCTGGAAATCTCTAACAAAGCATTTGCCACCTTTTCTGCCTCAATAGAGGACAAAGCCACTGCCTTAGGGTATCTTGTAGCATAATCTACTACCACTAGGATATACGTTTTCCCTGTGGAACTTGGGGTACTCAGCGGCCCCACAATATTCATAGCTGCCCTTTGAAATGGCTCCTCAGTCACAGGCAAAGGCATCAAAGGAGCTCTCACCTTGTCTCCTGCCTTGCTTACCTTTTGGCACTGCTCACAGGTCCTGCAGTACCCTGTTACATCTCTGGAAATTCCAGGTCAATATAAGTTCTGCATAATACATCTCTTTGTACATTTTATGGCCATATGACCTGCAAAGGGAATATCATGGGCTATGGCTAGAAGCACCAGATGGTAGGCTCTAGGCACTACCAACTGCTGTATTCTCTCACCTTCTTGTTCTCCCTCAGGGATCCACTCTCTATACAGTAACCCTTTGTCCCAGTATACAGATCCCCCATTCCCTTGAGAATCAGGTCCCTCGCTAGCTACCTCTCTCAGGCCTTGCAATGTAGGGTCTGAGAGCTGAGCCTGTCTCAACTCTCTCTTTGTAACCCTCCCCAGCTCCCCTTCCACAGGAAGTCTGGTATCCTCTGACAGCGGTGCCTCACTGTCAGCCTGGGTACTACTACTCACCTCTACCCTTGCAGTCCCTCTGTCCAGAGGAACATCAATACCCACAAGCAGCTGTGGTTCACCTTCAGTCTAACTGCTGCAGGGTAGCTCCCTCCATGAATTAACCACCTCAACAGTCCTGGCTGCAAGTATGCAGTCTGTCTGGGTCTCCCCCAGGCTTCCAGACTCACCTGCTTGTCTCCAAGCCTGACTGTGGATAACTGCACAAGCGCATGGTACTGCACTATCAAAATCATTCCCTATCAAGACATCTGCTGGGATATCCTCAAACACACCTAGTTGATGGCTTCCTTTTCCACTTTCCCAGTCAAGGTGAATCCTGGCCAAAGGTATTTGGAATGGGATCACTCCTAAAGCTCTGACTTGAGTAGATCGCCTAGGCAAGTAATGCTCCTCTGTAAACATTGCAGGCTTCACAATGGTTATGTCAGAGGCTGTGTCTCTCTTAGCAATGGCCTCTTTGCCATTCAGTATGATAGGATATAACCTCTTGTGGTAGTTTGGTACCCTTGTTGTATCAAGACAACCTACTGTTGGCATTTTGTCTTTCTCACTTACTGGCTTTCTCACCTCTGGTTCCCCACTTTGCCTCTGTGGACGGCTGTATGTCACATGGCCCCACTGGTTCCATTCAAAACATTTAACCCTAGGTCCTGGACGTGTACCTGGACTAGTGGCTTCCCCTGCTACTGGCAGATACTGTTGGGGCAGTCTGGGCTGCCCACCATGGGTTCCTTTAGAGCCATGAGCAGTACTTGGGGTTCCTTTCCTGTGCAGGGATACCCTGCTTGCTAGGTATAGGTCTCCCTTCTTCCCCAACTCCTCTGAAGTAGCACATTGTCTATCAGCTAACCAGATTCTCATGTTCTCAGGCAAAGTGCTAAGGGCTTGTTCCCTCACCAAAAGGTCTGCCAGCTCTTCAGAAGTGGTGACCTGACATCCACTCACCCACCTATGCTTCGTTCAGCAATATATTCACGCACACTTTCATCTGCCTTGCATCTATGCTCACAAAATGTTTTCCTATAAGTTTCAGGTGTTAGCTTAAAAAATTCTAACAAGCAATTCTTAACAGCAGTATAATCAAAACAGTCAATGTCAAACATTTTCGACAAAATAGTTACAGCTTTACCATGGAGTAAGGTGGTCAGGAACCATACCCAGAGCCTTTGGTCAACATCATACTGTTTACATACCCTCTCAAACATCTGAATGAAACTATCAAAATGATCGCCCTCTGTAAACTGTGGAAGAAATTTACTGACCTTTTGTGCTTCTGGGGTCTGGTTACTCCCTTCCCCATTGCCTCCATGACTCTGGTGAAGAGTCAGCATCTCCTTTTCATGCTGCCTCTGCCACTCCTTTTCCACAGCTTGAATTTCCAAATGCCTGGCCTCCAACTCCAGTCTCTTTAGCTCTAGATGGATTTTTCAGTTCTCTGCACAAAGGTTGAGCTGTCCATTCCATGAGTGTTGTACATCTCCACGG